>NC_079189.1:422685543-423015543 GCF_029499605.1 Hyla sarda
GGGTGGGGACCGGACTGGGGTGACTGCTGATATCGATCAGCAGGCACCCCTCGCAAATTCCCAGGGGGGTTATCAGACCCCCCCATGTCAGCGATCACACTTACGATTTGCGGCGATATCGGTGAACGTGTGACCCGCTGACCCGGAGATACATGGTGATCGGCCATGTAGGATACACCCCCTATCACCCACTGTTTCTATGGGGAGATGGCAATTTCGTCACCCCCCAGGATTGCTGCTATTGGCCGGACAATCGTCCGGCCAATAGCAGCCGGCAGGGGAGGGGTTAATGACCTCTTCTTGCCACTCTGCCGGCTGGCTGAGTTCAGTCAGCAGTCAGAGCTGCAAGAGGAAGCCAGGGACCCCCCCCCCCCTCTGCAAGATCGGAGCCCCTCAGGAGAGAAGATCCCCCTTAGAGCAGGGACAGATTACACAACAGGGAAAGGTAGGAGTTAAAAATCAGATAAAGTTATAAAAAGTAAAAAAAAAATCCCCCCCCCGACCCCCTAATAGGTCCCCAAGGGTCCTCTGCAGTATTTTTAGTGTTAACCGGGCCCTATTAGGGGTTCAGGGCGCTGCGATTTTTTTTTACCCCATATAACTGTGTGGGATTTTTAATCACACACCGTTATATAATACAGTCACACCAAGCACTACACACTCCACTCCCCACACCCCCCCCTCCACCCGCCACCGCCCCCCGTCACTGTAGAAAAAAGGCAATGGCCAACCGGGCATTTTGGGTAGCGGAGGCATACGCTTTTCTTGCCTCTGACTCCAAAATCTATCAGTGAGGACGAGGAAGATCTTACATTCCTGTGTCCTTCCTCGTCCTCCTCATCATCTAGTACTGATGATGAGCCCCTTAGAAGGCGGCGGAGATGCCGACAGGCGAGGCCACGCACCCCACATGATAGTGGCCCAGTGGCGGGCACTAGTACGAGCGACAATGCCGCTCGTACTAGGAGTCCGACCCCCCAGACAAGTTTACCGAAGCCCCCTTCTGGTATACCTGTCAGGAGAACCCCAAAAGGCTTATCAGCCACGGATTCCAGAGTTTGTTGGCAACTCCAGAATCCGGATTGACACAGCTTGATTTACTGTAATTGACTTTTTCAGGTACTTTTTCAGTGACAGCTTTGTCAATCTGATGGTGGAGCAGACGAATCTGTACGCCCAGCAGTTCATCGTTGACCACCCAAATTATTTTTTGGCAAGGTCCAATGAATGGTACGCCTTTGATGCAGCAGAAATGAGGACATTTTGGGGCCTCGTGCTGCATATGGGCCTGGTCAAAAAGCCAAGTGTCAGACAGTACTGGAGCGGGGACATCCTATACCAGAATCCACTTTACAGTATGGTCATGACATGGAAGCTGTTCGAGGCCATTCGGAAATGCCTCCATTATACTGATAATGAGGCATGTCCACACCAAAGTGATCCTGCCTATGACCGGCTTTACAAAGTAAGGCCGGTCATTGATCACTTTGGGTCCAAATTTTTGCCCTTACTCATGAAAACCTGTTGCTGGTCAGGTATAAGGATAAGAGGGATGTCCTTATGCTGAGCACAATTCATGGTAATGGCAGCTCACCTGTCCCTGTGCAAGGTACCACAACAACGGTCCTCAAGCCCGATTGTATTCTGGACTACATTCGGTAAATGGGGGGAGTTGATCTTTCTGATTAAGTCCTCAAGCCATACAACGCCATGCGGAAAACACGGGTATGGTACAAAAAAGTTGCGGTCTACTGGGTACAGGTTGCCATGTACAACTCTTTTGTACTGTACCAGAATGCTGGCAACACAGGGACATACCTTCAGTTCCAAGAAGAAGTCCTAAAGGTCCTGATCTTTGCTGACCGGGAAAGAGCAGGTCGGAGTTCCCAAGGAACTGAAGTTATAGGTGCCAGGATCGTCCCCAGCACACTCTTTACAGGTGAGGTCCCCCACACTGGAAAGAAGGGACGATCCCAGAAAAAAGGCAGAGTGGGATACGGAAGGATACCACCACTCAATGTGACACTTGCCCCGATCATCCGGGCCTCTCCATTAAAAACTGCTTCAGGGAGTATCACACTTCCATGCAGTATTACATTTTCAGTTTTCATTTTCCATAATTTGACCCCAATGTACCAAGTCCAGAGTACTTTCCAAGTTGTTACCCCATAAACCACAAAATTGCCCCAAAAAATGTTTAATCAAAAAAAAAAAAAACTGATAAGACCTCTTGGGGCATTTTTTCAAAAAATGGGTCATGGGTCACTGAGTCACTATCATCGAGGACTTTTTTATGTTGCCTCAAATGTGCAGAGCTCTCTCTCCACCTGAGCGTGGTGCGCATTTGAGGCAACGGGTTAGGGACGGTCACACACATCACATTCCCAGAATGATTATTCAGAGCATAGGGATTGGGGTGGGCATATTTTTTTAGTTTTGGCTATGCTCTGGGTCATCATTGTGGGAACATAACCTGTTTTATAATTTTATGTCCCACTGTACCTCACTTTAATTACTTAGTGTACCCCAGTTATTTATCCGATGTAATGCCCCTTGAGGGGGGGGGGGGGGGGTCCCACTCTTCTGGCTCCATAGGCAGCGATGCAGAAGCTCAAGGCCCTGAATACGCTCCTGCTTCTAAGAGAGCAGTGTGCACCCGCAGAGCTGCTAACATCCAGACAAGAGGTATGTCCTTACTCCAAAGAAATGTATTTACAAATTTATGGTGACATTTTCTCCTATTACCACTTGTGAAAATGAAAAATTTGGGGTAACCCCAGCATTTTAGTGTAAAAAAATTGTTTTTTCCTTTTCACATCCCACTATAATGGACATTTATCAAACACCTGTGGGGTGTTAAGGCTCACTGTACCCCTTGTTACGTGCCTTGAGAGGTGTAGTTTCCATAATAGTATGCCATGTTTTTTTTGCTGTTCTGGCACCATAGGGGCTTCCTAAATGCGACATGGCCCCCATTTCAGCAAAATTTGCAAATGTGACTCCTTCACTTCTGAGCATTGTAGTACGCCCGCAGTGCACTTGACGTCCACACATGGGGTATTTCCATACTCAAAAGAAATGGGGTTACACATTTTGGGGGCATTTTCTCCTATTAACCCTTGTAAAAATGTAAAATTAGGGGAAAAACCAGCATTTTAGTGAAAAAAATAAAATCATTTACACATCCAAAGTCGTGAAACACCTGTGGGGTATTAAGGCTCACTGTGCCCATTGTTACATTCCTTGAGGGGTGTAGTTTGCAAAATAGTATGCCATGTGTGTTTTTTTTTTGCTATTTTTTTGCTATTTTGGGCTTCCTCAATGCGATATGCATACAGATTTTGGGAGAATTTTCTCCTATTACACCTTGCAAAAATGTAAAATTTGGGAAAGAAACAGCATTTTAGTGAAAAAAAAAAAGTAAAAATCATTTACACATCACACTTTAACGAAAACTCGTCAAACACCTGTGGGGTATTAAAGCTAACTGTACCACTTGTTACGTTCCTTGAGGGGTGTAGTTTCCAAAATAGAATGCCATGTGGGGGGTGTTTTGCTGTTCTGGCACCACAGGGGCTTCCTAAATGTGACATGCCCCCCAAAAACAATTTCAGCAAAATTTGCTTTCCAAAAGCCAATTGTGACTCCTTCTCTTCTGAGCATTGTAGTGTGCCCGCAGTGCACTTGATGTCCACACATGGGGTATTTCCATACTCAGAAGAGATGGGGTTACAAATTTTGAGGGGCATTTTCTCCTATTACCCCTTGTGAAAATGGGCTGGGTCCTTAACCCACTAAGGATGGCGGGTGTATCCATACGCCCTAGTTTTAAAGTCCTTAAGGACTGAGGGCGTATGGATACGCCTGTGGGAATTTCGGTCCCCGCCGCTAGCTGGTTGGGGACCGGACCGGCATGCCTGCTGAAATCATTCAGCAGGCATCCTGTGCAAATGCCTGGGGGGGGGGGGGGGGGGGGTTCCTGAGACCAATCAATCAATTCAGATCGGCCATTTGCGGCAATTCCGGGCTGATCGGGTCTCTGATGACCCAATCGCCCGGAAAATAGGGATGATCGGAGCTGTCAGTCCCAATCATCCTAAGGGATAGAAGCCACCCTCTCCTATCCCCTGCCATTAGTCAGTAATAACTACTGACCAATGGCAGTTGAAGGCGGGGGGGTTACCATGGAAACCCCTGCTCTGCCCGCCCCTGGATGTTGGGCAGAGCGGGTGGAGAAGATGGCGGCCGGTTCATCGGTGGCATCAGCCGAGATCGGCGACGGAGGTAGTGAGGAGACGGCGCAGAGCAGCAATGAAGGTAACAGTAAAGCGATCTTTACTGCTGCCTTCTAGGCGTTGCCAAACTTCAACTCCCAGCATGCCCAGAAAGCCAAAGGCTTTGTAGGGCCACAGTTTGCCCAAACGGAAGCCCTCCAGATTTTGCAAAACTATAACTCTCAGCATGCCCAGACTGCCCAGGCATGCTGGGAGTTGTAGTTCTGTAACATCTGTCCCTTCAGATGTTCAGATGTTGCAGAACTACCACTCTCAGCATGCCTAGACTGCCCAGGCATGCTGGGAGTTGTAGTTCTATAACATCTTTCCCTTCAGATGTTGCAGTACTACAACTCCCAGCATGCCTGGACAGTCTCAGCATGCTGGGAGTTGTAGTTTTGCAACATCTGGAAGATCAAAGTTTGGAGACCACTATGCAGTGATCTCTAAGCTATAGACCTCCAGATGTTGCAAAACTACAACTCACAACATGCTGAGATTGTCCAGGCATGCTGGGAGTTGTAGTACTGCAACATCTGAAGGGACAGATGTTACAGAACTACAACTCCCAGCATGCCTGGGTATGCTTGGAGTTGTAGTTTTGCAACAACTGGAGCGTTACCATTTGGGCACCACTGTATAGTGGTCTCCAAACTGTGCTCTTCCAGACTTTGCAAAACTACAACTCCCAGCATGCCTGTCAGCAATCTGGGCATGCTGGGAGTGTAGTTTTGAACAACTGGAGGCACACTTGTTGGGAAACATTGTCTGTTTCCTAACTCAGTGTTTCCCAACCAGTGTGCCTCCAGCTGTTGCAAAACTATAACTCCCAGCATGCACTGACATATCATGCATGCTGCAAGTTGTAGTTTTGCAACAGCTGGAGGAACACTGGTTGGGAAACACTGAGTTAGGAAACAGACAATGTTTCCCAACCTAACTCAGTGTTTTGCAACCAGTGTGCCTCACTGTTGCATAACCACAACCCTCAGCATGCACGGACAGCCAAAGGGCATGCTGGGAGCTGTATTTTTTCAACAGCTGGAGGTTTGCCCCCCCCCCCCCATGTGAAAGTACAGGGTACATTCACACGGGCGGGGGTTTGCAGGTAGTCTCTCACTGCAAGTTAGAGATGCAGGAAATTTTCCGCTGCAGCTCAAACTCTCAGCGGGAAACTCGCTGTAATCCCCTGGCAGTCTGAATGTACCCTAAAAACACTACACCACACCTACACAAAATAAAGGGTAAAACACTATATATACACCCCTGCACAGTTAACCCCCCCCCCCCCCCCACCCAATAAAAATGAGAAACCTCTGGTATGGAACGGTTTCTAAAACGCAGCCTCCAGCTGTTGCAAAACAACAACTCCCAGTGACTGTCCAGGCATACTGGGAGTTTTGCAACAGCTGGAGGTGCCCTGTTTGGGAAACACTAAGGTAATTTTGGTATCCGAGGCAGGTCTAACTCTTGCATCCACGTCCGTCCCTATGTAAATATCTAATTTAGGCCTCAAATGTGCATGGCGATCTTGCACTTTGGAGCCCTGTCGTATAGGCAACAGTATAGGGCCACATATGGGGAATTTCCGTACTCGGGAAAAATTGCCCAACAAATTTTGGGGGATTTTTCTCCTTTTACCCCTTATGAAAAGGTAAAGTTGGGGTCTACACCAGCCTGTTAGTGTAAAAAAAGACCTGATAATTTATGATATGGTCACAACAAACTTATAAGTTTGCCATGTTTATCACATCTTTGTGACCATATCATAAATTATCAGCTTTATCATATTTAATATCTTGTCTGCAATTAGCGTAATTTGATTCTCGAAGGAAGATCTCTATATATGCTCTCAATATATACCCCTCAAATTCCATTTAGTTCTATATGACCTTATATACTATATCATAAGCATATAGAATAATGGGCTTTTGAAGATAGTTCATCACTTATCCTTTCGTCACTATACATTGGAAGAATCCCTCAGTTTGCGTGCCATGGCCTTAGATTGCGTTCCATTCTTATGCATTTCCGGTTATTACTTACATCAGAGTGGCCCATTCTAACACAGTACTGACCTGTATGCATTCCACTGAACCGGAAGGATCGTATTGGTGCGTTCCATTGAACGGACACAGTCCAACAATATATCCAGCTCACCCCTAGTGAGTTGCCACTCACGCGCTACGGACCCAGCCCGGACTAGGCTGTATGATAAGTAGCAAAGAAGGGATTGTCCAGCGCAGCGAAAGCTCGAATGCAAAATTTTCTTTATTCTGACACGGCAGCACAGGTAAAATGAACAGCAGTAACGCGTTTCGACCGCCTAGCCGATCTTAGTCATACTGGCTAGTGTTGCTCGCGAATATTCGCAATGCAAATTTTATTCGCGAATATCGCATATTCGCGAATTCACGAATATCCGCGAATATAGCACTATATATTCGTAATTTTTTTTTTCACAGTATACATCACAGTGATCACCACTCTTTGCTTCCCGATTGTGTGGTGTAAAGAAGGCTCTAATACTACTGTGTGAGACTGGCGTGCGAATTTTCGCTTATGTAAATTTTTTTATATGCTAATTTTCGCATATGTTAATTTTCGCATATGCGAAAATAAAGCGAGAATATTCCGAATTTGCGAATTTAGCGAATATATGATGAATATTCGTCCATATATTAGCGAATTCGAATATGGCCTATGCCGCTCAACACTAATACTGGCACAGAATTCATATTGTTGCATATCCTATAAAGGGGAGGCGCTCAGAACCACAGGTGTTAATCATCTCATCTTAATATGGAGTACCTCCCTCTGCACAGGAAATTCCATTACAACTACAAGTGAAACATCAGAGTAAAAGTATTCCATTTACATATATCCAATTAAACATAAGAAAAAAGAAACAGAATACATACACTATACGTGAATTACATAAAAACTTTATAGTATAGAAAAAAGGAAAAAACAGGGAAGCGTTAGCCTGGCACACTGTGCAAGTGCTATATAAAGGAGTTTTTATGATCTATTATATCACAATAGCATATCCACTTATATCCAGATACTATATATCTTACACAGTTGCACAGTGCGAAAGGCACCCAACCACAATCGTAACTCTTATGAGGGTAAGCAATAGTGACACGTGTGAAAGAAAAGACATTCATTCACGATGGGGGAAGCACAAATATTACAAATTATTGGTCCATTCCGCATGTATTCAATAATGCAGTATTACATCTTGCCTTTTATTTAACCCCTTCAGGTATCTACTATCCAGACACATGATCCAATAGACTTCTCTGTCGAGAAGCTTTTGCCTATGGTACCCACCTCTCGTAGGTGTGGCCACTCTCTCTATGCCTTGGAGAATAAGTGTATCAAAGTTGCCATTATTTTTTTCAGCTCAATGTTGGCTTATCATGGAGACATGTCGGGAGTTAAAGTGCTTGATATCGGAAAGATGTTTTCTAATCCTTGTCTTAAGTGGGCAGGTAGTGCATCCCACATACTGTACACTACACTCCCGACATGTGGCCAGATAGACAACATAGGTCGTATTGCAATTTATGGTATGGCCCTCATTCCTACTGGTAGAACGAAATTCTTTTGATGGACATATAATATTGCAGCACAAGCACCTCTGGTGACCACATTTATGGGAGCCAAAGTTAGTTAACAATGTAGGTGGTCTTGTGGTGTCCGTTTTGAAAAGACTAGGGGAGATCTCGTTGGTGCTCTCTTCGGTACACATCTGTATCCCATTTGTAGTGTGGACCTATAGGTCGGATCACCCCAAATAATTGGATATATTTATCTATGATTTCTTTGATAGACCCATAGTCCGCACTGTATTGGGTAACAAATGTGACCAGTTGTTGGATGGCATCTTGCTTTTTCCGTTGTGATTTTTTCCCAAATATTAAAGGGGTAATCCAGGCAAAACCTTTTTTTATATATATCAACTGGCTCCGGAAAGTTAAACAGATTTGTAAATTACTTCTATTAAAAAATCTTAATCCTTCCAATAGTTATTAGCTTCTGAACTTTTCTGTCTAACTGCTCAATAATGATGTCACGTCCCGGGAGCTGTGCATGATGGGAGAATATCCCCATAGGAACTGCACAGCTCCCGGGACATGAGTCATCAGAGAGCAGTTAAACAGAAAACAACAACTCAACTTCAGAGGCTAATAACTATTGGAAGGATTAAGATTTTTTAATCGAAGTAATTTACAAATCTGTTTAACTTTCCGGAGCCAGTTGATATATATATAAAAAAAGTTTTGGCCTGGAATACCCCTTTAAGTCTGACCTATTTTTGGTTCTTGCTATATTGGCCGCTTGATTTATTAACCCTTTTTGGTATCCTCTAATTGATAGACGCTCACTAATTTTTGTCACCTCCTCTTCAAAATCACTGTCCTGCGAACAGTTGCGACGTGCGCGTATCATCTCCCCCACAGGCACATTTTTTGCAACAGGGGGGGGGGGGTGGCAAGAGGCGGCATGGAAGATGGTATTGGCTGAACTTGGCTTGCGGAAAGAGCATGTGATGATTTTATTCGTGGCCGGACAACAACAAAGGGTTAAGTCCAAAAATGTGACCTCATCCGCAGCCAAGGTTACAGTAAAATTGAGATTGGCCGCATTGTCATTCAAATACTTGGAGAAAGTATTTATGGCCGCCACATCGGACCCCCAAATAAGCAGGAGGTCATTGATGTAGCGGCTGTACCATTGGATCTGGGATGCAAAGGGGTTGTGGGGAGAGAAGAGTGTCCCCCTCTCCCACCAACACATATAAATGTTGTCAAGAGAGGGGGAGAACTTAGCCCCCATCGATGCTCCAGTGGTCTGCAAGAAGAAATCACCATCGATTTTCTACGTATTTCTTTAACTAGGTTACGTCCCACCATATACGAGATTCCGAGGTTAGGGATTCCTCCAACTCCCTCATAAGAGTTTGCAGTTCCATCGTATCCTGGGTTGCCGTGTCAGTAGCGTTAAACATTGAACGCATTCTTTCAAAGCAAACTTGGCGAAGATCCTCCAGTATTATATTGGCAGCAATCGCCTCATCCATGTTATAGGTGATAATTCACACCGGAGGTTTAACCCCTTAAGGACGCAGGACGTAAATGTACGTCCTGGTGAGGTGGTACTTAACGCACCAGGACGTGCATTTACGTCCTAAGCATAACCGCGGGCATCGGAGCGATGCCTGTGTCATGCGCGGCTGATCCCGGCTGCTGATCGCAGCCAGGGACCCGCCGGCAATGGCCGACGCCCGCGATCTCGCGGGCGTCCGCCATTAACCCCTCAGGTGCCGGGATCAATACAGATCCCGGCATCTGCGGGAGTTCGCGATTTAAATGAACGATCGGATCGCCCGCAGCGCTGCTGCGGGGATCCGATCATTCATAACGCCGCACGGAGGTCCCCTCTCCTTCCTCCGTGCGGCTCCCGGCGTCTCCTGCTCTGGTCTGTGATCGAGCAGACCAGAGCAGGAGATGACCGATAATACTGATCTGTTCTATGTCCTATACATAGAACAGATCAGTATTAGCAATCATGGTATTGCTATGAATAGTCCCCTATGGGGACTATTCAAGTGTAAAAAAAAATGTAAAAAAATGTAAAAGTAAAAGTAAAAAAAAAGTGAAAAATCCCCTCCCCCAATAAAAAAGTAAAACGTCCGTTTTTTCCTATTTTACCCCCAAAAAGCGTAAAAAACATTTTTTATAGACATATTTGGTATCGCCGCGTGCGTAAATGTCCGAACTATTAAAATAAAATGTTAATGATCCCGTACGGTGAACGGCGTGAACGAAAAAAAATAAAAAAGTCCAAAATTCCTACTTTTTTAATACATTTTATAAAAAAAAATTATAAAAAGTGTATTAAAAGTTTTTTATATGCAAATGTGGTATCAAAAAAAAGTAAAGATCATGGTGCAAAAAATGAGCCCCCATACCGCCACTTATACGGAAAAATAAAAAAGTTAGAGGTCATCAAAATAAAGGGATTATAAACGTACTAATTTGGTTAAAAAGTTTGTGATTTTTTTTAAGCGCAAAAATAATATAAAAGTATATAATAATGGGAATCATTTTAATCGTATTGACCCTAAGAATAAAGAACACATGTCATTTTTACCATAAATTGTACGGCGTGAAAACAAAACCTTCCAAAATTAGCAAAATTGCGTTTTTCGTTTTAATTTCCCCACAAAAATAGTGTTTTTTGGTTGCGCCATACATTTTATGATATAATGAGTGATGTCATTACAAAGGACAACTGGTCTCGCAAAAAACAAACCCTCATACTAGTCTGTGGATGAAAATATAAAAGAGTTATGATTTTTAGAAGGCGAGGAGGAAAAAATGAAAATGTAAAAATTAAATTGTCTGAGTCCTTAAGGCCAAAATGGGCTGAGTCCTTAAGGGGTTAATAAGGGGGAGCATGGAGAAAAAGTCCGATATAGTAACACAGTCCAAGAATATATCCAGCTCACCCCTAGTGAGTTGCCACTCACGCGCTACGGACCCAGCCCGGACTAGGCTGTATGATAAGTAGCAAAGAAAGGATTGTCCAGCGCAGCGAAAGCTCGAATGCAAAATGTTCTTTATTCTGACACAGCAGCACAGGTAAAATGAACAGCAGTGACGCGTTTCGACCGCCTAGGCAATCTTAGTCATACTGGCACAGAATTCATATTGTTGGATATCCTATATAGGGGAGGCGCTCAGAACCACAGGTGTTAATCATCTCATCTTAATATGGAGCACCTCCCTCTGCACAGGAAATTCCATTGAACGGACATGACGTCCACTTCACGCTTCCGGCAGTTATTCTTACTCAGCGTAGTTAAAAAAAATCCACTCCAACGCACTGGAAACTGGATTATAGTGCATTCCACCTATACCGGAAGCGGCACACCACCACGAGATTTGCCCACCATTTAAAGCGCCAAAACATTTTAGCTCCGACAGCGGCGTCTGAAGGACGCAATGGCAGCGCTACTGGGCCTATGGTGGTAGATCAGTCATCAGGTCAGTACATTTTATGGTTACCTTGGAACGCTGTATAGGCCATTAGTTTTAGCAAGTCAATAATATGATTTCTCCATGTTGTTTTCTGTTCATAGAAATCTGTACATTACATCTGGGCTTTGATCATTATATATATATCTACTGCTTTTGTATCATCAATGCTGCCGGGTGATCGTACCAGGTCAGTATTTGGATATTATAGGTCCCTCGCATTTTATATTGATGGTGAATCTATCTAGTTTATACAGTAGCATCTCCTATGTTTTCTTTTTATAATTTTCATCTCTAGGGGCCATATATGATCTACCACTATCATTGACCCCGACAAATCACCATATACCCTGTCTCCAGGCATCATCCATCTATTAGAACACTGCCATTGCCTTTTCATTTTTCCATCTTAACATTGTGTTACTGGTCAGTATATATATATATATATATATATATATATATATATATATATATATATATTATCAGTATATATTATTATAACATCTTTTAGGGATCTACATCGCTATCACATTGCTCTATTAGCTTTTATCTATATCAAATTTGTTTTTATTTATTTTTTGTACAGTGACTTCTACTATCTCTGTATATTCTATATTTATACATGGTCTTTTGAGCAGTCTTCGGTCTGCTTACATCTTTTCAGTACCTTCCTTGGTAAGTGACACGATCTCTCCTGTGTCACACTGTTGGTGTATGCTGGTGTTGGGAGCATTAATACATTTAAAATGCCATATACATGGATTTTTTACATAATGTTTAGGACACATCCTTGGGGCCAAATTAAATCAAGGCGACTCACCACTCCCTTGAGGGGTACTACTTATTTTATTTAAGGTGAACTACTTACCTAGGGTAAGTTGATGGGATACCAACACCACCACCCCCCTTTACCCTTGTGATGATGTCATTGCTCTATTACAATATGTCCTTTTTGTTTTCTCCCTCATTTCTTTCCTTACAGCGGGCTTGGATTCATCTGGCAAGCCACACCTTGTGGAACTGACCACCAGAACCTATAGCTATATCATCATTATCATCATTCTGTACTCATTGGTTTTTTCATTTATCCATGTGTTGTTGATTATCATTATTATTGTCTATGCTCAGTGGGGCAAATGTATCCCTTATCTTGGTGATATGTCACTTTAGACTGTTCGACTGACCATGACTTTTATGTACTCTTCTGTCTGAACTATCTTTTATCTTGGACATGCTGACTTGTGACTCTTTTGACGCTTCAAACTGATGCCTATCTCTATCATATTATTGTTTTTGCATTCAGTGCCTATACTCATTTGCAATCATTGTATCTCGATTGCGCACATCTTTTTGCTCTCTGAGATCTAGCTTTCCTCTCATCCCTGATGAGCCCCAGATATTAAATAGGTGAAATGCATTGGTAGGAGAGGTCATTTGATCCTCTATTATCTTAGTTGTGGTGTTTCTTCTTTTCCTACCCCCATCTACACTTAGTGATAGGAGCTCCCCACCTAGATAGGTAGGGCTCTCAGTGTAGACACTCACCTGTTACCCCATTCCCCTTTTCCCATCCTGGCACTGCTTTGTACAATTTTGTAAGCTTTCATATTTTCATACTTTGATATCCATTTGTATTTATTTATCATTTATATGAAGTAAAAGTGATTTTATTGCATCTGTAAAACCCAATTGGTGTGTTTCTGAGTGTTTGAAGGGGTATAGTGAGCCTGAACATCCCACAGGTGTTTGATGAATTTTCTTTAAAGTTGGATGTGAAAATGAAAAAATTAATTTTCTTCACTAAAATGCTGGTGTTATCCCAAATTTTTCATTTTCACAAGGGAGTAATAGGAAAAAAGTCCCCCAAAATTTGTAACCCAATTTTTTCTGAGTATATAAATACCCCATGTGTGTACATAAAGGGCTCTGCGGGTGAACTACAATGCTCAGAGAAGGAGCGCCATTGGGCTTTTGGAGAGAGAATGTGTCTGGAATTAAAGGCCATGTGTGTTTACAAAGCCCCCTTAGTGCCAGAACAGAGGAACCACTCCACATCTGACCCCATTTTGGAAACTACACCCCTCACAGAATGTAATAAGGGGTACAGTGCGCATTTACACCCCACAGGTGTCTGACAGATTTTTTGAACAGTTGTAATTTTTCATTTGCACAGTCCACTGTTCCAAAGATCTGTCAAACGCCAATGGGGTTTAAATGCTCACTGCACCACTTATTACATTCTGTGAGGGGTGTAGTTTCCAAAATGGGGTCACATGTGGGAGGTTTCTGCTTTTATGGCATCATGGGAGGCTTGTAAATGTGCATGGCCCCCGACTTCAATTCCAGCTAAATTCTATCTCCAAAAGTTCAATGGCGCTCCTTCTGTTCTGAGACCTGTACAGAGCAAGAAGAGGACTTAACATCCATATATGGGGTGTTTTCTTAACCAGGAGAAATTGGAATTCAAATTTTGGGGTCCATTTTCTCCTATTACACCATGTGAAAATGAAAAATTTGGAGTAACACCATCATTTTAGTGTTAAAAATCTAATTTTCCATTTTCACGTCCAACTTTAACGCAAAGTCGTCAAACACCTATGAGGTGTTAAGGTTCACTATACCCCTTTTTACGTTCCTTGAGGGGTGTAGTTTCCAAAATAGTATGCCATGTGGGGGTATTTCTGCTGTTCTGGCACCCTGGGGACTTTCTAAATGCAACATGCCCCCCAAAAACCATTTCGGCAAACTTCTCTTTCAAAAAGCCAAATTTAGCTCCTTCTCTTCTAAGCATTATATTGGGCCAGCAGAGCGCTTAACGTCCACATATGGGGCGTTTTCTTAATCAGGAGAAATTGGGCTTGAGATTTTGCGGTCCATTTTCTCATATTATCCCTTGTAAAAAAGAAAAATATGAGGTAACACCAATATGTTAGTGTTAAAAATCACATTTTCCAGTTTCACGTCCAAATTCAACGCAAAGTTGTCAAACACATGTGAGGTGTTAAGGTTCACTATACCCCTTGCTACGTTCCTTGAGGGGAGTAATTTCCAAAGTATAATGCCATGTGGGGGGATTTTTGCTGTTCTGGCACCCTGGGGACTTTCTAAATGCAACATGCCCCCCAAAAACCATGACAGCAAAATTTTTTTTAAAAATCCTACACTTGCTCTTTCCCTCTTGAGCCATTTTGTGAGCCTACAGAGCACTTTATGTCAACATATGAAGTGCTCTAAGCAGATGGTGCTCTAAGCAGATAAAAGGGGTAATACCCCTTTTACGTACTCGAGAGAAATTGGGCTACAAATTTTGGGGGGCTTTTTCTCCTTTTACCACTTTTAAAAATGAAAAAAATGGGGCTACAAGAACATGTTAGTGTAAAAAACGGAGATTTTGATTTTCTCCTCCACTTTTCTGAAATTCTTGTGAAACAACTAAAGGGTTAACACACTTTTTGAAGGTCATTTTGAAAACTTTGAGGGGTGTAGTTTCTATAATGGGGTCATTTATGGGGTATTTCTCACAGAAAGGCCTTTCAAATCCAGTTCCAACTTAACTGGTCCCTGAAAAATTCTGATTTCAAAATTTTCATGAAAATTACGAAAATTGCTGCTATACTTTGAAGCCCTCTAATGTCTTCAAAAAGTAAAAACATATAAACTTTATGATGCAAACATAAAGTAGACATATTTTATATGTGAATCGATATATAATTTATTTGGAATATCCATTTTTCTTACAAGCAGAGAGTTTCAAAGTTAGAAAAATGCAACATATTCAACATTTTCATGAAATTTTGTGATTTTTCACCAAGAAAGGATGCAAGTAGCGACAAAAATTTTGTGCTGTGTTAAAGTAGAATATGTCATGAAGAAACATTCTCAGAATCAAAATAATCGGTAAAAGCATCCCAGAGTTATTAATGCATAAATTGACAGTGGTCAGAATTGCAAAAAAGGGCTCAGTCCTTAAGGTGAAAAAGGGCTCAGTCCTTCAGGGGTTAAGGGGTTAAAGGGGTTCTCCGGTGCTTAGACATCTTATCCCCTATCCAAAGGATAGGGGATAAGATGCCTGATTGCGGGAGTCCTGCCGCTGGGGATCCCGGGGATCTTGCACGCGGCACCCCGTTTGTAATCAGTACCCGGAGCGTATTCGCTCCAGGTCTGATTACCGATGACCACAGGGCCGGCGGCGTGTGATGTCACGCTCCACCCCTCAATGCAAGCCTACGGGAGGGGGCGAGATTTCGACAAACATCTGTGGGGTGTTAAGTCTCCCTATACCCCTTGTTCCATTCCGTGAGGGGTGTAGCTTCCAAAATGGGGTCACATGTGGGTATTCATTTTTTTGTGTTTATGTCAGAAATGTTGTAAAACCAGCCACCTCTGTGTAAATCTCCAATTTAGGCTTCAAATGTACATAGGGTGCTCTCACTCCTGAGCCCTGTTGTGTGCCCGCAGAACATTTTATGCCCACATATTGTATATTTTTGTACTTAGGAGCATGTGCGTTACAAATTCAGGGGTGGGGACATGCGTGCCGGAGCAGTGAGGCAGAGGCTGGGGCAGGAGAAGCAACAGGTGAGCGACGGACTGGGGCTCGCATGCGGGCGCGTCCTGCGATGCGAGTCCCAGCCCCACCGGCAGCAGCAGGTAACGGGACCATGCACTCATGGCCAACGTGTGCGGGCGGAGCGCATAACGTAACACTGGATCAGGCAGGAGGATGCGTACATAAGAGGGCTTCACAACCCCTAACATTAAAAGATAAATGTTTAGATCTCTATTGAGCAAGTATGTTTGCTAGTGCTACCATAACAAAATTGTATGTAATATCCAAGACAGTCCGAGCAGCATCAGAAAACAATATATTGGCTGAATTACACAGCCTGGAGGTGGGGAAAGCACAAGGAGCCCATTTAATGTCTGAATGGTACAGCCTGGAGGCGGCCGAAGCATGAGGAGACCATATACTGCAGTGGCTGAATGGCACAGCCTGGAGTTGGCAGAAACATAAGGAGACAAAATAGTGGAATGAAACACCCTTGAGGAGGCAGCAGCAGCATCAGGAGTTCTGAAAGTGACCCAGTGACAGAGTGGTGTGGTGGGTAGCAATAATCGTACCCGGTGATGAAGGTGGCTGGAATGTTTGTAAATGGAGAGCAGTGCCTTAAATCTGTTTGGCACTATCCATATTTGTGAAGTGTTGGTGCAGCACCATGGTCAATCTACTGTGATGCATCTGGCATTGGTGGGTGGAAATCATGCCTGATTGATCTTCACAAAGGTCAGTCTCTCCACATTTTTCTTGGACAGACGAGTTCTCCTTGGGGTGACTATGGCTATGCGGCGGGGCACTAAACACCCGCTCTGATGGCACACTACTGGCCGGGCAGGACAGCTTTTCCAGGGCAAACTCTGTTAGTTGCAGACAAAAATCAAGTTTGGCTGCCCAGAAGTCCAGCAGATCTTCAAGGTTTGTTAGCATGGCCATGTCAAAGTATGCCACCACCTGCTGATTCAGGTCCTGCTCCATGTCTACTTGCTGCTGATGAGTTGTTTCACTATGCGGGTGAAGAAAGGTACTTTTCAGTGACTGTAGACTCAGGCTGCAGCTCATGGAGCTGGTACTGCTCCTGCCACCCCACCCCTCCCCAGCAGCCATGGCAGAGGAAGGTGAGCGCAGAGGACCCCCTGAGTAAGACCTGCTTGTGGATGGACAATGGCGCCGATAGGCAACGGCAAACTGACTTCGTAGGATATCTCTGTAGTTGTTAGTTTGTCCCCCCTCTCAGTGGATATAAAAAAAAGCCCCAATGTTGTGCTGGTAGCAAGGGTCCAATAAGGTGGAGAGCCAGAAGTCATCTAGCTGACGAATGTTGACAATTCAGCGGTCACTACGCAAGCAACTGAGCATAAGTCGTGCCATTTGTACAAGTGACTCAGAGTGACTCCCTGCCTCCATCTCCACTGCATACTGCCATGGTGTTTCTGGGTCCTCTGTCTCGCCTTCCTGATAACTAGCTCCTCTAGTTGATCATGCTCCTCCTCTCCTGTCAGTTGACCAGAAGCACCACCCATCTCATGAAACCTAAACTGTGCTCCACTGTGCCCCTCCTCCTCCTTCTCCTCCTCCAGTTCAGCCCCCACAGGTCTCATGTGGCCATGAGATGTAGGTGCAACATCTCCATTGCCCTGACCAGCCATCGTTTCCAACACATGTTGTAGGAAATGAAGCAATGGAATGACATTGTTCATCCCGTAATCCTGGCGACTTACACATAATGTGGCTTCCTCAAAGGGCCTGAGCAAACAGCAGGTGTCATGTATGAGCTGCCACTGGTTCACATTAAAGTTACACAGGAGAGTACTCCTATCCGCTTGGATCATCAAGAAATCAGTGATGGCTTTTCTCTGTTTCTACAGTCAGTCCAACATGTCTAACAATGAGGGTGGAATTCCAACATGTGGCAATGTCACAAATCAGACTATGTTGGGGGATACCATTCTGACGCTGCAGCTCAAGGAGGGTGTGCTTTGCTGTGTAAGAGTGGCTGAAATGCATGCAAAGTTTCCTTCCCATTGTTAGGATCTCTTGCAAATGGGGGGAACGCTTCAGGAACTGCTTGACGACCAGATTTAACACGTGTGCCATGCAGGGTGCATGGCTCACCCTTCCTTGTTGCAGCGGGGCCAAGATGTTCTTCCTGTTGTCGGTCACCATGGTTCCCATTTCCAGTTTTTGTGGAGTAAGCCATGTACCGATTTCTTTACGAATGACTTTTAACAGTTCCTCCCTTGTGTGACTCTTTTCGCCAAGGCAAACCATTTGAAGAACAGCGTGATACCGCCGTGCCCTGCACACATGGTATGCTGAAGGGCCACTGAGACGTGTCTGGGCACTGGAGGCTGAGGACACGGTGGAGGATGAGGAGGCGAAGTCGCACATTGTCACAGGACCAACAGACTGACAAAGTGGACGAGGAAGCGGCGTGACCTGTCCAAGTTGGGGTTTTGGCAGTGCAGGAACCACATTCACGCAGTGAGCTGTAAAGGACATGTATTGTCCCTGACCGTAGTTACAGCTCCAGGCGTTGGCGCTGCCATGCACTTTGGTACACACTGACTGGACCACGTTCTCTTCCACAAAACTGTGCAGGGCTGGTACTGCCTTCTTCATAAAGAAATTACAGCTTGGCACTCTCCAACTCAGCTCGGCACAAGCCATCAGTTCTCTGAAAGGTGCAGAGTCCACCACTTGAAAAGGGAGGGACTGCAGCACCAGCAACTTAGACAGGAGCACATTTAGCTTCTGCGCCGTTGGATGAGTGGGCGCACACTGTTGTCTCTTGGACATGGCTTTGCGGATGGATTGTTGGCGGAATGGCTGACTAAAAGTGGGAGGAGCAGGAGCATCTGGAGCAACAGAAGGAGGGTATGACACACAGCTCCCTTCAGCTGAGGTGGTGGAGCCTTAGCTGGCTGAAAGAGGGAACGGCTTGCCACTGGGTGATGCAGCAGGCTGGACCACTACATCTGAGCCACGGTACTTCCAGTCCGCTTTATCGTGGAGCATGTGTTGACGCAGGGCTGTGGAGCCAACATTGGGACCATGGCCACGCTTCACCTTCTGCCGACATATCTTGCATGTGGCTATGTGAATCTCCTCCGGATGCTTGATGAAAAACTGCCACACCACCAAGTAGCTGATTTTCCCACCAACAGTCCGCACTAATTGACTGCTACTGCCGCCGTCTCCAGGAACCCTTGTTCCACTATCTCCTGGGAAGGTAGGCTGCCGCAAAGCAGGTCGTCTCCCCGGGCACGTTTGGCTCCTGAATTTACACTTCTGCCACTTCGCTGACTGCCAACCATGCTACCGCCTTGCTGGCTCAGCTGCTGCCTCACGGGCAACCTGCAACTCTCTTCTCATGATTATGATGAAGCCCCTTCTGCACCCGGCTCCCGATCGGCTTAATCATCATCAACAAGTGTCTGCACGTCACTGATGTCCTCCTCAGGTTCTTCAACAGTGTCTGCTTCAGGACCCTGAACCCTGGCAACATTGCCTCCCACGTCACTCTCCTCAACACTACATGCCCGCCTAGGGGAGGAAGCAGCGGATGTCTCCTCCACTTCTTAGCTGGGCAGTAGCTGCTGACTGTCCTCTATTAGATCATCCACAGTGAATAGTGGAGCTGAACCCACAGCATAAGATACTTCTGTAGGAGAGGGAACAGCATAGGACAGAGGAAATGAGAGGACAGGGACGGCTCCGGGGCCATGCCAACTGAGGGTTGTGTCTGAGGAACCCATCGACTGTTGACTGGTGTCAGATGTCACTTGTGATGAAGTGGATGACCGTGTTAACCAATCAACGACGGCAGATGGGTTGCTGGTCGAGAAATGACCGCTAGCTGATAACAGGAGCTCAGGCCTCTCGCTGCGACTCCTGCTGCCACTCGCCCCTAGTCTGCTGTGACATCTGTCTGAAGGCTTTAGGCCTCTGCCACTCCTCTGTGCGCGTCCTGGCACTTCTCTGCCTGACATACTTAGTGCGCATATGAGCGGAGTACAATACGCTTCACTACGCTTAAAACAGTATTTGTGTAGAACAGCAACAAGTATGCACTTGCTGACCTTTCACAGTATCTAGGCCCTTGACAGATTAACAGGAACAAAATATTACACTACTTAAATGTAGGTATGTGTTATGCACTGACGAAGGCAGAAAAATGCTCTACAGTACATTTAAAAAAGTATCTGAGTACAACACCAGCCGATGAGTACTTTTGCCTGGACTTTCACAGTATGTAGGCCCTTGACAGATTAACAGGTAAAAAATAGTACAGTACTTAGATGTACATATGCGGTATGCACTTATGAGGGCATAAAAATGTGCTACAATGCGCCTAAAAACTGTGTATTTTTGTAAAACACCAGCTGGTGATTACTTTTGTATGCCCTTTCTCAGTATGTAGGCCCTTGACAGATTAACATGTACAAAATAGTATACTAGTTAGATGTAGGTATGTAGTATGCACTGATGAGTGCAGAAAAATACTCTACAGCACACCTATAAAATTATCTGAGTACAACACCAGCCGGTGACTACTTTTGGCTGTCCTTTCACAGTATGTAGGCCCTCGACAGATTAACAGGTGCAAAATAGTACACTACTTAGATGTATGTAATCGGTATGCACTTATGAGTGCAGAAAAATGCACTACAATGAGCCTAAAAACGCTGTATTTTTTTTAAAAACACCAACCGGTGATAATTTTTGTCTGTCCTTTTACAGTATGTAGGCCCTTTAAATATTAACAGGTACAAAATAATACACTACTTAGATGAATGTGTGCGGTATGCACTATTGAGGCCAGAAAAATGTGCTACAAGTCTGCCTAAAGACAGATTAACAGGTACAAAATAGTACACTACTTAGATGTACTTGATACATGCTGCCGGCGGGGCCGGGATTCGCATCATGGGACGCGCCCGCATGCGAATCCCGGCCCATCTCATACCTCCCTCCGCTCCTGCAGCTGATTCCTCTCAGCCCTGGCGCGTGCGTCCCCATCCCTTAGGGCAAGCGTGGAGCTTTGCAATTTAAAGGGCCAGTGCTCCCATAATTAGTGAATTCACCTGTCACCATGTTATGTTATTTGCACCTCCCACGTCCCCCTGCTGGATCTTCAGTGCTTATTGTAGAGAAAGCGTTCCAATTGCCTGTTTGGCCTACCCGTGTTTTCTGACCTTCCTGCTATGTTTTTTGACTCCGAAGCTTTGCCGCCAGCCTAGACCTTCTGCTACGTTGACTATGCCTCTGCCTCATCCTCCGGTACCCCACTTTGCCCAGTTTCCTGTGTGGTCGAGCCGTGTCGGGGGTAGAGACCTCAGTGTCACCTGCCACAGCAAATCCATCTTGCTTTGTGGCGGGCTCTGGTGAAGACCAGCGGCACCTTAGACTCCGCTCTCCGACGCGGTCCGAGTCATCAGCCACAAAGGTAGAGAATCCACTTCAAGTTTTGTGACAGCCCGCATTCAGGTGCGTGACAGTAAGATCCGGCCATGGATTCAATCTATCGTGGCGATCCAGTCACAGCAGTTGGCCCAGCAGGCACAGCAGCTTAACCAGCTATCCCCTATGATGCAGCAGTTGCTATCTTCTCAGTAGCAACTGCCACAGCCACAGCCTCCCGCTGCTGCAGTCTCCTCCAGAACCAAACTCTGTTTGTCACTTCCTGAAAAATATGAGGGGGATTCCAAGTCCTGTCGAGGTTTCGTGACGCAGTGCTCCATGCACATTGAGCGCATGGCGGACCATTGCTCCACAGAACGAGCAAAGGTGTCTTTTGTCATTAGTCACCTTTGCGGAAGGGCCTTGGCTTGGGCAACTCCGTTGTGGGATCGCAGTGATGTCATCACTACTAATCTCCAGGCATTCCCGAAGGAATTTCGCACTGTCTTCGAGGAACCTGCTCATGCTTCCTCTACATAGATGACTCTGCTCAGTCATTCTCAGTTCAACTCCACTGTTGGCAAGTATGCCATCTGGTTCTGTACTCTGGCGTCGGAGTTGGCCTGGAATAATGAAGCTCTCTGCGCTACCTTCAAGAGAGGATTATCGAGTCAAATTAAGGATGTCCTTGCAGCCCGGGAATTACCATCTACCTTGAATGAACTAATACAATTGGCATCCCGGATCAATATCCGTTTCTCCGAGCGACGAGAGGAACTACGACAAGAAAGGGAATCTGCACGACCTTGGCCCTTTCCTCTACGAGGTCTTCTAAGTTGCCCCCCACAGTGGAGGCTATGCAAGTGGATCAGTTTCACCTGACCGCGCAGGAAAGGACTCGCCGACGAACCGAGAATCTTTGCCTATACTGCGCCAGTGCAGACCACTTCCTTAACCCCTTAAGGACCCGGGGTTTTTCCGTTTTTGCATTTTCGTTTTTTCCTCCCTACCTTTAAAAAATCATAACTCTTTCAATTTTGCACCTAAAAGCCATATGATGGCTTATTTTTTGTGCCACCAATTCTACTTTGCAATGTAGTCAGTCATTTTACCCCAAAATTTACGGAGAAATGGAAAAAAAAATCATTGTGAGACAAAATTGAAGAAAAATATGCCATTTTGTAACTTTTGGGGGCTTCTGTTTCTACACAATAAATTTTTTGGTAAAAATGACACCCTCTCTTTATTCTGTAGGTCCATATGTTTAAATTGATACCCTACTTATATATGTTTGATTTTGTCATACTTCTGGAAAAAATCATAACTACATGCAGGAAAATGTATACGTTTAAAATTGTCATCTTCTGACCCCTTGTAACTTTTTTTTTCCGCTTATGGGGCAGTATGAGGGCTTATTTTTTGCGCAGTGATCTGACATTTTTAGCGGTACCATTTTTGTATTGATCGGACTTATTGATTGCTTTTTATTCATTTTTTCATGATATAAAAAGTGACCAAAAATACACTATTTTGGACTTGGGAATTTTTTTACGCATGCGCCATTGACCGTGCTGTTTAATTAATGATATATTTTTATAATTTGGACATTTCTGCACTCGGTGATACCACATATGGTTATTTTTATTTTTATTTACACTGGGTTTTTTTTTTAAATGGGAAAAGGGGGGTGATTCAAACTTTAATTAGGGGAGGGGTTAAATGATCTTTATTCACTTTATTCTTTTTTTTTGCAGTGTTATAGCTTCCATAGGGGGCTAT
This sequence comes from Hyla sarda, assembly GCF_029499605.1. NCBI lineage: Eukaryota > Metazoa > Chordata > Amphibia > Anura > Hylidae > Hyla > Hyla sarda. The sequence goes on from NC_079189.1 coordinate 422,708,604, forward strand.
AACACTGCACACACTGATCTTTTACATTGTTCAATGGTTTCTCATAGGAAACCATTGATCAATGATTCTGCCACTTGACTGCTCATGCCTGGATCTCAGGCACTGAGCAGTCATTCGGCGATCGGACAGCGAGGAGGCAGGTAAGGACCCTCTGGCTGTCCTGTAAGCTGTTCGGGATGCCGCGATTTCCCCACGGCCAACCCGAACAGCTCCCTGAGCTACCCGGCATTGTATTACTTTCACTTTAGACACGGCGTTCAACTTTGAACGCCGTGTCTAAAGGGTTAATAGCGCACGGCACCTCGATCAGTGCCATGCGCTATTAGCCACGGGCCCTGCGTTATCGAACGGGAGCGGACTCCAGGTATACAGGTACCCCGTGGGTCCTTAACAGGTTAAAGACTCCCTGTGGCTGAGGATGCAGAGGACAAACGCTCGCACCTAGGGTTTGTTGGAAAGGGCTCCCTAGGTGTGAATTCCTCCTTTCCACGCTTTAATATGTTGGTTCAGCTTCTTTCCTCCAAAGAGAACCTCTCTGTTCTGGCCTTCCTGGACTGTGGCTCTGCGGGAAACTTTATTGATGCCTCTCTGGTGCATAAGTATCATCTGCCAGTTTTCCACCTCCTGAAATCTCTGTTCATCTCTACGGTCAATGTAGAAAGACTGGACTGTAACATGCTATACCTCACAGATCCCCTGGTGATGCAGGTCGGAGTCTCCCATAGGGAGAACTTGTCCTTCTACGTACTCCGTCCACACTGTACTCCACCTCTCTTGCTTGGTCTACCTTGGTTGCAGCTCCATGCCCCACAGCTGGATTGGAAAACCGGAGAAATCCTTCGCTGTGCACTGCAACAATCACTGCATTCACATACGTGTGACCAAGTGGGAGCCTTCGTCTATACCTCTACCCGGTTTACCTTTATTTCTCCAGAATTTTGCTGATGTCTTCAGCGAAAAGCAAGCAGAAGTTTTGCCTCCACATCGTCCATACGACTGTCCAATTGACTTGCTGCCCGGCACCACACCTCCCAGGGGCCATATCTACCCCTTGTCTGTTCCATAAACCCAAGCCATGTCAACTTATATCCAGGAGAAACTACAGAAAGGATTTATCAGGAATTCCTCTTCTCCTGCCGGAGATGGGTTCTTCTTCGTGGAAAAGAAGGATGGGTCGATGCGTCCTTGCATCGACTACCGGGGATTGAATAAAATTACAGTTAAAAACCGTTATCCCTTTTCTTTATTCTTGAAGTTGTTTGACCGTCTGCGAGGTGCCAGGATGTTCTCCAAATTAGATCTTCGAGGTGCCTATAACTTAATTCCTATAAGAAAAGGGGACGAGTGGAAGACAGCGTTTAATACTCGAGATGGACATTTCGAATATCTTGTTATGCCATTCAGACTATGTAATGTTCCAGCAGTCTTCAAGGAGTTTGTCAATGGCATTTTTCGGGACCTTCTCTACTCCTGTGTTGTTGTCTATTTGGATGACATCCTCATCTATTCACCCAATCTCCACACTCATCGTCTCCATCTCCGTCAAGTTTTGCAGCGTCTCAGATGATACTAAACTCTGTAAAGCGGTAAACACTATAGAGGAGAGTGCACTGTTACAAATTGATCTGGATAGGTTGGAGGTTTGGGCTGGGAAGTGGCAGATGAGGTTCAACACTGATAAATGTAAGGTAATGCACATGGGGAGAAAAATCTGGGCTGGGATTATGTATTAAATGGAAAACACTTGGGATGACTGACATGGAAAAGGACTTAAGGGTCTTAGTTAACAGTAAATTTAGCTGTAGTGACCAGTGTCGGGCAGCTGCTGCCGAGGCAAATAAAATCATAGATGCCCACGACTGGGAAATAATTCTACCGCTGTACAAATCACTAGTCAGACCACACATATAATACTGTGTACAGTACTGGGCACCAGTGTACAAGAAAGATATAGTGGAGCTGGAGAGGGTTCAAAGACGGGCAACCAGAGTAATACAGGAAATGGGAAGACTACAGTACCCAGAAAGATTATCAGAATTAGGGTTGTTTAGTTTAGAAAAAAGAAGGCTTAGGGGAGACCTAATAACTATGTATAAATATATCAGGGTACATTACAGAGATATCTCCCATGATCTATTTATACCCAGGACTGTATCTATAACAAGGGGGCATCCTCTACGTTTAGAGGAAAGAATGTTTCTACACCAGCACAGAAGGGGGTTCTTTACTGTAAGAGCAGTAATATTGTGGAATTCTCTGCCTGAGGATGTGGTCATGGGTAACTCTGTGAAAGAGTTCAAAAGGGGTCTGGATGCATTTTTGGAGTGTAACAACATTTCAGGTTATGGATTTTAGATTTATAGGGATAGAACGTTGATCCAGGGATTTATTCTGACTGCCATAATGGAGTCGGGAAGGAATTTTTACCTCTGGTATGAGGGTTTTTTGCCTTCCTCTGGATCAACTCAGTAGGGACTCATTAGGGATATAGGTTTGATGGACTTTGGTCTTTTTTCAACCTTATGAACTATGTTACTATGTTACTATATTACAACCAACTCTACGCTAAACTAGAAAAGTGTACCTTTGAAAAGACCAGCCTTCCATGTCTGGAATATATTGTTACCAGTTAAGGACTACAAATGGATCCTAACAAGTTATTTGCTGTACTGGAGTGGCCTCAACCAACTGGATTGAAAGCGATTCAGCGCTTCCTTGGCTTTGCCAATTATTATTGGCAGTTTATTCCCCACTAGTCCACCTTGGTTTCCCCTATCGCATCTCTAACCAAAAAAGCTGCTAATCCTAAAGTCTGGACTCCAGATGCCAAAGAAGCCTTCAAAAAGTAAAAGTCTGCCTTTGCATCTGCTCCGGAGTTGTCAAGACCTGATCCCAACACGCCATTTCCTTTAGAGGTCGATGCATCTTCTGTTGGTGCAGGAGCAGTCTTGACACAAAGATCTCTCTAGGGTAAGACTGTGACTTGCGGATTCTTCTCGAAGACCTTTTCTTCAGCGGAGAGAAATTATACTATAAGAGATCGAGAGCTCCTGGCTATTAAGTTTGCCTTGGAAAAATTGTGTCATCTCTTAGAGGGCTCTGTGCATCCAATAACCATCTATATGGATCACAATAACTTGCTTTATCTTCAATGACCCCATCTTCTCAATCCTCATCAGGCTCGCTGGTCCCTGTTCTCCAGATGTAACTTTTTTATTCATTTTCGTGAGGCAGAGAAGAATCTTCGAGCTGATGCTCTCTCTATCTAGATCTTCTGAGGTACAAGACCTGAAACCCCATCTGCAACATAGTCCCTCCGGATCGTCTTATTTCTGCAGCACCTGCAAGTCTTTAGCATCTGCCCCCTGGGAAGACTTATGTTTCTCCTCGTTTGAGACTCCGGATATTGAAATGGGGTCATTCTTCTCTGTTGGCAGGTCATGCTGGCAACTAATTTCACGTCAGTGGACTATGTTCGTTCTTGCTCTGTTTGTGCCCGGGCCAAAACACCACGCGCTAAGCCTGCCAGTCTACTACATCCATTGCCTGTTCCTGATCTGCCCTGGTCTAACATTGCAATGGACTTTATTACGGATCTTCCTTCTTCTAGCAGCAATACAGTCATCTGGGTTCTCTAAGATGGCTCATTTTGTGCCTTTGCCTGGGTCACCATCTGCACCTACACTTGCCAAACTGTTCCTTTCCCATATCTTCCGTCTCCATGGATTGCCGACACTGAGGAGTCCAGTTCGTCTGACCGAGGAGTCCAGTTCGTCTCCAAATTCTGGAGGGCATCTGCTCACAACTTCAAGTTAATTTGGATTTGTCCTCTGCCTATCACCCCCAGTGTAATGGTCAAGTTGAGAGGGGGAATCAGATTTTGGGGGATTATCTTCGCCACTTTGTCTCTGCCCGCCAATTGCGACTCGTCTGATCTTCTACCCTGGGATGAGTTCTCGTACAACCATAGGGATACCGAATCCACAGGAACTTCACCCTTCCATGTAGTCTATGGACATCATCCTCGTCCTCCTCTGCCCTTACCTTCTTTCTCCGGAGTCCCTATGGCTGTTTAACTAGTACGGGACTTCACCTCCATTTGGAAGAACACTCGTCTCTCCCTTCTTCGTGCCATGACCCATATGAAATCTCAAGCTGACAAGAAAAGGCATCCTCCTCCTAAATTTTCACCCGGGGAAAAGGTATGGCTGTCATCTAAATATATCCGCTCCAGACTACCTTGCTACAAACTGGGACCACGCTATTTGGGGCCTTTCAAGGTCAAGAGACGTCTTAATCCAGTGGTATATTCGCTACATTTGCCTTCCTCCCTCCGGATCCCAAATTACTTTCACGTCTCCCTCCTGAAACCAGTCATCTATAACCGCTTCTCTAAAAAGGACATTTCTCCCACTCCCATCTCTGGTACCTCTGATGTATATTCTGTCAAGGAAATTCTGGACTCCAAGCTAATCAGAGGTAAACGTTTCATTCTTGTAGATTGGGAGGGATTGGGTCCTGAAGAGAGATCTTGGGAGTCACAGGATAACATCCTGGATCAGGATCTTCTCAAAAGGTTCTTGAGCCGTAAAAGGAGGGGGAGACCAAAGAGGGGTACTGTGACATGCTGTGCACCGTCCACAGACACCAGCCGTGAGCGCAGCATACCCGTGTCCCCGACTGCCGGCGGGGCCGGGATTCGCATCGCGGGACGCGCCTGCATGCAAATCCCGGCCCGTCTCTTACCTCACTCCACTCCTGCAGCTGCTTCCTCTCAGTCCAGGCGTGCGCATTCCCGTCCCTTAGGGCGCGCGTGCACCGGAGCTTTGAAATTTAAAGGGCCAGTGCACCCATAATTAGTGAATTCACCTGTCACCATGTTATACCTTATTTGCACCTCCCACGCCCCCTCCCGGATCTTCAGTGCTTATTGCCCTGAGAAAGCGTTCCCATTGCCTGTTTTGCCTACCCGTGTTTCCTGCCCTTCCTGCTACATTTTTTGACTCCGAACCTTTGCCGCTGGCCTAGATCTTCTGCTACGTTGACAAAGCCTCTGACTCATCCTCCGGTGCCCATTTACCTATGTGGTCAAGTTACCTATGTGGTCAAGCCATGTCGGGGATAGTGACCTGGGTGTCGCCTGCTGCAGCAAATCCATCCTGCTTTTCGGCGGGCTCTGGGGAAGACCAGCGGCACCTTAGACTCTGCTCCCCGATACGGTCCGAGTCATCAGCCACACAGGAAGAGGATCTACTTCCACTTTCATGACAGCCCGCATTCAGGTGCGTGACAGTACGGATGCGGTATGCACTGATAAGGGCAGAAAAATGCGCTACAGTACCCTAAAAAAATATTTTTGTAAAACACCAGCAGTACACAACAGTGCTGCAGCCAAAAAAAGCTGTGTACTAAACACAAAATTGCACTCTGTCAAAGACTATTAGGAATAGACTGCTGGTTACTATACCATCTACAGACTAGTATAAGCAGTAGATGATGTTTTGTGGAACAAAGACACTGAATTGCGCTGGAAAATTATTCCTGCCTCCTCTGCTAAGGTTTATGAAGATGATGCAGCTTGTTGAAATGTATGAGGCAAGACACAGTTATGTGCCCCTCTCTGTAATACTATGCTGAAGAAAGTGACTGGGAGGTTAATGCCTGTAGCTGCAGTAAAAATCCTTTTCAGTGAAAAAAACTATGCTCTCCGTCCATGAAAACGCTGATGTGTCTAGGAGGATATTAAATGCTGCTGGAATACACTTTTCTCTGCTGTAACACACACACACACAGGCTGTCCGTCCTATCTCTCTGCAGTGTAATGAATGAAATGGCTGGCCGCAATATGGCTGCCAATTATATAGGGCTGTGAAATCACAGGGGTGACTGTCCCCTCTTGGTGTTGATGGAACAACCACAATAATTAATCGGACACACTACCATTCACCGGGTACAGAAACCTCGTCACATACTTAAAATGAATCAAGATATTTTTTATTTTCATAAGTTAAGAGTAGAGAAACCACAGCACCCGGTAAATCCAATGCACTCAAAACTTTTTTTGCAGCATGGCAATCACAAAGCAAATGTTGTGAGACGTATTCCCAACAAGTATTCCCAACAAGCGCTGGTTTCACGTCATGTGACGCATCGTCAGGGTCTGTCGATGCGTCACATGACATGAAACCAGCGCTTGTTGGGAATACCTCTAATACCGCTATGCTGCAATAAAGTTTTAAGTGCATTGGATTTACCGGTTGCCGTGGTTTCTCTACACTTAACTTATCGATTGCTGCTGCCTCTCCGCTGAGCACCTGTCCACATCTGTTCTGTGAGTCACCTCCCCTGGAGCTTCTGTGCAGTTGGTGCCCACCCACTAAACCTCTATCAATATGGATTTTTTATTTTGTACCATGCTGTTCTACTTACTTTTCAGCTTTTTTTTAATTCTCTGTATGTTATAAAAATTCTATAAAATATTATGGAAAAAAAATGTCTCAGGATCATATCTGGAGAAAACAGAACAGACATATCATAAGAGAAGAAGAAAATCAACCCACTCCAATAGAATTTCAACTTGCAGATAAGGTTCTTATGCTTACAGGACTACTGCAGTGTAAGACACTTATGCCCTAAGTGTCTGATCGCGGGGGGGGGGGGGGGGGGGGGGTCCGACCGCTGTGACCCCTGCGATCTCCTGTACGGGTCCAGGCACTGCGGTGGCTGTGCATGGCAAATGCGAGTGTCATCAACCTCACTGGGGTCGACAACACGCCCCCCCCATACAGCATTATGGGAGAGGCGGGGATGCACAAATGCTTCATCTCTGCCTCTCCCATAGAGATAAATGGAGGGGGCGTGTCAGCCGCGGCAGAGTCGGGGCCCCATACAGGATATTGTAAATGTCTTAGAATGCAGATCTCTTTTAGCAAGAAAGCACTTTAAGCTAGAAAATTAGACCCTAGTTGGGAGCACACTCCATGTATGATCAGCAAAATCATCAGTGCATGAGGTACTACCAGAGAGTGGAGCTGGATCAAGGGGGATTCTATTCTGCAATATGCTTTGCCCTTGTATCTTCATCACATTATTCCCAAAGGATGGCAGACCTGATCAAGCTGATGAAACAATTACAGAGACTTCCAATACTGAAATTGACTGCTGAGTTCCTTTGTTAAGTCACTTTGAAAAACCAATAGAAGACACAGAAGCTAGATTTACTACACTGCTTTGAGAGATTGACCTAAGCTTTAGCAGAAGAACATTGTAACATCTTCTCTATCCTCTTACTGCTCCAGCTGGTATTTAGAGTTAGTGGATCAGGACTGAGTAGACAGGGCAGTGCAGGATCTTACACTGTTGTATAGAACAGAGTGTCTGCCTCCAGGTATATGCAGAAAGGCAAGTACTAGTTGGCAGAGGACACTTTAGAGGGAATTTATTAAGTGCCTAGTACTGGTGAGGCCAGAGGTGTAACTTGTAGCTTCTGGGCCCCGATGCAAGATCTGCAACAGGGCCCCATATGCCAATTATAATACTGGTCTCTTATGGGGCAGATGTGCTTTGGGGCCCCCTTAGGCACGAGGGCTCCAATGCAACTGCTACCTCTGCTACCTCTATAGCTACACCCCTGGGTGAGGCATCATAAGAAAAAGGGCACAAATAATAACGTGAATGATCAAAAACAGTTAAAAAAAAATAAGTGCCAAGAGAGGCCTTGAGATCTAAAAGTTCTCTCTGAATAAAATGAGTTGTTAAAGACTTTGTTTCAGATATAATCGTAAACAGCATATAGAGAGGAGTTTTTATATAACATCTTTTTTTTGCTGAGGCTCATTGAATTCTAATTGTAAATAAGTTTCTTGTTATATCCAGTTATAAAACTTATAAGGGACTTATTGTTGAGAATAATAAAAGAAGTCTGCAACATATATACAGTAGTGACATGTCACATATCTTGTCTGAAAAAACATCCCTCCAATGATCCCTAGATGGTGACATTGTTGCATGTTGGTTTGACTATGTTCTTAATATAAAATTACACACCAAACTTAACAATTATTATAAGATTTATGATAAGTTCACATATTAATTGGCACATACTTAAGTTTGTTATTCTACTTTCATAAGTGCATATTTTATAGCCTTAACAGAAATGGGCAACAGCTATAGTCACAGTGTGGGTCCATGTGGGTATCTAACTGTGGGTCTTAGTACTTGGATCCCATCATGTCAGATGACACTAACAAATGATATTAATGTCCATCAGGAAAAGGCAAAAGATGGTAAAAACAGGAATAAATACAAAGACTTTCAGCAACTTCAAATACATATCTTCACATGTCTGAGTCTTCTCAATGTTTAGATCATCTACTCGCCATTCCTATATGTCTAATGAAAGCTATTATACACTTGAAACTTTGCTGTTTGTCACTATATAAATAACGATTAGCTCTGATATGTATTATTTATTAATATAAGACATCTTGAGCTTTCCTATTAATTGTACCTTCTGCATTAGCATAATGTGGAGTGAACCCACTGTCGCTAAACCTCACTATCCCCAAAGTGTTCCTTTGAAAACCCTGGACAACGTCTTCCTAGCAAATACAACAATAATGCTCTAGTTCCACCATCTTCCATGTAAAAATACCAGGATTACACAAAGAAGACCAAGTAATGCCCAAGGGACTAAGAACAAGTACAAGAACTAAAGAACAAGAGACATACAAGAAATACTGGGTGCAAACTAACAGAGCATATGCAATACAGAAGGGCACCAAACAAGAAATCAAAGCAAATCAATAACACCGTACTAGTGTCCCTCAGACCACAAAGTGTGTTATGATTTGAAACACGTGTTATGATTTTGATTTTTGTGATATCTGGGACGTTACTCCAGATGAGAGATGTGCTTTCTCATGCACTATGAAAGGGTATGTTTATCTCTGAATGGGAGAATGAAATGCCTCTGTTTTAAATGTGACACTGTACATTTATTATGATGTACTATCTGTATTGTGGGTAATATCTTTTAATATAGCACTCACAGCAGCAGTCTCTCTAGTGTATGGATCTATGTCTTTACAAATCTGGACAGGAGGTTGTGACTGTGCACCTGGAACATTATTTGCTGGTAATAACATCTTCAGCATCAATTCCTTCCCTCTATGGGTCCAAATCTTTTCAAATAAATTATATATTATTATCTGACAAGGTATAAAGTACATAACATTGATTACTATCTAATAAGAATACTATACATATGTGGTAGCTAAGGGGTGGCATGTGGTGATGCCAGCAGTGTTAACCCCTATACTCCAAGGATAAAACGGTTGCTTTGGGGCCTGTTTGGCACTTGTCCCAAAAGCTGACTTGAACTTGATTAAAGAACTGGTCGGTGGTATCTGTGTGCAGGAGGATAACCGCTCTGGGAAAGGTAGACTTAGAAGTCATGGAACCTGTCCCCATTAGAGGTATGGGGCAGGTATACTACCGAGATCCTTCATATCGCTCTTACTGGACTCTACTGACTAGCTAACTATCTCCTCCGTGTCTAGACAGACCTGGGGAAGCAGGGCAGAAGGGCCCGACCAGCCAAAGTGCACATGCCATTCCAAAAGCATCCTCCCCCACAGAAGCAGTCAACATTTTCATATAAAGACATTAATTATGTAATTTTAATATAAAGTCATTAAATAAATGGTGATACATTAGACTACAATACAAAACACCTGACATTTAATCCAGGAGCTGGGGGCCGGAGCAGATACAACAAAGTGACATCCACCCGACAGAGCAGGTAGACCGGTGTGTTCTGCACCAAGACAATACACATATACACTGTGTGGCATTAGGCTGATCCTTCCCTTATCTTCAAAGAAGATAGACAGCCTTAAGTGAGACAGAGAGCCTCTTATTCCTTAACCAGTTAAGGACCCAGGTACGCCTTGACGCCCTGGTACTTAAGGACCCAGGGCGTACCTGTACGCCCATGGGAATTTCGGTCCCCGCCATGCGCTGGGCGGCGCCCGGACCGGGGTGACTGGTGATATCGATCAGCAGGCACCCCGCGCAAATGCCCAGGGGGGTCATCAGACCCCCCCCCCCATGTCGGTGATAGCCGCAAATCCCCGGTTAATTCACATCGGCGATTTGTGGCAATTCCGGGTCATATGGGTCTCCAGTGACCCTGAAAATAAGGCAGATCGGGGTTGTCCAAGACACCCACGATCTCCATGAAGGGATAGGAGTGAGGTGGCCACCCCTCCTATCCCTGCTATTGGTCGTTCACAAGTGACGAACAATAGCAGATCGGGGGCAGGGGTGGTTAACGTTTGGTTTCCCCATTCTGCCCACCCACAGTAGGCCGGGAAAAACGGGGAAACCACTTATCCATTGGCGGCGGAGATCGGCGGCAGAAGAGGACGGCGATGCGGCTCCCTGGATCCTACGGAAGTCGGTGAGTTGCCTAGCAACATCTGGAGGGCTACAGTTTGAGACCACTATACGGTGGTCTCTAAATTGTAGCCCTCCAGATGTTGCAAAACTACAACTCTCAGCATGCCCAGAAAGCTGTTTGTTGTTTGAGCATGCTGGGATTTGTAGTTTTGCAACAGCTGGAGAGCTACAGTTTGTAGATCACTGTGCAGTAGTCTCTAAATTGCAGTTTGCTGTCTGGGCATGCTGGGATTTGTAGTTTTGCAACATCTGAAGGGCCACAGTTTGGTGATCACTGTGCAGTGATCAGTAAACTGTAGCCCTCCAGATGTTGCAAAACTGCAAATCCCAGCATGTCCAAACAGCAAACAGCTGTCTCGGCATGCTGGGAGTTGTAGTTGGTACCTCCAGCTGTTGCATAACTACATCTCCCAGCATGCCCTTCGGCGATCAATACATCCTTTGAGTTGTAGTTCTGCAACAGCTGGAGGCACACTGGTTGGAAAATACTGAGTTAGGCAACAGAACCTAAATGAATGTTTTCCAACCAGTGGGCCTCCAGCTGTTGCAAAGTACAACTCCCAGCATGCATGGTCTGTCAGTACATGCTGGGAGTTGTAGTTTTGAAACAGCTGGAGGTTTGGCCCCCCATGTGAATTTACAGGGCACAGTCACACGGGAGGGTTTACAGTAAGTTTCCTGCTTGACATTTCAGCTGCGGCAAATTTTTTGCCGCAGCGCAAATTCCTAGCAGGAATCTCACTGTAAACCCGCCAGTGCGAATGTACCCTAAAAACACTACACTGCACTGCTCATAATAAAGGGTAAAACTCTACATATACACCCCCTTACACTCTCCCCCCCCCCCCCCCAATAAAAATGAAAAACGTATGGTACGGCAGTATTTCCAAAACGGAGTCTCCAGCTGTTGCAAAATAACAACTAACAGCATTTCTGGACGGCCACTGACTGTCCAGGCATGCTAAGAGTTTAGCAACAGCTGGAGGCACCCTGTATGGGAATCACTCGCTTAGAATGCCCCCAAGTCCACCTCTATGCAATCCCTAATTTAGTCCTCAAATGCGCATGGAAACAGTTTGGGGCCACATATGGGGTATTTCCCTACTCAGGAGAAAATGCACTACAAATTTTGGGGGGCTTTTTATTCTTTTACACCTTATGAAAAGGAAAAGTTGGGGGCTACACCAGCCTGTTGGTGTAAAAAAATTAAAACATTTTACACTAACATGGTGTTGCCCCATACTTTTTATTTTCACAAGCGGTAAAAGGAAAAAAAGAAAATTTGTAACGCAATTTCTCCTGAGTACGGAAATACCACATATGTGGACGTAAAATGCTCTGCGGACGCACAACAAGGCTCCGGAGTGAGAGGGCCCTATGTACATTTGAAGCCTAAATTGGTGATTTGCACAGGGGTGGCTCATTTTACAGCAGTTCTGACATAAACGCAAAAAAATAAATGCCCACATGTGACCCCATTTTGGAAACTAGACTCCTCACGGAACGTAACAAGGGGTATAGCGAGCCTTAACACCCCACAGGTGTTTGAATAATTTTCATTAAAGTTGGATGGGAAAATGAAAAAAAAAATGTTTTCACTAAAATGCCAGTGTTACCCTACATTTTTCATTTTCACAAAGGAAAATAGGAACAAAGCCCCCCAAAATTTGTAGCCCCATTTCTTCTGAGTAAGAACATACCCCATATGTGGATGTTAAGTGCTCTGCTGGTGCACTACAATGCTCAGAAGAGAAGGAGCACCATTGGGATTCTGAAGAGAAAATTTGTCTGGAATTGAAGGCCACGTGTGTTTACAAAGCCTCCATAGTTCCAGAACAATGGACCCCTCCCACATGTGACCCCATTTTGGAAACTACACCCCTCACGGAATGTAATAAGGGGTACATTGAGCATTTATGCCCCACAGCTGTCTGACAGATTTTTGGAACAGTGGTCCATGAAAATGAAAAATTAAATTTTTCATTTGCACAGTATACTGTTCCAAAGATCTGTCAAACGCCAGTGGGGTGTAAATGCTCACTGCACCCCTTATTAAATTCTGTGAGGGGTGTAGTTTCCAAAATGGGGTCACATGTGGTGGTTTCTACTGTTCTGGAATTTTCTCCTTCAATATGCTGCTATACCTGTGAAACACCTAAAGGGTTAACAAACTTTTTGAATGTCATTTTGAATACTTTGAGGGGTGCAATTTTTATAATGGGGTCATTTATGGGGTATTTCTAAAAAGAAGGTCCTTAAAATCCACTTTGAAACTGAACTGGTCCCTAAAAAATTTAGATTTTGAAAATTTGGCAAAAAATTGGAAAATTGCTGCTGAACTTTGAAGCCCTCTGATGTCTTCCAAAAGTAAAAACATGTCAACTCTATGATGCAAACATAAAGTAGACATATTTTATTTGTGAATCAATAGATAATATATTTGGAATATCCATTTTCCTTATAAGCAGAGAGCTTCAAAGTAAAAAAAAAATGCAACATTTTAATTTTCTTCATCAAATTTTGGAATTTTTCACCAAGAAATTATGCAAGTATCGACAAAATTTTACCACTAACATAAAGTAGAATGTGTCATGATAAAAAAATTCTCATAATCAGAATGAAAAGTAAAAGCATCCCAGAGTTATAATGCTTAAAGTGACAGTGGTCAGATGTGCAAAAAATGGCCAGGTCCCACAGTGAAGATTGGCTGGGTCCTTAGGGGTTAATACAGGACATCAATAAGGAGGCATAGGAGTAGATTCTAGTGCGGGCCACTTTTCTAAGGGAGTCAAATCTTCCTAGGAATAGGAGTAATACAGTGTGTTCAATCTATTAAAGGGGTACTCCCGTGGAAAACTTTTTTTTTTTTAATCAACTGGTGCCAGAAAGTTAAACAGATTTGTAAGTTACTTCTATTAAAACATTTTAATCTTTCCAGTACTTTTTAGGGTCTATATACTACAGAGGAAATGGTTTTATTTTTTGAACACAGAGCTCTCTGCTGACATCATGACCACAGTGCTCTCTGCTGACATCTCTGTCCATTTTAGGAACTGTCCAGAGCAGCATATGTTTACTGTGGGGATTTTCTCCTACTCTGGACAGTTCCTAAAATGGACAGAGATGTCAGCAGAGAGCACTGTGGTCATGATGTTAGCAGAGAGCTCTGTGTTTCAAAAAGAAAACCATTTCCTCTGTAGTATTCAGCAGCTAATAAGTACTGGAAGGATTAAGATTTTTTAATAGAAGTACCGTATTTATCGGCGTATAACACACACTTTTTAGGCTAAAATTTTTAGCCTAAAGTCTATGTGCGTGTTATACACCGATAAGCCGCTGCAGTTCAATGATTTAAAGCGGGCACTTTAAATCAATGAACTGCAGCGGCTTTGAAGGTGCAGAGACAGCCAGCACTGCTGGCTTCTCTGCCCCTGCTGGCCCTTCTCTCCCCCTGGCTATTGGCGCCGCTGCCCGTTCTCTCCCCCTGACTATTGGTGCCGGTGCCCCATTGCCGGCGCCGACAGCCAGGGGGAGAGAAGGGGCAGCGGCACCCATTGCCGGCGCCACTGCCCCGTTGCCTCCCCACATCCCTGGTTGCATAATTACCTGTTGCCGGCGTCGGGTCCGCGCTGCTTCAGGCCTCCGGTGTTCGTCCCCTGCGTCGTTGCTATGCACTGCACGGCGCGGCGCACTGACGTCATGCGCCGTGCAGTGCATAGCAACGACGCAGGGGACGCACACCGGAGGCCTGAAGTAGCGCGGACCCGACCACGGCAACAGGTAATTATGCAACCGGGGATGGGGGGAGGCAACTGGGATGCAGTGCCGGCAATGGGTGCCGCTGCCCCTTCTCTCCCCCTGGCTGTCAGCGCCGCCTCTCTCCCCCTGGCTATCGGCGCCGGCAATGGGGCGCCGGCACCGATAGTCAGGGGGAGAGAATGGGCAGCGGCGCAGATAGCCAGCGGGAGATAAGCGGTGGAAGCAGGGCTATAGACCCCAGGAAAGGCAGGGGGAGAGATGCGGGCAGCGATGGCCTCTCTCCCCCTTCCTTTCCTGGGGGTGTATCGGGGTATACACGCGCACACACGCACCCTCATTTTACCATGGATATTTGGGTAAAAAACTTTTTTTACCCAAATATCCTTGGTAAAATGAGGGTGCGTGTTATAGGCCGGTATACCCTGATAAATACGGTAATTTATAAATCTGTTTAACTTTCCGGCACCAGTTGATTAAAATTTTTTTTTTTCCATGTGAGTACCCCTTTAATCTACGGTATTACTAATAGGATCTGTTCAACCTAAGGCCCTCCTCTTTTCAAACTTCTTGCCTGTAGAGATGGGCTTTATGCTTTTGAATCTAACTGTTTTGTTGGTTGTGCATTTGGTTCTCAGAGGTACAAGATAACATTGTGTTGATCTCTAGTATATTGGGATCCACTTTCCTTGTTGTCCGCACTTGGCAATGTTGCGGCCCTTTTATCAGTAATTTGTAATTCGTTGGCCTCTAGGTTTAGAAGTGCACCGACCAGGGCCTGTTTTAGGCTAAGCGTTGCCCTGGGCAAAATCAAAAGTGGGTCCCCAAAAGTCATATTAGGGCACTAAACAGACTGGCACATTTTTGGTCATTTCAAATACCATGAAAAAAAATCTAAAAGCAATTGAAAAGTCCTGACACAACAAAAATGGTACTGATAAAAACTACAAATCCCAGCGCAAAAAATGACCCTCATATATACCCATATAGAGAAAAATAAAAGTTATAGGGATCAGAATAGTACAATTTTATATTTTTGTTTAGTTCCCCCACATTAGGTTGGCAATATAGTTTCCCCCCCACATTAGGTTGGCAGTATAGTTCCCCCCACATTAGGTTGGCAGTAAGTTCCCCCACATTAGGTTGGCAGTATAGTTCCCCCACATTAGGTTGGCAGTATGTTCCCCCACATTAGGTTGGCAGTATAGCTCCCCCACATTAGGTTGTAGTTCCCTCACATTAGGCTGGAAGTATAGTTCACCCACATTAGGTTGGCAGTTCCCCCACATTAGGTTGTAGTTCTCCCACATTAGGTTGGCAGTATAGTTCCTTCATATTAGTTTGTTGTTCCCCCACATTAAGTTGTAGTTCCCCCACATTAGGATGGCAGTATAGGTCCCCCCCACATTAGGATGGCAGAATAGATCCCCCTCCACATTAGGTTGCCAGTATAGGTCCCCCCACATTAGGTTGCCAGTATAGTTCCCCCACATTAGGATGTAGTTCCCCTACATTAGGCTGGCAGTATAGTTCCCCCACATTAGGTTGGCAGTATAGTTTCCCCCACATTAGGTAGGCTGTATAGTCCCCCCCCCCACATTAGGTTGCAGTTCCCCCACATTAGGTCGCAGTTTCCCCACATTAGGTTGTAGTTCCCCCACATAAGGCTGGCAGTATAGGTTCCCCCACATTAGGTTGTAGTTCCCCCACATTAGGTTGGCAGTATAGTTCCCCCACATTAGGTTGCTGTTCCCCCACATTAGTTTGGCAGTATAGTTCCCCCACATGAGGTTGTAGTTCCTCCACATTAGGTTGGCAGTATAGTATAGTATAGTTCCCCACATTAGGTTGTAGTTCCTCCACATTAGGTTGGCAGTATAGTTCCCCCACATTAGGTTGCTGTTCCCCCACATTAGTTTGGCAGTATAGTTCCCCCACATTAGGTTGTAGTTCCTCCACATTAGGTTGGCAGTATAGTTCCCCCCACATTAGGTTGGCAGTATAGTCCCCCCCACATTAAATTGTAGTTCCCCCACATTAGGCTGGCAGTATAGTTCCCCCATTAGGTTGGCAGTATAGTTCACCCCACATTAGGTTTGCAGTATAGTCCCCCACATTAGGTTTGCAGTATAGATCCCCCACATTAGGTTGTAGTTCCCCCACATTAGGTTGTAGTTCCCCCCTAATTAGGTGTAGTTCCCACACATTTGGTTGTAGTTCCCCCACATTAGGTTGGCAGTATAGTCCCCCCCCCCCCCCACATTAGGTTTTAGTTCCTCCACATTAGGTTGGCAGTATAGTTCCTCCCACATTAGGTTGGGAGTATAGATACCCCTACATTAGGTTGGCAGTATAGTCGTCCCCCCTCCCCACATTAGGTTGAAGTTCCCCCATAGTAGGTTGGCAGTATACTGTAGTTCCCCCACATTAGGTTATAGTTCCCCCACATTAGGTTGCAGTTGCCCCACATTAAGTTTGCAGTATAGTTCCTCCACATTAGTTTGGCAGTACAGTTCCCCCACATTAGGTTGGCAGTATAGTTCCCCCACAAACATACAGCCTTCAGCCATATATAGTGTATGGCTGGAGGCTGTATGTCTGTGTACTGCCCCACTTCAGTGCTCCGTCCACCACTTGAAGAGCGGTGGTTGGAGCACCGAAGCTGACGTGCTGCTGGTAACTTACCATTCCAGCCAGCGCGCATCCTCCTCCTCGATGCTCCTCTCCTCTGTTCCTATGGGCACACAGCGGCCCCTGGATTGGCAGTATAGTTCCCCCACATTAGGTTGCTGTTCCCCCACATTAGTTTGGCAGTATAGTTCCCCCACATGAGGTTGTAGTTCCTCCACATTAGGTTGGCAGTATAGTTCCCCCACATTAGGTTGCTGTTCCCCCACATTAGTTTGGCAGTATAGTTCCCCCACATTAGGTTGTAGTTCCTCCACATTAGGTTGGCAGTATAGTTCCCCCCACATTAGGTTGGCAGTATAGTTCCCCCACATTAGGTTGCTGTTCCCCCACATTAGTTTGGCAGTATAGTTCCCCACATTAGGTTGTAGTTCCTCCACATTAGGTTGGCAGTATAGTTCCCCCACATTAGGTTGCTGTTCCCCCACATTAGTTTGGCAGTATAGTTCCCCCACATTAGGTTGTAGTTCCTCCACATTAGGTTGGCAGTATAGTTCCCCCCACATTAGGTTGGCAGTATAGTCCCCCCCACATTAAATTGTAGTTCCCCCACATTAGGCTGGCAGTATAGTTCCCCCATTAGGTTGGCAGTATAGTTCACCCCACATTAGGTTTGCAGTATAGTCCCCCACATTAGGTTTGCAGTATAGATCCCCCACATTAGGTTGTAGTTCCCCCACATTAGGTTGTAGTTCCCCCTAATTAGGTGTAGTTCCCCCACATTTGGTTGTAGT
Source organism: Hyla sarda (assembly GCF_029499605.1). Classification (NCBI taxonomy): domain Eukaryota; kingdom Metazoa; phylum Chordata; class Amphibia; order Anura; family Hylidae; genus Hyla; species Hyla sarda. The sequence goes on from NC_079189.1 coordinate 422,726,243, forward strand.
TCCCCCACATTAGGTTGGCAGTATAGTCCCCCCCCCCCACATTAGGTTTTAGTTCCTCCACATTAGGTTGGCAGTATAGTTCCTCCCACATTAGGTTGGGAGTATAGATACCCCTACATTAGGTTGGCAGTATAGTCCCCCCCCCCTCCCCACATTAGGTTGATAGTCCCCCCATAGTAGGTTGGCAGTATACTGTAGTTCCCCCACATTAGGTTATAGTTCCCCCAACATTAGGTTGCAGTTCCCCCACATTAAGTTTGCAGTATAGTTCCTCCACATTAGATTGGCAGTACAGTTCCCCCACATTAGGTTGCAGTTGCCCCACATTAAGTTTGCAGTATAGTTCCTCCACATTAGTTTGGCAGTACAGTTCCCCCACATTAGGTTGGCAGTATAGTTCCCCCACAAACATACAGCCTTCAGCCATATATAGTGTATGGCTGGAGGCTGTATGTCTGTGTACTGCCCTACTTCAGTGCTCCGTCCACCACTTGAAGAGCGGTGGTTGGAGCACCGAAGCTGACGTGCTGCTGGTAACTTACCATTCCAGCCAGCGCGCATCCTCCTCCTCGATGCTCCTCTCCTCTGTTCCTATGGGCACACAGCGGCCCCTGTGTTTTTAAAGTTAACGCGTGGCTGAAGAAAGGTAACCATGACATCCTTGTTCGGGACACAGAGATGTCCATGGGGCCCCCTGCGGGCTGCTCAGGGAGGGGATCTGCCACTAAGCAGCCCACAGGGGGCTCCCTGGGGGATGGGGGCCCTGGGCAATCGCCAGGTTTGCCCTGCCTTAACGCCGGCCCTGGCACTGACCATTAGGAAATCTACTCTAATACAGGGCTGGTAGTCAAGATGGCTGATCCAGACGAATGGATAAACTGCAGCATAGTTGGGAAGCATCTGCCCCCAAAAAATAGAAGACAGGAAAAAGCAAAAGGAGCAAGATGATTCCTGTTATATGTGACAGTAAACTCTGTCCCCTGTCCATTAGTCTATATGTACATCATAAAGGGGGGGGGGTCTTCTATTTGGACCCCCCCCCCTACATGAGCCAGAACTGAGAGGTTCCGGACCACTTGAAACATGTATTATAGTCCTCCTTTTCTTTCATTGTTAGTAGATGATTTTGTCTTTAAAATATTTGGGGCATTTCTAAAGTATTAGTTGGGAGACATTGTGGAATGTGCTAATTCTAAAAAGGAAAAAGTCCAAATATGTAAAACAAATAACAATCACATGACATTAATACGACTTGGATAGCATTGGTCAGTAATATACAGAAAATTAGCAGTAATATTTCAGTATATATTGCAATGCCTTGCAATAAGCTTTTAAATAGTAATGCAGCCATAATGTGCAAAATACCTTTGGTAATAGATTATTAATATGGCCACAGCCTTAATTGCCTGTAATATGGTTTTAATATGTGCTCAGCTAAGTTGCCATTATCCCATTTTTCCTCACGGACTTGGGCTCTTTTATCATTATGGACATCTAGTTGGCCGAAAGGTGGCTCTTTTCCAGCCCAGCAACAAACATCTTCTTTGCGAAGAAGGGTTAAGGGAAAAAAAGATAAAAAGAGTGAAGCTGCTACTACTTGTGACAGATGCTGACCCATCAGGATTTATGGTTCATTGGGTGCCACACTTTAGTGTATGAGTGACTTTAGAAGCAGCGGTTATTTCATTCACCTTACTGCATGCCAAGGGACAACAATGTGAAAGCTTCTTTCACGCTTCTTGTTTTTGTACTTATGTGCCATGAAAACTCCTTTTTTCAAGGAGACTTGTGTTATATAACCATAGTATAGTCTGTATACAATTAATGCAACTGACTGGTTCATGCAACTTTACCTATGTCGCCCAATGCCAACACTACGGTTCCCTATACAAATGTATCCCCATGGGCGTGTTGTGTCAGGATTTCATCCTCTTTTGCCTTACTGTTTGTTCTTTTCTTATGCTTGTCATTTTATGCGTATGTTATGTCCCCAGTTAGTTATAAGGTGCTGCAGAATATATTGGCACTATATTAATAAAGACACTTTTTTTTTTTTTTACTTGTTATGGGTTACAAGTAATTGATACTGAAGTTATGCTTCCTTTACTGAACTTTTTATTTTATTTTAAAGGGTAACTCCCACCATCCTATTTTTTTTTTTTTGCTAGCCCGTTCCCCCCCCCCCCCCCGCTACGGCACTAGCCCGTTCCCTCCTCCCCCCCGTCCCGCATACCCCGTTCCCTCATTACACTTGCAGTTACTGCAGAGTCCGGCAGCGGGCGTGCAGGGACAGTGGCAACGAGGCGGCGGCGGCGATGTGCGGGAGGAGTGGCCTCCCAGCCAGTGGCCGGGGAGCCAATGCGCTCGCTCCCGCCTATCTGATTGACAGGCAGGGGGCGAGTGCAGCCTAACTGAAAAAGGACTGATTGCCACTCCAAAATCAGTCCTTTTTCAGTAGCCGGTTTTTAAATGTAAATTAAACCTACTGTATATACTCGAGTATAGGCCGAGTTTTTCAGCACGATTTTTCGTGCTGAAAACACCCCCCTCGGCTTATACTCGAGTGAACTCCCCCACCCGCAGTGGTCTTCAACCTGCGGACCTCCAGAGGTTTCAAAACTACAACTCCCAGCAAGCCCGGGCAGCCATCGGCTGTCCGGGCTTGCTGGGAGTTGTGGTTTTGAAACCTCCGGAGGTCCGCAGGTTGAAGACCACTGCGGCCTTCAACATCATCCAGCCCCCTCTCACCCCCCTTTAGTTCTGAGTACTCACCTCCGCTCGGCGCTGGTCCGGTCCTGCAGGACTGTCCGGTGAGGAGGTGGTCCGGTGGGATACTGGTTCCGGGCTGCTATCTTTACCGGGGAGGCCTCTTCTAAGTGCTTCGGGCCCGGCCTCAGAATAGTCACGTTGCCGTGACAACGACGCATAGGTGCGTTCATTGCCAACGTACTTCTGCGTCATTGTCAAGGCAACGCCTCTATTCCGGGCCGGAAGCGCGGAGAAGAGGCGCCCCCGGTGAAGATAGCAGCCCGGACCACCTCCCCACCGGACCACCTCCTCACCGGACAGCCCTGCAGGACCGGACCAGCGCCGAGCGGAGGTGAGTACTCAGAACTAAAGGGGGGTGAGAGGGGGCTGGATGATGTTGAAGGCCGCAGTGGTCTTCAACCTGCGGACCTCCGGAGGTTTCAAAACTACAACTCCCAGCAAGCCCGGACAGCCGATGGCTGCCCGGGCTTGCTGGGAGTTGTAGTTTTGAAACCTCTGGAGGTCCGCAGGTTGAAGACCACTGAGGGCGAATGATGAGAAGAGGATGATGAAGGGGGGGTGTGGGGATGATGAAGGGGGGTGGGGATGATGAAGGGGGGGGTGTGGGATGATAAGGGGATGATGAAGGGGGGATGTGCGGGATGATAAGGGGATGATGAAGGGGGGATGTGTGGGATGATAAGGGGATGATGAAGGGGGGATGTGCGGGATGATAAGGGGATGATGAAGGGGGGATGTGCGGGATGATAAGGGGATGATGAAGGGGGGATGTGTGGGACGATGACAAGGGGATGATGAAGGGGGGATGTGTGGGATGATAAGGGGATGATGAAGGGGGATGTGTGGGATGATAAGAGGATGATGAAGGGGGATGTGTGGGATGATGACAAGGGGATGATGATGAGGATGTTAATGACGGGTCTGGATGATGACAGGGGGGGAGGAGGTATTTCCCACCCTAGGCTTATACTCGAGTCAATAACTTTTCCTGGGATTTTGGGTTGAAATTAGGGGTCTCGGCTTATACTCGGGTCGGCTTATACTCGAGTATATACGGTATTTAATGGGAAAAAAAAGAATAAAAGTATATTAGAGATATGTTGTAGTACATAAGTACTACAACATATCAAAAAATAAAGTTGGTGACAGTGCCCATTTAATGTTTTTATGGTTAAAATTCATTACAAATAATATAGCTGGTTCCTGCAGATTATGTAAGTTCCCTTTTATGTATGAAGTAGTGGTTGCTACTGAACCAAGTCAATAACTTTTGTCCATAATAATACCGTGTGAAACATCTTGTACCTATACGGTAAAATAACCATGGTCCCCTGGCTTCATTCCAATTGTCCACCCTGCTACCCTTTATGCATGCTTGGTGAACAGTTGAAGATGAATATTATGGGGTGGGGAGAATATCCCATTATCACTATGAAATAGAGAGATCAGAAAGATTTTGTAATATGCCTCTCTGGGAGGAACGATAGAAAGGGAATATCATGTTTTTTTTAGGCATCTTTACTGATCCAAAGCATACATTTGCTGGTTCCATGGGGAGGATATACGGGAGACTAATTAGGGGCCAGTGAAATCACAGTATAAGGTCCTTTCACATTGCTTTGCTGTGGCCATGTGCATTAACCCTTATATTAGATTATTTTTTACAGTTCGCAGTATCTCCAAAATGGAAGCTGTTTATTATCAAAAATACAGTATATAGAAAAAGGAAGGAAAGCAAAGCTGAATTCTCTAGTTAATATAACCCATGCAGTGTGAATAAATGATTAATCGCGTCTGTCTTTTCTTTAAGATGCACATTTCTCTAGAGTTTTCTTTCGCTGCTTCCTCTTCCTCCTCAGTTAATGAAGTAAGAACATAGATAAATCAGCCCTCGTGTACATTTTCACAACATTACACCCAGTTCTGATGCACTGACCCAGAAATCATGTTCTTCGTACCAAGTGGCAAATCCTGTCAAGATCTTTTCACATGTAAGGTAAGCAAAATGTCCAATCTGATTTAGCAACAGATATTAGTAATAAAGTTTAAAATCACAATCCGCAATAATAAGCTCTGAAAATCTTACTTCAAACCAGTTTTTCTCTAAGGATTTTGAGATCAGAATAAAGACGGATAAAACAAATATTACTGACTAAGCAAGACTGGATCTTTAATAAAATATGTCCTTCTAGCTCACAGCCTAAAGCCACTTGGAGAAAAATATAGTTGTACTGTTTAAATTTGCCATAATTCAAGTTTATGTATAGTCTACGCATAAGAATAGACAGCATCATGATTTTCATGTAAGCAGTAAGATTGCTTTACCAAAATAAGATTAGCTTGCTAGACGTCTGTAGAATAATTCCTGCATGTAAATATTTGAGTTGAATTCAAGTAATAACATATCCCTAGAGCTGCGGTTAGTATACAATATAGTGTGCAACACTGCAGTATTTAGGCAATAAATCAATACTTCGCCCTTAGGTTACACACAAATAATGGCTGTTTCCTAGTAACACAAAGTCATCTGTGCCGAAATGGCGAGCACGAGAGAAACTGCATCGCGTCCTTATCCAATTAGATCACAAGAGTACTCGAACAAAAAATTACACATTTATTGTCTGCATTCTAATCCAGGAAAAGGGATATTGCAGCCAATGTGGAAAATTAGCATTTCAATATATCTCCTTCTCCCAGGCACAATTTGTTGCATCAACATTGTAAAGTTTCCTCTGCAGATTATCTTGTGCCTGGAGGGGACATATCTCAGATATGATTTAAAAGAAGCACAGTTAGGTCTGTGAATAGAAGGCTGTGCCTAATTTATTTTAGCGGTCTGCAAGCCAGATGGGTATTGGTTTGAACTGCGGCTTGGGTCATATTTCAGCTGTATTTGGAGTCTTTCCTCCATGAATAAATGAGGTTGCAGCCACTGCTGATTAATTGCATTGTTGCAATAGTAAACAACCAACAGCTGAGTATAAAACAAACACAAAAGATTAATCATAGCATCGTACCATCAGAGGATCATAATGTTAATGCTATGCAGGAGAAGGTAAAAAGATGACTGGAGAGCTCTGAACATGAGCATGCAATGTAAGTCACGCATACATTCAGATGACTAAATCTATTAATAAATATATCAACAAAAAACAATCTTGATACTGTACAAATCTTGGGTCTGTGCATAGATTTTGTCATCAAAAGAAATTTTTAGTTATGGTGCAGTTAGGCTCTGATCACAATGGCATTATGTCTCTTGTGCTCCTGACTGGCAAAATAGAATAGCTTACTGTCATGAGGGGGGTTGGGCAGGGAGAACTTTGCCCTAAGCTGTCCCTAGAAACACTCTCCTTACCTACTTGCCCATCCACCCTAAGTGATGAATCGACAACTGGGCGCCGCTCCCTTCCTGGGCTAAAGTGCAATGGCGTCAAGGTCAACGAAATAAACAATACTGCACATAGTCGGGGACAGGTCAGAAACATAATGGGAATACAACCAACAAACAGATAATCCAGGCAGGATATAAATACTAACAAAGAAGGCTATAGCATACTAGGATACAGTTCAGAAACCGGAATCAAGATAAATGGTAGATATGAATAAATGAACAAGATTAGATATATAATAATATACAGCAGACAAAAACAGGAGATGTAGGGGGATGAACAGATGAACTGAAAGTTAACCCCTTAAGGACCAGGGTTTTTTCCGTTTTTGCATTTTCGTTTTTTGCTCCTTGCCTTTAAAAAATCATAACTCTTTCAATTTTGCACCTAAAAATCCATATGATGGCTTATTTTTTGCGCCACCAATTCTACTTTGTAATGATGTGAGTCATTTTGCCCAAAAATCTACGGTGCAATGGAAAAAAAAATCATTGTGCGACAAAATTGAAAAAAAAAATGCAGTTTTGTAACTTTTGGGGGCTTCCGTTTCTACGTAGTACTTTTTTCGGTAAAAATGACACCTTATCTTTATTCTGTAGGTCCATAAAATTAAAATGATACCCTACTTGTATAAGTTTGATTTTGTCGGACTTCTGGAAAAAATCATAACTACATGCAGGAAAATTAATACGTTTAAAATTGTCATCTTCTGACCCCTATAACTTTTTTATTTTTACGTTTATGGGGCGGTATGAGGGCTCATTTTTTGCGCCGTGATCTGAAGTTTTTAACGGTACTATTTTTGCATTGATAGGACTTAATGATCGCTTTTTATTCATTTTTAAATGATTTAAAAAGTGACCAAAAATGCACTATTTTGGACTTTGGAATTTTTTTGCGCGCACGCCATTGACCGAGCGGTTTAATTAATGATATATTTTTATAATTTGGACATTTCCACACGCGGTGATACCATATATGTTTATTTTTATTTTTGTTTGCACTGTGTTTTTTTTATTTTGGAAAAGGGGGGTGATTCAAACTTTTAATAGGGGAGGAGTTAAATGATCTTTATTCACTTTTTTTTCCACTTTTTTTTTCAGTGTTATAGGTCCCATAGGGACCTATAACACTGCACACACTGATCTTCATCATTGATCACTGGTTTCTCATAAGAAACCAGTGATCAACGATTCTGCCGCATGACTGCTCATGCCTGGATCTCAGGCACTGAGCAGTCATTCGGCGATCGGACAGCGAGGAGGCAGGTAGGGGCCCTCCCGCTGTCCTGTCAGCTGTTCGGGATGCCACGATTAGCCGCGGCTATCCCGAACAGCCCGACTGAGCTAGCCGGCAACTTTCACTTTCCCTTTTAGCCGCGCGGCTCAGCTCTGAGCGCGCGGCTAAAGGGTTAATAGCGCGCAGCGCCGCGATCGGCGCTGCGCGCTATTAGAGGTGGGTCCCGGCTTCACTATGATGCCGGGCCCGCCGTGATATGACGCGGGGTTGCTGTGTAACCCAGCGTTATATCAGGAGAGCAGGACCAAGGACGTACCGGTACGTCCTTGGTCCTTAAGTGGTTAAACACTAAACGGGTCAGGAAATATAGAACACAGTTCACACTAGACAGAGAACAAAGAACACTCTACACAAACAGATAGACAGAGGATACAGATCAGAGTTAAAGTACAGAGGACACTATAGATCAATGGTAATGTACAGAGGACACTCTAGATCAGTAATTATGTACACTATGATCAGTGCATGTAGTAAAAATACTATAGATCAGAAATCATAAACTCACTAGAAACAAGAAAAATGTCTAAAGCAAAACAGGAATACTACAAAACCAAACTCCATAACATGGAGGAATACGGGTCTAGATACTAAACAGGAATACTAAATACTGAACAATGGACTGAGAACAAGAACTACACAGGACTGATATAATGCACAATGTGAATAGAATCTAGGAAATATCACAGAACAAACAATACTAAAAATGCGACAAATGTACTGAAACCAAGCACGCTAAAATCTAGATCAAAAACAAGAATAATAACAATGGTTAAAACTCAGATAAATACTAAAACAGACAAAAGCAAGGTGCATAAGAAAACAGCCATAGTCAGAGTAAAGCACTAATCACCAGCAGCCAATTCAAGCAGAGCTTGGGTTTACATAACCCCACCCCAGCTGCCATAGGCTTAGAGCATTAACTCATCCCTAGCGAGGGAGAATAGCACAGAAAACTGTTCAGACACAAACCTAGTGTCTGAACAGACCCCAAAACAGAAAAATACAAAAACATAGAAAACGGACATTATACCTACTGCTATGTTCTAGTGGGCCCACTCTAAGTTATACTGAATAATACAGTGTCACAAAATTTTGATTGGTACAGACCCCCACCAACCTCTAGATATAGCCAGGAGAAGCGCATGGCTGTAAAAATCATATTTTAAACTCATATGGTCTGCTACAGTATATGTTACTGGGGAGCGCTTGACTACTTCCTTACATAGGTATATGTCACATAGCATAAAGACGAACCTACACCAATTTTCCATCTTCAATTTTGTTATTGAAATGACATATGTAATTGTGAGGGCTATTGCAACTTTCTACAGAAGACATGGTCACATATACTCTACTGTTACTGTAATACATATGGTATCATCTGTATGAAAAAGGTGAAACATTAGCAATTTCTAACATTTTCCCTAAAGCTTTCATACCATCACAGGGCTGTCATTACAAGACAGCAATGTTGAGATTTATTTCACATCAAAATGTAATTTACATTTTAATTCAGGGACAACTCAGCAGAAAAGTACCAATGAGTGACATTTTAATGTTAACTGAGCAGATAAGAGCTTTTATACAAAATGCTCCTACTGTATGTAAACAATACAAGTGCTATTATTAGGAATAATATTGTGGAAATTTCCTTTGACCAAAGGAAAATAATGCTACATATAATGGTTTAGAACATTTCCATTCAGAGCAAAAATATTGGATTAATTTAGCTTAACCCCTCAATGTAGCAACTAGCTTGGCCTTTACGGCACATCATTTTTTCCTTCATCTCCAGCTTCTGAGAGTCTTAACTTTTTTTAAATTTTCTATGTTGTAGCCATATGATGACTTTTTTTTTTTGCTGGACAAGCTGTCGTTTTTATTGGCACCATTTTTAGATACGTATAACTTTTCCAGAAATTTTTATTCTATTTTTTGGGGGAAATCATAAACAAAAGCAGAAACTTTTTATATTGGTTATCCACCATAAGGTGACTTTAGTACTTACCTGCCAGACATTGCTGCTTTCTTTTTGTCAAATGGTCATTCTCTGTTGGAGATCCCTGCCTCCAATTACAGGTCCCAGGATTCCTTGTTTGTAAGTGTGAGTTCAATTCTGTCCCTCCCACACATCAGCCACCCCACCCATGGAAGCACACCTGCAGCCCTGTGGAGATTGATCTCCCCCTCCCCCCCCACCTAGTGGTTGCTCCACTCATTGAAACAGGCAGGCTCCTTTGAACACCTGACAAGTGATGTAATGTCTCAGGCCATACTGCAACCTGGGAAAACCTGAGACAATCATTTTGTATGCTGATAAAAATAAACATCAGGGCAAAGATCACATAAGAATAGCTTGACCAGCCATCAAACACAGGTACAGACACTATATTATGAACAACACTAATTTTACAGCTTCTGTAGCACAGTCAAGTAAATAAAAATCCTGGAATACCCTATTACGTTTATTTTTATGGCATTTACTGAGCTGTGATATATAATTGACAGGTTATATCAAAAGGAGAGACAATATAGTTCTGCACTGCTATACAAATTCACTTAACGGTATGTCGTTGAGATGGAAACTGCTTATAACTGCCGAGGTGTAAAGTGGTGCTTTGACTTCAAAGTACTACAAAACCACAATATCTTAGAAATAAAGATTGTGAGCACTCACCACATCTTCATCATGGCTCTTCTATATTATAAATATTCACGGATACCTCGTGGGGGGGGGGCAAACAGGGGGGTACAGCAAGGCTACAGCAGCCGTTTCGCACTGACTAGTGCTTCATCTGGCCTCTTTATAATAAAGAAGAGCCATGATGAAGATGTGGTGAGTGCCGACTGAAAATCTGTAACTAGAGGTGTATGGTGTATGTGAAGAAAAATGTCTTTTTCAGGAGTTGAAACAAGATGACAGACAGAAATGCTGTGACTTTGCATTGACTTGTGAGGCCAATTGGAAGAGGAGGAATTCGCTGACAGGCTGGTGTTCAGTGATGGGGTGACCTTTCACCATAGTGGGAAATTCAGTTGCCACTGGCTCAGAATTCCAGGCTCAGAAAAACCATCTGTCCTTATTTAGTGCATAATGTGCTCACCCAAAGTAAATGTATTATGCGCTATGAACAGATATGCGAAGCCTACAGACCCTGTCTACAGGTTACTGTCAATGTCCACTCCTACCTGGACATGTTAAAGGAATGGCTTAAATGGGCACTGTCAGATTCAAAAACGTTTTATATGTTGTACATCTTGGCAAAACATTAACTTTTCTGATATACTTCATAAGAAAATTTTATTTCCTCTTTATAGAAATCATGACTTATAAAATCATGGCTTTTTCCAAGCTGAAGCACAGGCATGGACAAAGTCTGGTAAGTGAGGGTGGGCTAGCACTCCTCTGTGCTCTCTCCTGTCAGATAATACTCATCTGTGCTCTCTCCTATCTCATAGTACTCCTCTGTGCTCTCTCCTGTCTGATAGGACTCCTCTGTGCTCTCTCCTGACTGATAGGACTCCTCTGTGCTCTCTCCTGTCTGATAGGACTCCTCTGTGCTCTCTCCTGTCTGATAGGACTCCTCTGTGCTCTTTCCTGTCTGATAGGACTCCTTTGTGCTCTTTCCTGTCTGATGGAACTCCTTTGTGCTCTCTTCTGTCTGATAGGACTCCTCTGTGCTCTCTCCTGTCTGATAGTACTCCCCTGTGCTCTCTCCTGTCTGCTAACACTCCTCTGTGCTCTCTGCTGTCTGATAGCACTCCCCTGTGCTCTCTCCTGTTTAATAGTACTCCTCTGTGCTCTCTCCTGTCTGATAGCACTCCTCTGTGATTTCTCCTGTCTGATAGTACTCCTCTGTGCTTTCTCCTGTCTGATAGGACTCCTATGTGCTCTCTCCTGTCCTATCAGACAGAGGAGTGCCAGCCCACCCTCACTTATTGGACTTTGTCTATGCCTGTGCTTCAGCTTGGACAAAGACATGATTTTATAAACCATGATTTTGATTAAAAAAAAAGAAATACATTTTTTTTAGGAAGTATATTAGAAAAGTTAAAGAGTACCTGTCACCAAACAAAACTTTTAATATATTGTTCCTTATGTAATTATAAGACACTTTGCTATTCACTTGCTGTTAAAATTCTCAATCTTTTTATGTTTTTAATGTGATTGAAAAACAGCCACTAGGTGGCTCTGTTCTGTTCCTTGCACAAGTCAAACAGTTAGTTTGGTCTATTCCCGACCTGGCAGGAGACCAAACTTAGGCAGTATGTGCAGGACATGGTGAGGCACAGCTCTTGCAGGCTACAGTGACATCGCACCTGCTGGGGAACGCCCACTTTCTCCTGCAATGTAAGCAAAGGGAAAGGTATGATACAGAGCTTTTTAAAGCTCGGAAAAGTTTTTTTTATGGGCAGGAGGGGTGTTAGGAGTAGTTAGGGAATATAATCTGAGTTAGTTTGATGACAGGTAGTCTAATGTTTTGCCAAGATGTACAACATAATATTTTTTTGTGACCGACAGTGCCAATTTAAGCTAAAGATCTGCCTAATGTAGTATATCAACAGGATAGTACACCTCCACATTATCATTTGAATGTTTACCGATATCTTAATGAAAAGCTACATGTATGTTGGAACGGCCATGCGAGAAACAATTCACCAATGTCTCTCTGGACAGATTTAACACCTTTTTTATTGAATGGAAACAACCTGGTTTGTGACAAGTGTTTGTTATTATGATTTTTATACATATAAAAAAAAATAATACTAATGTCCTATGATTAACCCCTTAAGGAACAAGTGTTTTTCTATTTTTGCACTTTCGTTTTTTTCCTCTTTTTACCTCTTAAAAATCATGACCCTTTCAATTTTGCACCTAAAAATCCATATGATGGCTTATTTTTGCGCCACCAATTCTACTTTGTAATGACATCAGTCATTTTACCCCCAAATCTACGGCGAAACAGGGGGCTTCCATTTCTTCATAGTACATTTTTCGTTAAATCAACACTATCTTTATTATGTAGGTCTATACGATTAAAATGATAACCTACTTATATAGGTTTGATTTTGTCGTACTTGGAAAAAATCATAACTACATGAAAGAAAATTTATCCTATGACTTTTATTTTTCCGTGTATGGGGCTATATGGGGGCTCATATTTTGCACCGTGATCTGTCGTTTTAATTGGTACCCTTTTTGTTTTGATTGGACTTTTTGATCGCTTTTTATTCATTTTTTTATGGTCTAAAAAGTGACCAAAAATGTGCTATTTAGATTTTTTTTAATTTTTTTTGCACGTACGCCATTGACCATGCCGTTTAATTAATGATATATTTTTATAGTTCAGACAATTATGCACACGGTGATACCACATATGTTTATTTTGATTATGTTTATATTTTTTTTATATGGAATTTAAGAAAAGGGGGGGGTTTAATTTTTAATAAGGAAGGGGTTAATGTGTGTTTTTAAACTTTTAAAAACTTTTTTTTTACACTTTTACTTACACGTCACACTGCTCCGTCCCCGACTGATTATAACGGGGAGCTGGGTGCACGATCACAGGGGTCCCCAGCAGCGGGACCCCCGTGATCAGGCATCTTGTCCCCTATCCTTTGGATAGGGGATAAGATGTCTTAGCGCCAGAGTACCCCTTTAAAACATAAAGATTTACTCTGATAAATCATAGTTTAAAAGAGACATCATGACCCCTTGTGCTTCCCCCTTTGCCGGTCTGGCATGACGTGTTTCTCTCTGTGTGTGGGGAGAGACCTGTCACTCAACTACTGAGGAGATGGGTAAATCAGCAGGAAAAAAAAAAGATCTGTCCAATCATTCTCACTGCTTGCACCTTGTATTTCATGGTATGCTGTGGACTATCTGTTACTAGGCTTGAATGAGAGAGCTCTCTCTCATCTGGACCTGGCGATTTGTCTATTTTGATTTTTTGTAGGCGGCACTGTACTTCTTCCTGGGTTAGATAGGTGACCTGTACTGGGGAGTTTACCTTATCTCACTGTATTTCACCTGGCATTTCATTTTCCTCAGTGAATACAGTGGAGAAGAATTTGTTTAACCCCTTAAGGACATGTTTTTCCATTTTTGCACTTTCGTTTTTTCCTCCCTACCTTTAAAAAAATCATAACCCTTTCAATTTTGCACCTAAAAATCCATATGATGGCTTTTTTCTTGTGCCACCAATTTGACTTTTTAATGACATCAGTCATTTTACCCAAAAATCTACAGCGAAACGGAAAAAAAATCATTGTGCGACAAAATTGAAGAAAAAACGCCATTTTGTAATTTTTGGGACTTCCGTTTCTACACAGTACATTTTTCAGTAAAAATCACACCTTGTCTTTATTTTGTAGGTCCAGTTTTTAAGGGTACCATTTTTGTATTGTTCAGACTTTTTGATCACTTTTTATTAATTTTTTCATGATATAAAAAGTGAACAAAAATACGCTATTTTGGGCTTTGGAACTTTTTTGCGCATACGCCATTGACCGTGTGGTTTAATTAATTATATATTTTCATAATTCGGACATTTCCGCACGCGGCGATACCACATATGTTTTTTTTCTTTTTATTTACACTGTTTTTTTTTTTTTTAAATGGGAAAAGGGTGGTGATTCAAACTTTTGTTAGGAAAGGGGTTAAATGATCTTTATTCACTTTTTTTCACAGTTTTTTTTTTGCATTGTTATAGCTCCCATAGGGGGCTATAACACTGCACACACTGATCTTTTACATTGTTTAATGGTTTCTCATAGGAAACCATTGATCAATGATTCTGCCGCTTGACTGCTCATGCCTGGAACTCAGGCACTGAGCAGTCATTTGGCGATCGGACACCAGGAGGCAAGGTAGGAGACCCTCCTTGTGTCTTACAGCTGTTCGGGATGCCGAAATTTTGCCGCAGCGATCCCAAACAGCCCCCTGGGCTAACCGGCAACGTTTTACTTTCACTTTAGACGTGGCATTTTACTTTGAATACCGTGTTAAGGGTGAATAGTGCGTGACACCGCGATCAGTGGCACGCGCTATTAGCCACGGGTCCCAGATATTGCTAGGTGCCGGGCACGACCCGCTATGGCCTCGCTGTGGCCCCGCGTTATAGAATGGGAGCGGACTCAGGACATACAGGTATGCCCTGAGTCTTTAAGGGGTTAAAATATTTGCCTTTTCCTGATCCCTGTTTATAATTTCTTCCTCATCATTTTTTAAAGGGCCTACACTTTTATTCTTGACCTTTTTGCTATTTATATAGTTAAAGAACATTTTGGGGTTAGTTTTACTCTCTTTGTCAATTAATCTTTTTGTCTCTCTTTGCAGCTTTTATCAGTTTTTTACATATTTTACATTTTTCTCTATAGCTTTTTAATGCTTCCTCACTGCCATCCTGTTTTAGTAGTTTAAATGCTTTATTTTTGTCATTTATTGCCCCCTTAACGTTCTTATTCATTTTTCTTTTTCTTTTATTTCTGACCCTTTTATTCCCATAAGGTATATTCATCTGTGGTAGCCCTGGGGGGTGTAGGGTAGTTGGGATGTTGTGGTAGGTAAGGGGTTAATGTTAACCCTAGAGTTCCTGACGCCAGGCTGAGGGCTGGTATGCTGAGGTAATTCTCCAGCCTATCGCCGCCCTTCCCAGAAATGATAGGTGCATGTAATAAAATGACTGAAGGTCCACAAGGTACTTGAACTTGAACAAACTTTACTTAAGTGCTTGCAGTACATCTAATGAACAATGACAGTCTCAGTCAAACAGTCTCTATAGATCTCAATGACTGACAATTGTTGCGGACCTTGAGTAAAATTAAAGTCTCTGAATTTAGGGTAATTATTGCAGATCCATCCGGATTTAGGGGATAGATAAGGTTCGGTGATCCTGCAGAGTGTTTAGGGATTGATACACTCGCGATCCTAGATATATCGGCCGTTGCCGCAAGGCTCAGGCCTAACTCACTGCGATAGACAGCTGCGCAGATCCTGCTCATTTGACAGCCTGGGAACAAGAGAGAGAACAATGGCCGCCGCTTCCTTATATGGGCAGGGGGCGGGGCAAATCTGATTGGTCTGAACATCTGTCATTCACTGTTACACAGTGTGCTGGGAAGGACCTCCAAAGGTCCTCAAGCAGAAATACCATAGAGTTCACCTAATCACGTGACCCGCAGGTAATTAACTATTTATAGGCATTGATATAATATTTACATGCTTCCTAAGTAAGTTATTGGAGCAATAACTATCTGGATGAGAGGTGACTAGGGGTGAACTAGACGATGGGGACCCTGACGTCGTAGGGACTCTGGCTAAGGGGACCCACCCAAGCAGGTACCGGATAGGATACAGTAACAGGACACCACACATCTTACAGTGAGAATTTAAGATATTTTTAAAAGTCTCCCAATCTGATTGGTCTGAACATCTGTCATTCACTGTTACACAGTGTGCTGGGAAGGACCTCCAAAGGTCCTCAAGCAGAAATACCATAGAGTTCACCTAATCACGTGACCTGCAGGTCCTGCCACGCTACAGACAGGTAATTAACTATTTATAGGCATTGATATAATATTTACATGCTTCCTAAGTAAGTTATTGGAGCAATAACTATCTGGATGAGAGGTGACTAGGGGTGAACTAGACGATGGGGACCCTGACGTCGTAGGGACTCTGGCTAAGGGGACCCACCCAAGCAGGTACCGGATAGGATATGGTAACAGGACACCACACATCTTACAGTGAGAATTTAAGATATTTTTAAAAGTCTCCCAATCTGATTGGTCTGAACATCTGTCATTCACTGTTACACAGTGTGCTGGGAAGGACCTCCAAAGGTCCTCAAGCAGAAATACCATAGAGTTCACCTAATCATGTGACCCGCAGGTCCTGCCACGCTACAGACAGGTAATTAACTATTTATAGGCATTGATATAATATTTACATGCTTCCTAAGTAAGTTATTGGAGCAATAACTATCTGGATGAGAGGTGACTAGGGGTGAACTAGACGATGGGGACCCTGACGTCGTAGGGACTCTGGCTAAGGGGACCCACCCAAGCAGGTACCGAATAGGATACGGTAACAGGGCACCACACATCTTACAGTGAGAATTTAAGATATTTTTAAAAGTCTCCCATTTAGTGTCAGTATTCTTGTTGTTGAGGACATTATCCCATTTTATATTTTTAAGGGCTTGCCTGAGTTGATCGAACTTTGTATTCCTAAAGTTTCTTGTTTTTGTGGCCCCTCGAGAGATTCCTTCAAAAACAGCCTCTTTAGAGTTTTATTTGCCTTCTTCTGGATCAATACATTAAGGACAAAATAAGGTTATTGGCTGAACTTGATGGACACTGGTCTTTTTTCAACCTTAAGAACTTTGTAACTTATTGATACTTGCAATTAGGAAGCCTCTTCTTGCTTTACTCTGCCCAAGCCACTGGTCGTAGATTCTCTTTAATTTCCAAGTTCTACTGGTTGTTTTCACAGTTGTTTATGTTACGGTTATTGTTTTGGACATTTACTGTTAATTTATAACAACTGACAGCAGTAGTGATTTAGCGTATGTTTACACTTTCAGGTTTTAACTGCAATTATAAAATACAGAGCCTTGAACAAATCATAAATGTAAGACATGTATAGGGGAAAAGCTAAGAGTTCTCCTCTTTACAAATCTGACACTGGCTTTGTATTGTATAATATATATATATAGAAAAAAAAGAAGTGAAGCAGCACTCTCAAGCAAAACCAAATCTGTGGGTGCAGGCAAACTCAAGGACCCCGGTCCTGGGTCCAAAATGCCCAAAGGAAAAAAGGAAGCAGCTGCAGCACACCGAAGTATCCAAAATTGAAAAAATGTGTTTTATTCCAGCTAAAACATAAGACAACATTTCTGAAAAGGTGGTGTGAGAGCACAGAAACGTTGGTGTGAGACCACAGAAACGTTGTCTTATGTTTTAGCTGGAATAAAACACATTTTTTCAATTTTGGATTCTTCGGTGTGCTGCAGCTTCTTCCTTTTTTCATATATATATATATATATATATATATATATATATATATATATATATACATATATATATATATAAATATATATATATATATATATATATATATATATATTATATCTATATAATATTCAATGGGGGGGGGGGGGGGGGTGGAGATTTATCAAATGGTGATGTTGCCCATAGCAAACAATCAGACTTCTTCTTTCATTTTTAAAGAGGTTTGTGAAAAATGAAAGAATCTATCTAATTGGTTGCTATGGGCAACTGGTCAACTTTTACTCAGAACAGGTTTTGATAAATCTCCCCCAATGTGCGTATATGTGTGCGTGTATGTGTGTATTGTGACAGTGTGGCAAGGAAAGGGTACATTTCCCACACTGATCCTGCAGAAATCTCCACCTGTGGACTAATCAATGAGGCAGCAGAAAGGGGAAGGGTCCTTAAAAGCAAGAGAAACAGAATAATGTGGGCTCTCCCCTAGACAGAAGTGGCTGTTAGAGGGGGGAGACACCTTATCCAGTGCCAGGCAGGCACAGCAAGGGCTGCTGAGGACACAAGCGTGGACTCCCGGAGTGAGAGTCGCGGCTCCTGTAACATATAGCAGGTGGCTGTACGAATGGGACTGCAGGACTTATTGTGTTTAAACTGGCAGGAAAAAGCCCATCAGTTATTAGTCAGTACGAATAAGGCTGCAGGACTTATTGAGGGACATTTATCAATGTTTGCTTATGTATTCTTTTTTTTTGTAATTTTTTCCTTACTTTTTTTTTTGCTTATGTGCGACGTATTTATCAACTGGTTTCAGCCTGTTGATAATTTTCTTTCACGTAAGCAATTTTTCCTTTTTTACTTTGGTAGTAGCTTTTTCTGCTCCATGTTTGAGCTGGAGTAAATATAGTCAATTTTTAACGCTATTGCGACTTTTTCTGCGCAGTTGCGACTGTCGCAGTTAATAAATACCTGACTACCCGTAGTCCATTTTAAAATTATTACTACATAGTAAATTTTAGGAAAACTTGCTTTTCTCGCTTTCCAGTCAAAATGTCGCACGAAAAATCGCGTAGTCGCAGTTGCGACAATTTGCGACAATTATAGTAAAGAAAACCTGACTAAACCCGTTGATAAATGTCCATAATTGTGTTTAAACTGGCAGGAAAAAGCCCATCAGTTATTAGTCAGGGCGTGCTACATGTGTAATGAGTGGCTAGACGGCCTGGGAGTTATTTTTATGTTTTGTTTATTTTGTTTATCCTGCACCCCGTTTAATAAACCTGGCGAGGAGCCAGAATTGCAGAAAGGACTCGCTGTTTGCCGGTTTATTGTGGAAAAACATGTCCTTTGGCTACGGCAAAGGATGATCCCAGAGTGAAACCCTTTACAGTATGTTCGGGCATCACTTCCAAATGGCTTTAGATTTGTCAATAAAACTTAGTAAACGTTACCTAAATGTCAACTGCAAACAGGATATATAATTTAACCCTTACCCATCCCCATTTGCGAAGGTCTGGGTTTTT
This sequence comes from Hyla sarda, assembly GCF_029499605.1. Lineage (NCBI taxonomy): Eukaryota > Metazoa > Chordata > Amphibia > Anura > Hylidae > Hyla > Hyla sarda. The sequence continues at coordinate 422,745,234 of NC_079189.1, forward strand.
GTTTAAAGTCCCATGCTAGTCTATGGGAAATATATGTTGCAGCATAACTTCCAAACTGCTGAAGATATTTTGATAAAACATGGAACATGCGTTCCCCTATATGGCAACTACAAATATATGATAGTTAAATTAACCCTAACCCATCCCCACTTGCGAGCGTCAGGGTTTTTGTTTAAAGTCCCATGCAAATCTATGTGAAATGTATGTTCCAGCACAACTTCTGTATGGGTGGATATATTTCGATAATACTTGGTACACATATTACTTATATGTCAAATAAACATATAGGATAGTTAAATTTACCATAACCTACCCAGTTATGTGAATAATGGGCTTTTTGTTTAAAGTCCAATGCAAGTATATAGGACTTCTGTTACGTTACTCCACAAGCTCCGCTTCGCATCTCCTGGTGAATGTATCAGTTCGGCTTGCAAGCCACACCCTCCACGCATGCCATGCCCCATCTTGCAAAGACATGTCCATCCTTTAAGTCACACCCCTTTTATTTTCTACCCTTTTTGTGCATCAGTCTGGATTGCAAATCTCGCCAACTACCACAAAGCCACACCCCTACAGAGAGCCTCAATAGGGGTGTAGAACACTTTGTATTGCTGTAACACGCATAGGGTGTATGCTGGGGTTAGTGAAAAAATACTGTTATTAAAGTATGACATGCAAATTAGAGGCGTCGCTATTAGAATCACTGTCGCAGAGTGGCACAATGCAAGAGCCTGGAGGTGGCATCAGTATGAGGAGGCCATATAGAGGCTGACTGACACAGCGTGGAGGTTGCGGCAGCATGAGGAGACCATTTAGTGGCTGAATTACACAGAGTGGAGGTGGCAGCAACATGAGGAGACATGTAGTGGCTGAAAGACCCAGCATGGAGGTGGCAACAGCCTGACGAGACCATTGGGCCTAACAATTGAAAAGATTAAAGATATGTTTTTAACATTAAATTGAAGATTGAAGATACATGAACCTAAAAAAGTTTTATTTAATGTGCCAGCAGCATGAGGAGACCACATGGAGGTACAGTGACACAGCCTGGAGGGGGTGGAAGCATGAGGAGACCATATAGTGGCTGAATGACACAGCCTGGAGTTAGCGGCAGCAAGAGGAGACCATATAGTGGCTGAATGATAGCCTAGAGGTGGCAGAATCATGAAAAGACCATATAGTAACTGATGCAAAAATTCACGGCGAAACAGAAAAAAAATCATTGTGCGACAAAATCGAAGAAAAAACGCCATTTTGTAACATTTGAGGGCTTCCTTTTCTACGCAGTGCAATTTTCGGTAAAAATTACACCTTATCATTATTCTGTAGGTCCATGTGGTTAAAATGATACCCTACTTATATAGGTTTGATTTTGTCGCACTTCTGGAAAAAATCATAACTACATGCAGGAAAATGTATATGTTTAAAAATGTCATGTTCTGACCCCTATAACTTTTTTATTTTTCCTTGTACAGGGCGGTATGAGGACTCATTTTTTGCGCCGTGATCTGAAGTTTTTATCGGTATGATAAATATGATTGTTTTGATCAGACTTTTTGATCACTTTTTATTCATTTTTTAATGGTATAAAAAGTGACCAAAAATGCTGTTTAATTTTTTTTATGGGAAAAGGGGGGTGATTCAAACTTTTATTAGGGAAGGGGTTAAATGACCTTTATTAACACTTTTTTTTACTTTTTTTTTTGCAGTGTTATAGGTCCCATAGGGACCTATAACACTGCACACACTGATCTGTCATCCTGATCACAGGCGTGTATTAACAAGCTTGTGATCAGCGTTATCGGCGCTTGACTGCTCCTGCCTGGATCTCAGGCACGGAGCAGTCATTCGCCCATCGGACACCGAGGAGGCAGGTAGGGGCCCTCCCAGTGTCCTGCAAGCTCTTCGGGATGCCGTGATTTCACCGCGGCGGTCCCGAACAGCCCGACTGAGCAGCCGGGTCACTTTCACTTTCACTTTAGAAGCTTCTAAAGGGTTAATACCGCACATCGTCGCGATCGGCGATGTGTGGTATTAGCCGCGGGTCCCGGCCATTGATGAGCGCCGGGACCAACGCGATATGATGCGGGATCACGTCGTTAAGGGGTTAATCAGATCCATCAGATATTGTATAAGCATATCCGGAATGTGTTGGAAAAATCTATAAGATTTACCATTAATTAAATGAACAGATAACTAATACCTTTACTATACCTGAAGTAGTCCATCAGCAAGTAAATTTATGCAGGATCCCGCAGTCCTCCCCTCTCTCGCCACAGGCAGCCATATAAAGTATGTGGAGAATATACCATACATCATGTAATGACCTATGTACATGTGTACGTAGCCCTTGGTATAGTCTACACACCAAAACGGTACTATGAACACTGGAACACAAGTAACGCCATTTTAAGCCTGAAACATGTAACAGTTAGGACTGTGGATAATGTTTCGTCCAGCTGCACCATCTAGACTCTCAGTCAGCTCTGGTATTCAACTTCCATGCGTACGTGGTTTCGTAGAAACAGTTGGTCTTGACAGCGTCAATAATGTCAGCAGTAGTCGGTACAGATGGAGTCTTCCACCTGGTTTCAATGTGTGTCCTGTAAGCTATGAAAATGTGGCAGATGGGTGTCCTAAATCTAACATCTACAGCATGCAGGCCTATATTTAAAAGTGCTAGTTTGCTAGACAAAGAAACTGATTTTCTTGATATTAGTTTTACTAACTCATCAATGCCCTTTTTCAAGTTATGTAGCGTAGGACATGTCCAAAAGACATTGCTAATAGTGCCTACCTGCCCACATCCTCGCCAGCATAGCTGGGAGCAAGTGGGTATCATAAAGGCAAAGTGTTCTAGACCCCTATTGAAGCTCTCTGTAGGCCAGAAATAGCTGTTTTTAATAGTGATTCTTTAAGGCCTTTCTCTCGCCCTATTAATTCCCTTCTTGGCAAGGGTTGCTCACCCTAAAAAGGGTGGCACCACACAGGAAACTCTCCCTATTTCCACCTAAAAACCCTGGGAAATGGCAGTGTTTGTGGGTGGAAATAAAGAGAGGTTCAAGTGGGGGGGCCACTCTTTTTGCCAAGAAGGGAATTAATAATACGAGAGTATGACCTTACAGGGGAAGTTTTTACCCCCACCGGTTACAATTAACCATACGTTGTTCTCTTCCACCTTTTTAGAGGTCTTTATATCACATCACTACTTGGTGGTGTGGGTGGCACATGGTGTTTTTTGCACATCTTTCCTTTTGTTTGACTTCCCCAAAAATTTTTGCACATATATTTTATCCTAAGAAAAGTTAAGTTTTAGCTAATGCATATCCTCAATACTTACTTGTGGTCTGATGCGGACGAATTTCTGTAACTGGGGAGAAGCACCTTAAATGTGTTTTGCACTATCCATATTTGTAAAGCATTGGTGTGGCACCATGGTCAATCTACTCTGATGCATCAGGCATTGGTGGTGGAAATCCTGGCTGATCCATGCCTGATTCATCTTCACAAAGGTCAGTCTCTCCCCATTTTTCGTGGACAGATGAGTTCTCCTTAGGGTTACTATGGCCCCTGCCGCACTAAACACCCGCTCTGATGGCACACTACTGGCCAGGCAGGACAGCTTTTCCAGGGCAAACTCTGCTAGTTGTGGCCACAAATCAAATTTGGCTGCCCAGAAGTCCAGCGGATCTTCAAGGTGTGTTGGCATAGTCAGGTCCTGCTGTTGATGAGTTGCTTCACTATGCGGGTGAAGAAAGCTACTCATCAGCGACTGTAGACTCAGGCTGCTGTTGATGGAGCTGGTACTGCTCCTGCCACCCCACCCCTCCCCAGCAGCCATGGCAGTGGAAAGTGAGCGCAGATTCAGCCCTGCAAGAGGATGAAAGATAGCGCAGATAGGCATTGACCAACTGACTACATAGGATGTCTCTGTAGTAGATCAGTTTGTCCTCCATCTCAGTGGGTGTAAAAAATGCCCCCATTTTGTGCCGGTAGCAAGGGTCCAATAAAGTGGAGAGCCAGAAGTCATCCCGCTGCCGAATGGTGACAATTCGGCGGTCACTACACAAGCAATTGAGCATACATCGTGCCGTTTTTCAAGTGACTCATAGGGACTCCCTGCCTCCATCTCCACTGCATACTGCCACGGTGTGTCTGGGTCCTCTGTCTTGCCTTCCTCATAACCCTCTAGCTCCTCTGGCTGCTCCTGCTCCTCCTCTCCTGTCAGATGACTAGAAAAACTGCCCTTTTCACGAAACCTAAACTGTGCTCCACTATGCCCCTCCCCCTCCTCCAGTTAAGCCCCCACAGGGCTCATGTGGCCGTGAGATGTAGGCGCCATGACTCCAGTGCCCTGACCAGCCATTGTTTCTAACACATGTTGTAGAAAATGAATCAGTGGAATGACGTTCATTCCGTAATCCTGGTGACTGACTTATAATGTGGCTTCCTCAAAGGGCCTGAGCAAATGGCAGGTGTCACATATGAGCTGCCACTGGTTGACATTGAATTTACATAGGGGAGTCCCCCTATCCGCTTGGATCATCAAGAAATCAGTGATGGCTTTTCTCTATTCGTATAGTCGGTCTAACATATGGAGCATGGAATTCCAACATGTGGAAACGTCGCAAATAAGACTATGTTAGGGGATACCGTTCTGACGCTGCAGCTCAAGGAGGGTGTGCTTTGTGGTGTACGAGTGGCTGAAGTGCATGCAAAGTTTCCTTCCCATTGTTAAGATGTCTTGCAGAGGGGGGAACACTTCAGGAACTGCTTGACAACCAGATTGAACACGTGTGCCATGCAGGGCACATGGCTCAGGATTCCTTGTCGCAGCGCAGACAAGATATTCTTCCCGTTGTCGGTCACCATGGTTCCCATTTCCAGTTTTAGTGGCGTAAGCCATGATTCGATTTCTTGATGAATTAATTTTAGCCGTTCCTCCCCTGTGTGACTCGGTTCGCCAAGGCAAACCATGTGAAGAACAGCGTTACACCACCGTGCCCTGCACACAAGGTATGCTGGAGGGGCACTGAGACTTGTCTGGGGAGTGGAGGCTGAGGACACAGTGGAGGATGAGGAGGCAGAGTCGCACATTGTCACAGGACCAACGGCCTGAGAGCGTGGAAGGGCGTGACTTGTCCAAGTTGGTGTTGAGGCAATGCAGGAACCACATTCACCCAGTGGTCTGTAAAGGACATGTATTGTCCCTAACCGTAGTTACAGCTCCACATGCTGGCACTGCCGTGCACTTTGGTGCACACCAACAGGCTCAAGAACTGGCCTGCCTTCTGTTCCACAAAATTATGTAGGGCTGGTGCAGCCTTCTTCGCAAAGAAATGATGGCTTGGTACTCTCCACCTCGGCTCGGCACAAGTCAAGGTGCAGAGTCCACCACTTGAAAACTGAGGGACTGCAGCACCAGCAACTTGGACAGGAGCACATTCAGCTTCTGCACGATTGGATGAGTGGACGCATACTGTTGTCTCTTGGACATGGCTTCGCCAATAGCTGGCAGAATGACTGACTCAAAGTAGGAGGAGCAGGAGCATCTGGTGAGGTGGTGGACCCTTGGCTGGATTCGGGCTTGAGGTGAATAGCTGCTTTAAAAAAGCTTTTCTGTGCAACACACACTGCTCTCTGTTCCTCTCTCTCTGCAATAGAACACTGATGTGAGTGTCCGCAAGACGGCTGATGATTATATAGGGCTGTGATATCACAGGGGTGGCTGGCTGCTTATAGGCTGCATGCTGCATGTGATTCGGGGTCATCCCGCCTACCCTTGTTCCCGCCTTCCCAGCATTTGTTGCTCCATGTCCTGACATGTGGAGCCGACATCTTAGATGCCCTGGAGCCTGGACCGCACTAAATAGGGTTTAATGAAACGATTTGTGCGATCGAATTGCAGCAATATTCGCATTCATTGCAAAGAAATTTGTAACGAATTCGGATTCATCAGATTCAATTCGCTCATCCCTAGTCAGGAAATAAGGACAGGATATGAGGTCGGGATATGAGGAGGGGCTATGCGGACGAGATTGAAGGACGGGATATGAGGTTGGGATTAGTGTTGCTCGCAGATATTCGCAATGCAAATTCACGAATATTCCCAAATATAGCACTATATATTTGCAATTACGAATATTGTTTTTTTTTTTTGTTTTTTTTTCACAGTACACATCACAGTGATCATCCCTCTCTGCTTCCAGCTTGTGTGGTGTAAAGAAGGCTCTAATACCACTGTGTAAGACCACCGGGCAAATTTCCGTATACATAAGAAAATCTGCATATGCGAATTTTCGCATATGATTGTTTTTTATATTCAAATTTTCGCATATACAAATTTTCGCATATGCAAATTTACGCATATGCGAAAATAAATCGCGAATATTACGATTATGCAAATTTAGCGAATATATGACGAATATTCATCCATATATTCACGAAATATCGCAAATTCCAATATGGCCTATGCCGCTCAACACTAGTTGGGATATGAGGTCGGGATAAGAGGAAGAGATATGAGGACAATATATGAGGTTGGAATATGAGGTCAAAAGCTTCCTCCTTGCTTTTCCTCCCCAACAATGATTAGGAAGGAAAAAACAGGGTACTCAGCTAGTTGCAATTAAAAGCCAGAAAGTGTGAACATGTCCTAAAGAAATATGTAGATTTTCTTATTTTGACAAGTGGTACTTTTCTTCCTTTCTTGTTGTGACTTGTTCCTTCCTACTCTTAAATGGTTATACTCACATAATAGCTCACATGCACATTCCTGGAGCAATAGCCTTTTTTTTTTTTTTAGTTTTTCATACACGCCAATAAAAGGAAAAGCCTGTGTGAAATCAGCTTTAAAATATTGTACATGAAATATTCTTAAACTTTAGAATGGCATAGTTTTCCTAATGCATATACCTGGAAGAAATTTCGAACAAATAAATACAGATATACTTTTAGCTCAACTCAAGGGAATTACCACAGAAGAAAATCTGATGTAGAAGGAAATATGCCTCAGGCGGCATACAGCTATATGGAGGTATTAAACACACCACTTTGATCTGAAAATACTTGCAACTGCAAACTACTTTGTTTGCTACTCTTAAATATAGCAATATAGCACTGGACATAGAAGTATAAATGACCAACTTTTTCTGTTTGTGAATAGCGACCTACACTTGGATCTAGACGTATTTACACAGTGGCACAATTTTCATATTTTTATCCTCTTTATATCACAATAGTGGATCGAAAACTAAACAATTGCATGCAAATGAAGTGGAAACTTTCAGCTTTAAATTCAAAGGTTTTAACAGAAATATTACATTAACGGCTCTTAGACCCTTTTCTCAGTACTTAGCTGAAGCCCCTTTGGCAAAGATTACAGCCTCCGGTCTTCTTGGGTATGAGGCCACAAGGTTTTTACACCATTTGGGGGATTTCTGTCATTTCTGTCATTCTTCTCTGCAGATTCTCTCAAAATGTGTCAAACTGGACAGGGACTATTTGTGGCTCTGGCTGGGCCTCTTAAGGGTATTCACAGTTGTCCCTATGCCACTCATGTGTTGTCTTAGCTGCGTGCTTAGGGTCTTTGTCTCATAGGATACTCTGTATCAGGTTTGTATGAAGAATTTCTCTGTGCTTTGCTCCATTCAGCTTTTTCTCAACCCTGACAAGTGTCCCTGCTACAGAAAAACGCCCCACGGCATGATGCTGCCACCATGCTTCACTAGGGATGGGCGGTATGACCAAATATGTGTATCATGGTATTTTTTTAACTTACGGCGGTTCCACGGTATATAACGGTATTTTCTCACCGCCCCCCCAAATCATCTGACCCGCCAGCACTGTTCTGCTCCTCCAAACCCCCCCCCCCAAATCATGTGACCCGCGCGTGGTGTTCGGCTCCCCCCCCAAATCATCTGACCCGCCAGCACTGTTCTGCTCCCCCCAATTAATGATCAGACCAGCGGGGTACCACTCACAGATGTCAAGCACTGCCCTCCTCCTCTTTGTTGGGGGCCGCCGGGCGCTGGAACTCACTGTACGCCAGTGGTCTCCAACCTGCGGACCTCCAGATGTTGCAAAACTACAACTCCCAGCATGCCCGGACAGCTAACGGCTGTCCGGGCATGCTGGGAGTTGTAGTTTTGCAACAGCTGGAGGTCCGCAGGTTGGAGACCACTGCTGTATGCTGTATAGCTATGCCCGGGCTGCAAAAGATGCAGAAAATAAACTTTTAACTTACCCACCTCTGCCACACGCAGGGGACGGGGACTGGAACGTGGAACGTGGACAGCTGTCAGCCTATCACCGGCCAGAGCGATGTCCCGCCCCGGCCAGTGATAGGATGAGCCCACTGTCATTTAAGAAGCCGGCTTCTTTTTTTTATTTTTTTTATTTACAGATTATATCATACATTTTAGCTGATGCGTTTGTTACATAAATATTTTTGTAAAAATCAATAAAAACATATCCAATACACCAGATTTAGAGAAAAAAACATAGAACTGCTTATTCCCATCTCTGTCCATTTTAAGAACTGTCCAGAGTTGGAGAAAATCCCCATAGAAAACATATTCTGCTCTGGACAGTTCCTAAAATGGACAGAGATGTCAGTAGAGAGCACTGTGGTCATGATGTCAGCAGAAAGCACTGTGTTCCAAAAAGAAAATAATTTCCTCTGTAGTATTCAGCAGCTAATAAGTACTGGAAGGATTAAGATTTTTTAATAGAAGTAATTTACAAATCTGTAAAGAGTACCCCTTTAAAATTCCAGGTGGGCTTTTATGTGTCTTCTACTGAGGAGAGGTGGCTGTTTGTCCACTCTGCCATAAGGACTGAGTGCTGCAGTAATGACTGATCTTCTCAAAGTTTCTTCTGTTTGCACAGAGGATCTTTGGAGCTCAGAACCATTAAAGGGGTATTCCGGCTTTATACAACTTATCCCCTATCCAAAGGATAGGGGATAGGATGTGTGATCACAGGGGTCATGCCGCTGGGGACCCCAGCGATCTCGGTGCAGCCCCCGGCACGTCCCCATCTCGGAGGCAGCACCCGGCACAGAATGCCGGGGGCTGCACCGAGATCACGGGGGTCCCCAGCAATGTGACGCCTGCGATCATACATCTTATCCCCTATACTTTGCATAGGGGATAAGATGTATGAAGCCGGACTAGTCCTTTAAGTTCTTGGTCATCCCATCAGTTTGGTTTGGTATGCCGCTTTAAGAAGAGTCCTGATTGTTTCAAAGCCTTCTGTGTAGGAATTATGGAGACTACTGTGCTCTCCACACAATCCTGCCTATGAGCTTTACAGGCAGTTATTTTCTTCTCATGGCTTGGTCTTGTACTCATATGTATTGTCAACTGTGAGAAATAAGAGGAGCCAGATAACCTTTAACCCCTTAAGGACTCAGCCCATTTTGGCCTTAAGGACTCAGACAATTTAATTTTTACGTTTTCGTTTTTTCCTCCTCGCCTTCTAAAAATCATAACTCTTTTATATTTTCATCGCCAAACTAGTATGAGGGCTTGTTTTTTGCACGACCAGTTTTCCTTTGTAATTACATAACTCATTATATCATAAAATGTATGGCGCAACCAAAAAACACTATTTTTGTGGGGAAATTAAAAAGAAAAACACAATTTTGGAAGGTTTCGTTTTCACACCATACAATTTATGGTAAAAATGACATGTGTTCTTTATTCTTTGTATCAATACGATTAAAATGATACCCATTATTACATACTTTTATATTATTGTTGTGCTTAAAAAAAAATCACAAACTTTTTAACCAAATTAGTACGTTTATAATCCCTTTATTTTGCTGACCTATAACTTTTTTATTTTTCCGTATAAGCGGCGGTATCAGGGCTCATTTTTTGCGCCACGATCTGTACTTTTTTTTGATACCACATTTACATATAAAAAACTTTTAATACATTTTTTATAATTTTTTTTTATTAAATGTATTTAAAAAGTAGCAATTTTGGACTTTTTTTTTTTACGTTCACGCCGTTCACCGTACAGAATCATTAACATTTTATTTTAATAGTTCGGACATTTACGCATGCAACGATACCAAATATGTCTATTAAATTAATTTTTTACGCTTTTTGGGGGTAAAATCGGAAAAAACGGACATTTTACTTTTTTATTGGGGGAGGGGATTTTTCACTTTTTTTTTACTTTTAATGTAAATTTTTTTTACATTTCTTTTTACACTTGAATAGTCCCCATAGGGGACTATTCATAGCAATACCATGATTGCTAATACTGATCTGTTCTATGTATAGGACATAGAACAGATCAGTGTTACCGGTCATCTTCTGCTCTGGTCTGCTCGATCTCAGACCAGAGCAGAAGATGCCGGGAGCCGGACAGAGGTAGGTGAGGGGACCTCCGTGCGGCGTTCTGAATGATCGGATCCCCGCAGCAGCGCTGCTGGCGATCAGATCATTCATTGAAATTGCGTACTGCCGCAGATGCCGGGATCTGTATTGATCCCAGCATCTGAGGGGTTAATGGCAGATGCCCGCTCCGATGCCCGCGGTTAAGTACTTGGCGTAAATGTACGTTCTGGTGCGTTAAGTACCACCGCACCAGGACATACATTTACGTCCTGCGTCCTTAAGGGGTTAAAGTTTTTTTTTTTTTTTTTTTTTTTTTACAAACTGGCTCCAGAAAGTTAAACAGATTTGTAAATTACTTCTATTAAAAAATCTTAATCCTTCTAATAATTATCAGCTGCTGAATTTGAGTTGTTCTTTTCTGTCTGACAACAGTGCTCTCTGCTTGTCTCTGGAACTGCACAGAGTAGGAGAGGTGTGCTATGGGGATTTCCTTCTACTCTGGACAGTTCCCGAGACAGGTGTCATCAGAGAGCACTTAGACAAAAAAGAACAGCTCAACTTCAGCAGCTCCTAAGTACTGAAAGGATAAAAAAAAAAAAAAATTAATAGAAGTAATTTACAAATCTGTTTAACTTTCTGGAGCCAGTTGATATAAAAAAAAAGTTTTTCCTGGATAACCCCTTTAAATGTCATAGAAAGGGTCTGAATACCTATGTTCATGCAAAAAAAATATATATATTTTCTATATATTTCCCAAAATGTCTAAAATTCTTAGGTATTGAATGAAAAATGATGGGGCAGGGGGAGTAGATTTTTTTTCAGCATAAATGTGAAAAAAAGGTCTGAAAATGATTCAAATGCATTTTATATGCACTACAATGCAAGCTGTCTGATGCTGTTCTGTCCTCTCTGTTGGTTCAGTTTGATTTGATAAATCATAATTTGTTTAATTTAGATTTCAACTTATATAGACTTTCAGAAGAATAGGAAAGAGGGGCTACAAACGGAGCAGTGAGTGAGCTTTATGACTGAATTGGGACAGAATGGTTTAGAGAAGGCTGCATGTAATACACATACAAGGAAGATGCAAAGGTCAAAGGGTAACAACAAATGAATGAAAACCAATAGCAAATGTGTTTTATGTGTACAACTGCATACAATGCAATTAACAGCTCAAAGGTGTTATAGCCTTTAACCATTTAGGAATTATAGCCATATTTTACAGTAATCGGATATTTATAAGCAGTTTTACAGTCCATTGTGGCTCTTACTTCATATCATGATAAATTAAGAATATAGAAGGTCTAAGGCTGATGTCAAGAGTTGAAGTGGCATTTGGTACCTATTCATGGGAACTCTCAATACATGATCCAAAGATGTGTCAATGTAAATGTGGAACACAAAATAAACTTATCTTAGAAAGATACCAGAAACTGGTGAGCACTGATGAGTTCAGCAATACTAAAAGGCCTGGATGAACACAGACATGACACATACATTAACTCCTTAAGGACCAAGCCCATTATGGCCTTAAAGGGGTACTCCGCCCCTAGACATCTTATCCCCTATCCAAAGGATAGGGGATAAGATGTCAGATCGCCAGGACCCGCTGTTGGGGACCCCGGGGATTGCTGCTGCAGCACCCCGCCATCATTACTGCACAGAGCGAGATGGCACTGCACGTAATGACGGGCAATACAGGGGCCGGAGCAACGTCACGGCTCCACCCCTCGTGATGTCACGGCCCGCCCCCGTCAATACAAGTCTATGGGAAGGGGGCGTGGTGGTCGTCACGTGCCCTGCCATAGACTTGCATTAAGGGGACGGGCCGTGATGCCATGAGGGGCGGGGCCATGACGTCACGCTGCTCCGGCCCCTGTATCGCCCGTCATTACGCACAGAGGGAACTCGCTCTGTGCAGTAATGATGGCGGGGTGCCACAGCGGCGATCCCCGGGGTCCCCAGCAGCGGGACCGCGGCGATCTAACATCTTATCCCCTATCCTTTGGATAGGGGATAAGATGCCAGGGGCGGAGTACCCATTTAAGGACAAGAGCATTTTTTGCACATCTGACCACTGTCACTTTAAGCATTAATAACTCTGGGATGTTTTTACTTATGAATTTGATTCCGAGATTGTTTTTTCATGACATATTCTACTTTATCATAGTGGTAAATTTTCGTCAATAATCATTTCTTGGTGAAAAATTCCAACATTTTTCTGAGGAAAATAGACATACCAAATAAATTATATATTGATTCACATATACAATGGAGGATATTTATGAAAGGATTTAGACTGTTTTTTCCCATCTAAATTTGTCGCACAGAAAGTCCCAGTCTAAATATGTGCGACTTTTCTGCGACTTTTGTTTTGGAGGATTTTTAGAACATGATGCATTCTAGTCTATTATAGATGGAAAAATGCATTGGTGCTGAATTTATCAAAAGCGACTTTTCAGCGACAAGTTGCATCGGCTTAAAGTACGCCGAAATGTCAGACCATGCCGGAGCAGGTTTAAATACAGTCTAAAGTATAGATCACAAAGTCCGTGCAGAATTTATCAAGAGCCGTGCGCCTTTTGATAAATTTGGCACACAATAGAGCAGCCTAACTCTCTGTAGTTTGGTCTATATTGGTGCGGGACATAGACAGCTTTGATAAATCTCCCCCATTATGTCTACTTTTATGTTTGCTTCATAAAGTTTACATGTTTTTACTTTTGGAAGACATCAGAGGGCTTCAAGGTTCGGCAACAATTTTCCAATTGTTCATGAAAATTTCAAAATCGGAATTTTTCAGGGACCAGTTCAGTTTAAAGTTGATTTGATGGGCTTTTATGTTAGAAATACATCATAAATTACCAAATTATAAAAACTGCACCCCTCAAAGTATTCAAAATGATATTCAGAAAGTTTGTTAACCCTTTAGGTGTTTCACAGGAATAGCAGCAAAGTGAAGGAGAAAATTCAAAATCTTCATTTTTTACAAGAGGTAAAAGGAAAGAAATCCCCCCAAAATTTGTAACCCCCATTTCTCTCGAGTAAGGAAATACCGCATACATGGATGTAAAGTGCTCCGTGGGTGCACTAGAGGGCACAGAAGGGAAGAAGCGACAATGGGATTTTGGGAGTAAATTTTGCTGAAATGGTTTTTGGGGGGTATGTCAAATTTAGGAAGCCCCTATGGTGCCAGAACAGCAACAAAATCCCACATGGCATATTATTTTGGAAACTACACCCCTCAGGGAACGTAACAAGGGGTAATCAGAAACACAATTTTCAAAATCTGAATTTTTCAGGGACCAGTTCAGTTTTGAAGTGGATTTGAGGGGTCTTCATATAAGAAATACCCCATAAGAGACCCCATTATAAAAACCTGCACCCCTCAAAGTATTCAAAATGACATTCAGTAAGTGTATTAACCATTCAGGTGTTTTACAGGAATGGCAGCAAATTGAATTTTTTTACACAACATGTTCTTGTAGACCCAGTTTTTGTATTTTACAAGGGGGAAAAGGAGAAAATGCCCCCCAAAATGTGAAACTCAATTTATCTTGAGTAAGGAAATACCTCATATGTGGATGTGAAGTGCTCTGTGGATGCACTAGAGGGCTCAGAAGCGAAGGAGTAACAATGGGATTTGGGAGAGTGAATTTAGCTGAAATGGTTTTTAGGAATTTAGGAAGCCCCTATGGTTCCATAACAGCAAAAAAAAAAAAAAAAAAAAAAAACACATGGCATACTATTTTGGAAACTATACCCCTCAAGGAACGTAACAAGGGGTACAGTGAGCCTTAATACCCCACAGGTGTTTGACAACATTTCACTCTGTGGGTGAACTACAATGCTTAGAAGAGAAGGAGCTTTTGGAGAGAGAATTTGTTTGGAATGAAAGTCGGGGGCCATGTGCGTTTACAAAGATCTCATGTTACCAGAACAGTGGACTTCCCACATGGGACCCCATTTAGGAAACTACACCCCTAAATGGGGCAGTGAGGGGGGGCAGTGAGCATTTACTTCCCACTGGTGTTTGACAGACTTTTGGAACAGTGGGCTGTGCACAGTGGCGTTGCGACCGGGGTGCGGGGGTGCGGGCCGCACCGGGTGACACCAGCCTGGAGGGGTGACACCACGTCCGCCAGGTAACACCCCCCCCCGGAAATCATTTGCAGAGAGTGAGCAACAGCAGTGAGTGACATGTTCACCAGCAAGCCCCACAAACCAAGCCCCCCCCCTCGTCCTCATGTGTGCGGCGGCACGTGAATGGCTCCCCGGACCTGCTGAGAGACTCACACAGTAGTATTGCGACCAGGGTGACACCATGTCCGCCAGCACCCCCCCCCCCCCCGTAAATCACTTGCAGAGTTAGAGTGACAACTTCAGCAGCAAAAGCTCCAACCCCCCCGTCCTCATCACGTCCTCACCAGCGGCGCCACTACACAACCACATTCCTTCCCCCCCCCCGGCGGCACATGTGCACCTTCGAGGCTGCTACCTAGGATGTCAGGCGGCGCGCTGATTCCCGACTCCCTCCAGCCCTGGTCCTCCTCACCAATCCGGCAGCACCACAGACAACATGACTGCCACCACCGGTCCTCCGCTGTTGTCCAGCGACTGGGGTGCATCTGACCCCTGTAAGGTACTAACAGGTATAATGGGGTTGCTGAGAGGCTCTGGGGGGGGTGCCACTGGCAGGAGGATGATCATCCTTATGTAAGATGAAGGTGCTACTGATGAATGATGGGGGTGGTGCACCCCCATCATCCATCAGCAGGATCATCCTCCTGCAAGTAGCACCCCCATCATCCATCAGCAGATCATCCTCCTGGATGATGGAGGGTGCCAGTGGCAGGAGGATGATCCTCCTTATGTATGATGAGAGTGCTACTGATGAATGATGGGGGTGCTGCACCCCCATCATCCATCAGCGAGATCATCCTCCTGGATGATGGGGGGTGCCACTGGCAGGAGGATGATCCTCCTTATGTATGATGAGGGTGCTACTGATCAATGATGGGGGTGCTGCACCCCCATCATCAATCAGCGGGATCATCCTCCTGCCAGTAGCACCCCCATCATCCATCAGCAGGATCATCCTCCTGCAAGTAGCACCCCCATCATCCATCAGCAGATCATCCTCCTGGATGATGGGGGGTGCCACTGGCAGGTGGATGATCCTCCTTATGTATGATGAGGGTGCTACTGATCAATGATGGGGGTGCTGCACCCCCATCATCCATCAGCGGGATTATCCTCCTGCCAGTAGCACCCCCATCATCCATCAGCAGGATTATCCTCCTGCGAGTAGCACCCCCATCATCCATCAGCAGATCATCCTCCTGGATGATGGGGGGTGCCAGTGGCAGGAGGATGATCCTCCTTATGTATGATGAGGGTGCTACTTATGAATCATGGGGGTGCTGCACCCCCCATCATCCATCAGTGAGATCATCCTCCTCGATGATGGGGGGTGCCACTGGCAGGAGGATGATCCTCCTTATGTATGATGAGGGTGCTACTGATCAATGATGGGGGTGCTGCACCCCCATCATCCATCAGCGGGATCATCCTCCTGCCAGTAGCACCCCCATCATCCATCAGCAGGATCATCCTCCTGCGAGTAGCACCCCCATCATCCATCAGCAGATCATCCTCCTGGATGATGGGGGGTGCCACTGGCAGGAGGATGGTCCTCCTTATGTATGATGAGGGTGCTACTGATGAATGATGGGGGTACTGCACCCCAATCACCCATCAGCAGGATCATCCTCCTGCCAGTAGCACCCCCATCATCCATCAGCAGATCATCCTCCTGAATATAATACTACCACACACTGCACCATCTGAATATAATACTGCCTCACACTGTGCCCTCTGAACATAAGAATGCCACACACTGTACCCTCTGAATATAATACTACCACACACTGCACCCTCTGAATATAATACTACCACACACTGCCTCCCATTATAATTCTGCCACATACTGCACCCTATGAATATACTACCACACACTGAACACCCAGAATAAAATACTGCCTCATACTGTACCCCAATGAATAAAATACTGCCAAAAACTGCACCCTCTGATGGTCCTGCCGATGGATGATGGGGGTGCTACTGGCAGGAGGATGATCCTGCTCATGGATGATGGGGGTGCAGCACCCCTATCATACATCAGTAGCACCATCATCATACATCAGTAGCACCCCCATCATACATCAGCAGGATAATACTCCTGGCAGTGACACCCCTCATCATCCGGGATGATGGGGGCGCTTCTGGCAGAAGGATTATCCTGCGAATGTATGATGGGGGTGCTACAGCCGGGCGGGGAGGCAGTAGCACCTTCATCATCCATTGGGAGGATCATCCTTCTGCCAGTAGCACCCCCACCATCCCGGATGATGGGGGTGTCACTGCCAGGAGTATTATCCTGCTGATGTATGATGGGGGTGCTACTGATGTATGATGATGGTGCTACTGATGTATGATAGGGGTGCTGCACCCCCATCATCCATGAGCAGGATCATCCTCCTGCCAGTAGCACCCCCATCATCCATCGGCATGACCATCAGAGGGTGCAGTTTTTGGCAATATTTTATTCATTGGGGTACAGTATGTGGCATTATTTTATTCTGAGTGTTCAGTGTGTGGTAGTATATTCATAGGGTGCAGTATGTGGCAGAATTATAATGGGAGGCAGTGTGTGGTAGTATTATATTCAGAGGGTGCAGTGTGTGTGAGTATTATATACAGAGGGTGCAGTGTGTGGCATTCTTATATTCAGAGGGTACAGTGTGTGGCATTCTTATGTTGAGAGGGCACAGTGTGTGGCAGTATTATATTCAGAGGGAGCAGTGTGTGGTAGTATTATATTCAGAGGGTACAGTATGTGGCAGTATTATATTCAGATGGTGCAGTGTGCGGTAGTATTATATTCAGGGGGGTGCAGTATGTGGCAGAGTTATATTTGGCAGGAGGTTCTTGCAGTATTATATTCAGAGGGTGCAGTGTGTGGCAGTCTAATATTCAGAGGGCGCAGTGTGTGGCAGTAGTATTATACTCAGAGGGAACGGTGTGTGGCAGTAGTATAATACTCAGAGGGAGCAGTGTGTGGTAGTATTTAGAGGGAGCAATGTGTGGTAGTATTATATTCAGAGGGCGCAGTGTGGCAGTCTAATATTCAAAGGGCACAGTGTGTGGCAGTAGTATTATACTCAGAGGGCACAGTGTGTGGCTATAGTATTATACTCAGAGTTAGCAGTGTGTGGTAGTATTCAGAGGGTGCAGTGTGTGGCAGTATTATACTCAGAGGGAGCAGTGTCTGGCAGTCTTATATTCAGAGGGCACAGTTTGTGGTAGTATTATATTCAGAGGGTGCAGAGTGTGGCAGTGGTATTATACTCAGAGGGAGCAGTGTGTGGTAGTATTACATTCAGAGGGTGCAGTATGTAGCAGAATTATATTCAGGGGGCGCAGTGTGTGTGTCAGTATTATACTCAGAAGGAGCAGTGTGTGGTAGTATTCAGAGGGTACAGTGTGTGGCAATATTATATTTAGAGGGTACAGTGTGTGGCAGAACTATATTGGGGGCGCAGTGTGTGGAAGTATTATATTCAGAGGGTTCAGTTTGTGGTAGTATAATATTCAAAGGATACAATGTCTGGCCTCATTATATTATAATTGTTTTCAAATAGATTATTAGAATGCGCTGAAAAAGTGAGGAGCCGTCTGGGCGTCACATTCTGCAGAGAGAACATTTAGCTGGACCCGGTGGTATGTACCATCTGAATTAGATAAGGAAAGACTATAGAGAAAACGTCACCTGTAATAACTTATTTTATTGTGCATTATACCGGACTATGTCCCATCAGAGCTATAGCCACTTGTAAGTTCTGCAGTTAACAACTCCCAGAATCCCCTTATCACTGGTTACATCATACTGGGAGCTGTAGTTTTACATTGTAAAAGCTTCTTTAGTGTGTTCCCCTTACTTGGAAATTGGTATATTTGATTATAATACTGGAAATGCTTTTCTGCGATACACTTTGGTGTCTCGCACGACAGGCTAAAATATTACTTTGGTGGAGTGTGTGGGTGTGTGTGTGTGTGATGGGGGGGGGGGGGGTTATGGGGTGACACCATTTTCTACCGCACCGGGTGACACCAACCCTAGCAACGCCACTGGCTGTGCAAATGAAAAATTTTAATTTCTCATTCTCACAGACCACTGTTCCAAAAATCTGTCAGACACCTGTGGGGTGTAAATACTCACTGCTGCCCTTATTACATTCCATGGGATATGTAGTTTCCAAAATTAGGTAATATTTGTGTGTGTGTGGGGGGGGGCACTGTAAATGGCACCATGGGGGCTTTGTAAATGCACATGGCCTTCAATTCCAGCCAAATTCTCTCTCCAAAAGCCCAATGGCGCTCCTTCTCTTCTGAGCAATGAAGTTCGCCCGCAGAGCAATTTACATCCATATATGGGTTATTTATATACTCAGAAGAAATGGTGTTACAAATTTGGGGGGCTTTTTTCCTAATACCCCAGGGATAACACTAGCATTTTAGTGAAAAAATTAACATTTTTCATTTTCAATGAAGATTCTTCAAACACCTGTGGATAGTTAAGGTTCACTATACCCCTTGTTGCGTTACATGAGGGGTGTAGTTTCCAAAACGGGGTAACTTGTGGGTGTTTTTTTTTGTGTTTATGTCAGAACTGCTGTAATGATCAGCCACCCTGTGCAAATCACCTGAAATGTACATGGTACTCTCACTTCTGAGCCTTGTTGTGCGTCTGCAGAGCATTTTACGTCCACATATTGGGTATTTCGGTACTCAGGAGAAATTGTGTTACAAATTTTAGGGGTCTTTTTTTCCTTTTACCTCTTGTGAAAATAAAAGTATGGGGCAACACCAACAATTTAGTGTAAAAACTAATTTTTTACAATAACATGCTGGAGTAGACCCCAATGTTACCTTTTCATAAGGGGTAAAAGGAGAAAAAGCCCCCCAAAATTTCTCCCGAGTACAGAAATACCCCATATGTGGCCCTAAACTGTTGCCTTGAAATACGCCAGGGCTCCAAAGTGAGAGAGTGCCGTGTGCCTTTGAGGCCTAAATTAGGGATTTGCATAGGGGTTGACATAGGGGTATTCTACGCCAGTGATTCTCAAACAGGGAGCTTCCAGCTATTGCAAAACTCCCAGCATGCCTGGACAGTCAATGGCTGTCCGGCAATACTGGGAGTTGTTGTTTTGAAACAGCTGGAGGCTCCGTAAAAGATCAGTGTTTGCAGTGTTATAGCCCCCTATGGGAGCTACAACATTACAAAAAAAGAAGTGAATTTTTTTTTTTTTTATGAAGATCATTTAACCCTTCCCGTAATAAAAGTTTGAATCACTCCCCTTTTCCCATAAAAAAAAACCCAAAACAGTGTAAAT
Source organism: Hyla sarda (assembly GCF_029499605.1). NCBI lineage: Eukaryota > Metazoa > Chordata > Amphibia > Anura > Hylidae > Hyla > Hyla sarda. The sequence continues at coordinate 422,765,041 of NC_079189.1, forward strand.
AAAAATAAACACATGTGGTATCGCCATGTGCGGAAATGTCCGAATTATAAAAATATATTGTTAATTAAACTGCACGGTCAATGGCGTACGCGCAAAAAAATTCCTAAGTCCAAAATAGCGTATTTTGGTCACTTTTTATAATATGAAAAAATGAAAAGAAAGAGATCAAAAAGTCCGATTTTCCTACATGTAGTTATGATTTTTTCCAGAAGTACAACAAAATCAAACCTATAAGTAGGGTATCATTTTAATCGTATGGATTAAAGAGTGAGAGAGAGAGATAACATCAAATTGAAGACACCTGCTTCTCATTCATACCTGAGACATTGTAACACTAACAAGTTACATGACACCTGGGAAGAAAAATGGCTAATTGCACCCAATTGGGACATTTCTACTTAGGGGTGTACTTACTTTTACTGCCAAGGTTTAGAAATGTATGGGTGTGTGTCGAATTATTTTGAGGGAACACAACATTAAACACTTATACAGGCTGTGCACTCACTACTTTCATTGTAGCAGAGTGTCATTTCCTCATTGTTGTCACATGAAACTATATAATATAAGTTTTACAGAAATGTGAAGGGTGGAATCAGGTATGGGAGATTTGCTCTGGACATAGACCTGCAGTCGGTTGTCTTGGTTTTTAAGAAGTTTGGGAAAAGTTTTTTGGTGTGGATTTTGTGGACCCCCCAAATCGGTTTGCTTTTACCATAGAACTTAAAGGGGTACACCATTTAAAGGGGTACAAAACATTTTTGTTTTTAAACACATTTTATTTTAATTTTTCACATCTATAAACAACAAAACAATGGTGCCCTGTCCAAGTACATAGTAAGAGAAGGATGGGCACTCTGCATGTAAAAAAAGAGCAAATCAAACATCAAGGTTATCACAAAATGAAATGACCGCATATATAAGGCTGGGTTCACACCACGTTTTCAGCCATACAGGACCGCATACGGCTGGGGGGAGCTAAAACTGGGCGCTTCCATATCCCTGCCGTATGCCGCCCGTATGTAATTCATTTCAATGAGTCAACCGGAACTTAAAGGGGTACACCATGGTTTTAGGTCCAATGGGAGTCAGCGTTTCACTCCAGTCGGCTCACTGAAATGAATTACATATAGGCGGCATATGGCAGGGATCCGGGAATGCCCGGTTTTAGCTCCCCCCAGCTAATGGAGCTGAATGGTTTTACAATGTCTTCTATTTCTGTGGCTGTGTAATGAGAGACAATAAACACTTTCCATTTAGCAAAGAATTTGTCCGTGTTTGTATTCTTATGACCTTCAGTGTCCAGTCTGTCAATCCCACAGAGTAATTTAAGTTGTGTAATTACCATAGGAAGAGTGGGGGTGGCTGGGGACAGCCAGTTGGCAAAGATGCATCTAAGCGCAAACAGGAGGACAATGTGCACCATCTGAGGTACCTTGGGAAGACATTGTTAATTTGAGTCAGTGGGTCTGAATTGATGGAAAAGTAAAGCCCTTGGTGTATGGGGTAGCAAAATAGTCCACTTGTTCCTAATGTAAGATAGTATCTGGCGCCAATATGTCCCAGTATGGGAGCATGTCCAAACTCCGTGCCACAGATCAGTTAATGGGGTAGAGCATTTGGGGCAGGCAGTAATGCGGTCTGGGAAATCAAGGAAAGGTAAAATATTAAATCCATATAAAGCCCCATGTGCCAATTTGTAAGAGGTTTCATGCCACCTCTCATTAATAATTCAATGGCGGACAATATTCCAGCTGTTTAGTATGCATTCAGAGATATCATCTCCCGGTACCCAGGTGGACCAGGAGGAGAAAATAGAGGTTGGGTCAAAGTTGAGGAGAGCTCGCCTGAGGGATGAGTATATCATTGACATTGTTAGTTTGCGGGGTCTAGAACTAAGCAGATTATCAAGCTCATGATCCCTAGCCTCGGTAGTTAGGTCACGCAATCGAGTATTAAAGAAGGAATGACATTGATTCAGGGATGGAGATGGAGGCAACTCTTGCAGAGACAGCAGGGATTGGGGTGAGAGCCAATGCTTACATGGCTTGTCTAGTCAGACCCTTTTCTTTCCAGGGGTCAAACACCTCTGACGGAATACTCTGAGGGAATTCCGGGTGTTTCACCAAAGTGAAGTGTTTGGGTGCCAAAAATGACGGTCCGAATAATTTCCGGACCTTCTTCTATGACACCACCGTGTCTCATCAAGATGGACCGCTTCACCAAAGGGGGAAGTTTTGAGTAAGATATGCAGAAGGGCTGCCAGATCCTAAGGGGCAGCCAGTTCCCTTTCTAGGTCACAGATGGCATGGAAGAAGGAGTCGTGGATCCAATCTGTAACAAAATGGAATAAACATGACAAGTTGTAACCCCCAATATTAGGAAAGTTAAGCCCTCCCTCTTGTTTACTGAGCATGAGTTTATGCAGTGCTATCCATGGCCTTCTGCCTGCCCATATAAATTTTGTAAACGCCGAGTTCCGGCTCTTGATTTATAAATGTTTCAACAATAAGGAAAGGTTTGCGTAAAGGAGTCTGGCGAAGCTTATCATTTTGATTAAGTGACACCTTCCCATAAAGGAGGGTGAATGGCCCCCCATTTGTGCAAATTAGCCTTGATTTTGGTAAAGAGGGGTGGGTAATTAAGATTGTAAATCATGTTGGGTGTCTTGCCTATCTTAATCCACAAATATGTGATAGAGGAGGTCACCATGCTAACACCCATGTGTAGAACATCTGGGAGCCAACATCTGGGGCCGGGAGGAGCCCAGTGGAAGTAGTTCTGATTTAGAAATGTTGATTTTATAACCAGAGAATTTCCCAAAAGCGGCCAAGTGGTCAAGAATGCCCCGTAGGGAGGCAGCTGGATTGTCAATAAAGAGCAAGACATCATCTGTGAGCATAGTGAGTTTAACCTCCTTCTCCCCCACCTTAATACCTGAGTATATGTCCAATGACAGTAGGGATAGGGCCAGTGGCTCCAGCGCCAAGTCAAAAAGGAGGGGAGAAAGAGGGCAACCCTGTCTTGGTCCTTTAAATCGGGGTAAGGGGGCCAAAAGAATGCCCGGAGTCTGAATTCTAGCCATGGGGGCAGCATAGACACCCGAGATATAATTACAAAAGGGTCCACGTAATCATATTTTGTCCAGCACAGCCCCAGCCAGTCTCAATGGACGTTGTCAAGTGCCTTTTCGGCATCCAAGGTTAGCAATGATCCTTCTCAGATTCATAGCGGCCGATCTGTTCCTAATAAAGCCCACTTGGTGGGATCCGATCAAGGCCGACATGAAGCGAGACAAACGGTCAGCTAAAATTTTGGATAGAATTTTAACGTCCTGATTAATTAAAGAAATGGAGCGATATGAGCCTAGGTCACTCACGTCCTTACCTGGTTTTGGCAACAATTTTATGTAAGCTAAGAAGTCTTCCTTGGATAACGAACCTGAGGTCATAATTTCCTTAAATACGTCTCGTAAGACTGGGGAGATCTGAGTTAAGAGAGATTTATAGAATTCTCCCGTGAAGCCGTCCTGGCCCGGTGCTGTACCATTATGCAGGTCTTTAACCCCTTAAGGACGCAGGACGTAAATGTACGTCCTGGTGCGGTGGTACTTAACGCACCAGGACGTACATTTACGTCCTGTGCATAACCGCGGGCATCGGAGCGATGCCCGTGACATGCGCGGCTGATCCCAGCTGCTGATCGCAGCCAGGGACCCGCCGGCAATGGCCGACGCCCGCGATCTCGCGGGCGTCCGCCATTAACCCCTCAGGTGCCGGGATCAATACAGATCCCGGCATCTGCGGCAGTGCGCGATTTGAATGAATGATTGGATCGCCCGCAGCGCTGCTGTGGGGATCCGATCATTCAGAATGCCGCACGGAGGTCCCCTCTCCTTCCTCCATCCGGCTCCCGGCGTCTCCTCCTCTGGTCTGTGATCGAGCAGACCAGAGCAGGAGATGACCGATAACACTGATCTGTTCTATGTCCTATACATAGAACAGATCAGTATTAGCAATCATGGTATTGCTATGAATAGTTCCCTATGGGGACTATTCAAGTGTAAAAAAAATTGTGAAAAAATTTAAAAGTAAAAGTAAAAAAAAAGTGAAAAATCCCCTCCCCCAATAAAAAAGTAAAACGTCCGTTTTTTCCTATTTTACCCCCAAAAAGCGTAAAAAAATAATTTTATAGACATATTTGGTATCGCCGCGTGCGTAAATGTCCGAACTATTAAAATAAAATTTAAATGATCCCGTACGGTCAACAGCGTGAACGAAAAAAAAAAAGTCCAAAATTGCTACTTTTTTAATACATTTTATTTAAAAAAAAATATAAAAAATGTATTAAAAGTTTTTTATATGCAAATGTGGTATCAAAAAAAGTACAGATCATGGCACAAAAAATGAGCCCCCATACCGCCGCTTATACGGAAAAATAAAAAAGTTAGAGGTCATCAAAATAAAGGGATTATAAACGTACTAATTTGGTTAAAAAGTTTGTGATTTTTTTTAAGCACAACAATAATAGAAACGTATATAATCATGGGTATCATTTTAATCGTATTGACCCTCAGAATAAAGAACACACGTCACTTTTACCATAAATTGTACGGCGTGAAAACGAAAACTTAGCAAAATTGCGTTTTTCTTTTTAATTTCCCCACAAAAATAGTGTTTTTTGGTTGCGCCATACATTTTAAGATACAGTGAGTTATGTCATTACAAAGGACAACTGGTCGCGCAAAAAACAAGCCCTCATACTAGTCTGTGGATGGAAATATAAAAGAGTTATGATTTTTAGAAGGCGAGGAGGAAAAAATTAAAACGTAAAAATTGTCTGAGTCCTTAAGGCCAAAATGGGCTGAGTCCTTAAGAGGTTAAAGGAATACTCCGGTGCACACTTTTTTCATGTTATCCCGTCCGGGCTGCAAAATAAAAGAAAACACACTTTATCTTACCTGCCAACGAGCCCCCGGAGCTCCGGTACAGGGGTTCGGTCCCCGGGCTGTATTCTTCTTACTTCCGGTTAGCCCGACACGTCACACGGAGCTTCAGCCTATCACTGGCCGAGGCGGGACAGGAAGTAAGAAGAATACAGCCCGGGGACCGAACACCTGTACCGGAGCTCCGGGGGCTCGTTGGCAGGTAAGATAAAGTGTGTTTTCTTTTATTTTGCAGCCCGGACGGGATAACATGATAAAAGTGTGCACCGGAGTACTCCTTTAATTACACACTGAATGTCCTCCTCCATCACCGGGGTGTTAACAACTTCCCTCTAGTCATCCGTCAGCGAAGTAAGATTCAACCACCTCCAAAAAGGACCTTCACCAGCAGACAGGTCAGAGGGAGAATCCTGGTAGAGAGAAGTATAAAAATCTGATAAAAGTTTAATTCTATGTTTTTTTTTTTTAAGGATACCTGAAGGATTCTTAAGTGCGGTGATATGGTAGGTGGCAGTTTTACCTTTCACAAAGCAGGCCAACAAACGATTCCCCTGTCTAAAGGGATCGACTTCGAATTGGTAGCATCTAAGGTGTTCCTTCCTGTCCAACCATAGTTCAAATTGGGCTCTAGTAGCTTTCCTTTCTTCCCTATGATGTTCAGTGGGGGAACTAAGGAAAAGGGCATAAACATTCCTCAGGCGGACACTAGCTTCAGTAAACTTCTTAAGCGAGGCGTGTTTTAATGCAGGCATGTGGCCCATAAATCGACCTCTCATTACTGCCTTCTCGGTTTCCCACAATAATATCGAGTCAGAGCAGTGAGCAGCATTATGCACCGTAAATTCTAGCCACCAACCCTGTAGTTTTTAAACAAAGGTTTTGTCTGTAACTAGAAGGGAAGGGAAGTGCCAGAGAATGTCACTTCCCTTAGGGCATGAAAGGTAAAATTGTAGACATAAAGGGGCATGATCTGATAGTGCCAGTTCTCCAATATCCACCGAGCAAACTTTAGGACTGAGCGCCATTGTAGTCAAAAAATAATCAATGCGAGACCATGAAGAATGGACATTGGAGAAGTGGGTGAATTCCCTATCATCAGGCGGAGACAGTCGCCAGACATCCCGCAGTCCCAACTGGTCTGTAAATGTGGGGAGCTTGCAGTCCCTACTACACACAGGAGTCGCTAGAGGGACAGAGCTCTTTCTGTCGACTAATGGGTCAAGTACCGTGTTAAGGTCGCCGCCTAGCATTTTGTTCGCCGTCCCATCATTCTGTAACCTAGCTGTGAGGTCTGCAAAGAAGCTTTTGTTCTCCCCGTTGGGGCCATTGATATTGTAGATACTAAGGAGCTCCGTATTGTGTTCCAGTTGTAGGTGAGAAATCCTACCCTCGTTGTCTGCGGTACGTGAGATGAACATATATGCAAATGACTTGTGTATCAGTTTAAAAACCCCTGCTTTCCCATCTTTGGCCGGTGAACCATAGACATGCCCAACCCATTGTTGCTGAATCCTAAAGAAATCAGATTTAGGGAGATGGGTTTCCTGAAGTAGGACAACGTAGGGGTGGAAACGTTTCAGATAACATAAAAAGAGTTGTCGCTTCTGCGGAGAGCGCAGACCTTTAACATTCCATGATACTATAGTAGCCATAGGGATGACTTAAATTGGGATCTCCCAAGGGAGAGATGAGCAGATTAGCCAACAGTAAGTACGACCTGAAGGATTCAGCAGCGATGAGTGAGGCAGATTACCTCCCCTCACAGCATGAGCAATATCATGGAATATGCAAGACAAACTAACGCACCTTAAAAAATACAGTACCCCACCCCCGATGTCAGTAATTAGACAGTGAGGCGAAAAAATTAACAGAAAATAAAAAGAAAAACAATACATTGAACAATGAAAGAACCCTGGACGTGCCACTGGAACATCAACACTCCTTAATCATGTAAAGGACCTCCTTTTTTTCTGATGACAAACGGAATAAGGAAGTACAACTCTTAGGAATTGATCGGTGACTCCTCACCCCCCAGCCCGATCTATGTGGGATGGTCCCCCTCTCCCCGAATGGAAAGAATACTATATGTGTAATGACCTTTAACAATTGGAGGGCACATAATCCAAAGAAATGAATGAGACCCCCTAAGACCATTAAGCCCTGGACAACAGATGCAAACAGAGAAAAAACACATCCATGGGAGCTCAGTTTCATCGGGAGGAGTGTGGAGGTAACAGCGTGAGAGAATCAATAGAAGGAAGGTCCTCAATCAGGAGAAGACTGCCGGCCACTTGCATAACCGCGTCTGGGAGAGCTAGGATGTCTCTCAGGCTGGGTGAGTAGGCAGAGTCCCTGGTGGCCAAGCAGGAGCGATGAGTTCCTCTTGGTGGACGGGACCTGCGCTAAAGGCCCTCTGGCGCTTCCTCACCTCCACGGAGAAGTCCTCAAAAAGTAACAGGCACTTGCCATGAATCACCAGGGGTTGCAATGGGCAGCGGTAAGCTTGCAGTATTTCCACCCTATTGTTGAAGTTCTGGCTAATTCTGACTCAGCAACCTGCAGGCGTCTGGTAGTCACTGTTTCACCATCTTATAGGTGGGACGTTCTTTGTTCTATTTCAAGTAAATGGCTGGAGTATTCCTGCACTTCTAATTGCAGATTTTCAAAGGTGGCTTTAAGTACCTCCTCCACAATGTGTTGCATGTTTGGGGTAATAAGGAATGCCACTTCTTTGGCAAGGCGCTGATAATCTATATGTATAGAGGCCTCTGTAGGCATGGGAAAAAGTGCTTCCTGTGGAGCTGATGGGTCATGGGTGCCCAGGGGAGGGGCTGATAGCTTATGCGGGAGGTCAGCTGATGCACTGACCTTCATGGCAGCCTCTTTGTGTCCCTCCTTCATTGGTGGCAGTGCAGGGATCCCTGGAGAGGCTGGCTGTTGCTGCCCTGTAGCTGCCACCATGCTTGCTGCTCCTCGTGTGTCTGTGCAGAGAGCACGGGCGACACAGATGTTTGCGAGCCGCCGAACTGCTGAAAGCGTTCCATGGCCCGGGGGGGGGGGGGGGGGGGGGTTGCGGGGTTGCTGAATCTCACAATGCTGGAAGATGGTGCTTGAGCTGGAGCTCACACGCGCGCTGCCTACATCGGGCCGCGCCGAAACCGGAAGTTACATTTTTTGTTTTAATCAACTGGTTAAAAATTCTTAATCCTTCCAGTACTTATCAGCTGCTGTATGTGTGTTGTGGTTCGTGGCTTGGGGCTGAATTGGATTTGGCTCCAACGGTCACACGACCAGTTAAAATCTGCAGACCATGCATCTGGGACACAAAATGTCCGAGACACAAAATGGCTGAGACCATGCGGACTAGTGAATACAATATATATTCACACAGACTGCAGATATTTAACTAGCTGTATCACCGGAGACCAAATGCATTCATAAATACCCCACAGACCAACCTATTTAGGAATTTTGAAGAGTTATATCCTAATATCCAATGCACAAATTAACACTACACATCCAAACACTGGCAGAAATAAAGATGTTTAATACACAGTTGTAAACTAAACACACTCTAAGAGAGAGAGAGAAGAGAAAAGATATTACTAATACCTAGAAGTTTAAATCCGCAATGTAAGGAAACACATATACTACATTTTTAGAAGAAATCCTATAATTGGCTATATGGGTGGATTTAAACTTAAAAGATACAACTATACTAAATGAAACACACAGAGAATATAATACTGAAACACTTAGCCTCGGGGACCCTTTACAGCAAGTATGAGCAACAAAGACAGGCATGGGAGTAGGCTGCAGTCCTTTGTTTCAGGATTCAGGTCCAAACAGGAAGTTGAATGGCCAGGTGTGTTGGTATCCAGCCCCCGCAAGAGAAAGAGCCCTTGGTCCCCTTTGAATGGGCTTTTTATTAGATGTTCTCCGCCCCCAGCCCGCCCCCATGTGGTCTGTCTTAATGTTACAAAAGCCCCTGTAAGCATGCCTTGGAGACCCCTACTATAAAGATGATCATCCATCTTTTCTTTTGTCTAAACTCCATGTGGCTTTCCTGGACTAGGATCACAAGTACTAAATAAAATGCATGTCATTTTCATGTCCATAACAATGCTCCACAGAAAGTTCTTTTCTTTTTGAATTGCTTTTCTTTCTGACAACAGTGCTCTTCTGACACCTCTGTCCATGTCAGGAACTGTCCAGAGAAGGATAGGTTTGCTATGGGGATTTGCTTCTACCCTGGACATTTCCTGACATGGACAGAGGTGTCAGCAGAGAGCACTGCTGAAATTCAAAACAAAAAGAACTTCCTCTGTAGTATACAGCAGCTTATAAGTGCTGGAAGGATTAACATTTTTAAAAAGAAGTAATTTACAAATCTATATAACGATAAGAAGAAAAGAAACGGAACACTCACACGATGACTGTATTCAAGGCAGGTATACACGGCCTGATGAAGCGCTAAAGGGCGTGATACGGTCCGTGGCTCACCCCGAAACATCTACCGCCTCCCCACTAAGGAAAGGAAGAGACTCCTGGTCGGCTACCTACCTGCCTTGAATGCAGTCATTGTGTGAGTGCTCCGTTTTTTTTCTTCTTATCGTTATATACATTGGATATCTTTACCATAGCATGAGCACCTCCGGACATCCCGGCTTGTGAACACAATCCAATTCCCACAGTGCTTATACATATTGTTTTCCTATCATTATACAGTTTAAGTTTCCAAGTTATATCATCACCGATTTATACAACTCTTCTCCAGATCACATAATTTATAAATCTGGCACCAGTTGATTTAAAAAAAAAATAATTTCCACCAGATTTCCCCTTTAATGTAAGTACAAACTGCATAGTGACTTGTTGGACCCCCCAATCATCCAGTGTTCTGAACATATGCCTTGTCAGCCTAGGGTTTTATACAGAGTCTAAAGGTTTGGCTGTCATAAGAAGTCATCGGTATGCAATATTAGTATACAATGGAATGGGATGAGAAGCACTGATTGCAGATGTATGGTATGTTTACAGTAAAAAATTGGCTACAGTTCTATAAGCTGCGACATTCCACATTGTACACAGTAATTTACATAAGAGATACTCTCTTACTTTATGTTGATGAAACTGAAGCTGCAATAAATTGGTTTATTATTGAGTTGTTTGTAGTTAAAATACATATGCATGACAAACTTATATTGCTACTTAAAATGAGATGAAAAGAGATGACAGATTTAAAATAAATAAATAAATAATAATAATCCAAATATCATACCCTATGATTCCTGGATGAAATGTCTGTGTATATATTTCCAATGTTCTTCACTTTTTTAGCGTGCCAAGTGAGCTGTCAAATGTTGTAGTGTGCTGACTTTATTTTGAATTTCGTTGTCACTAAATGTTGGCAAGTATGATAATGTAATCAATTATGAAAAGCTATCAAAGCATAGTTGACTCCTGTTGAATTTTTAGAGCCTTGAGAAACAAGACCCATTATGCATGATTGTTTGCTTAATGAGGCATTCAATTAAATAGCAAAACATTACACTTGGATGAGAGTGACTAATAGATTTTAATGTGTATGAAGAAATCCCTTTCCTTATACCTAATGCAACTAAACATGGCCATTATACAACTTTACTTTTCATCAGACTTTTTCTGGAGCATGATTATAATTTGAGTCTCCCCATTGACCATATGTTTTTGCAAAAATTAATATGTGTCAAAGAACAAATAAATAAAATAAATTATATATTATAAAAACACTTGTTTTAAATAATGTACATCATTGACAACCAGCAACCAGTGTGATTCCTAACATATTTGTAAATCACTTTATTAAAGGGGTACTCTGGTGGAAAAACATTTTTTTTTTAAATCATCTCGTTCCAGAAAGTTAAACAGATTTGTAAATTACTTCTATTAAACAGTCTTAACCCCTCCCGCACTTATCAGCTGCTGTATGCTTCAAAGGAAGGTCTTTTCTTTTTTAATTTCTTGTTTGTGCTCTCTGCTGACACCTCAGTCCATGTTAGAAACTGTCCAGAGCAGGAGAGGTTTGCTATGGGGATTTGCTACTTCTCTGGACAGTTCCTGACATGGACAGAGGTGTCAGCAGAGAACACTGTGGTCAGACAGAAAAGACATTCAAAAAGAAAAGTACTTCCTGTGGCACATAGAGCAGCTGATAAGTACTGGAAGGGTTAAGATTTTTAACCCCTTGAGGACAGAGCCCATTATAACCCTAAGGACGGGAGCATTTTTTGCAATTCTGACCACTGTCACTTTAAGCATTAATAACTCTGGGATGCTTTTACTTTTCATTCTGATTCCGAGATTGTTTTTTCATATGTTCTACTTTATGATAGTGGTAAATTTTTGTCGATACTTGCATCATTTCTTGGTGAAAAATTCAAAAATATTATGGAAAAATGTAAAATTTTGCATTTTTCTAACTTTGAAGCTCTCTGCTTGTAAGGAAAATAGACATTCCAAAATAAATTATATATTGATTCACATATACAATATGTCTAATTTATGTTGGCATCATAAAGTTAACATGTTTTTACTTTTGGAAGACATCAGAGGGCTTCAAAGTTCAGCAGCAATTTTCTAATTTTTCACAAAATTTTCAAAATCAGAATTTTTCAGGGACCAGTTCAGTTTTGAAGTGGATTTGAAGGGCCTTCATATTAGAAATACCCCATAAATGACCCCATTATAAAAACTGCACCCCCCAAAGTCTTCAAAATGACATGACATTCAGAAAGTTTGTTAATGCTTTAGGTGTTTCACAGGAATAGCAGCAAAGTGAAGGAGAAAATTCTAAATTCATTTTTTACACTGGCATGTTCTTGTAGACCCAGTTTTTGAATTTTTGCAAAAGGTGATAGGAGAAAAAGCTCCCAATTTCTCTTGAGTAAGGAAATACCTCATGTGTATGTGAAGTGCTCGGCGAGCGCAGTAGAGGGCTCAGAAGGGAAGGAACAACAATGGGATTTTGGAGAGTGAGTTTTTCTGAAATGGTTTTTGATAGGCATGTCACATTTAGGAAACCCCTATGGTGCCAGAACAGCAAAAAAAATAAAAAAAAAATAAACACATGGCATACTATTTTGGAAACTACACCCCTCAAGGCAACTAACAAGGGGGCCAGTGAGCCTTAACACCCCATAGGTGTTTGACGACTTTTCGTTAAATTCGGATGTGTAAATGAAAAAAATAAATTTTTCATTAAAGCACAGTTTTTTCCCCCAAATTTACAATTTTTACAAAGAGTAATGGGAGAAAATGCCCCCCAAATTTTGTAACCCCCATCTCTTCTGAGTATGGAAATACCCCATGTTAGGATGCAAAATGCTCTGCGGGCGAACTACAATGCTCAGAAGAGAAGGAGTCACATTTGGCTTTTGGAAAGCAAATTTTGCTGAAATGGTTTTTGGGGGGCATGTCCCATTTAGGTGGCCCTATGGTGCCAGAACAGCAAAAAAAAAAAAAAAAAAACACATGGAATACTATTTTGGAAGCTACACCCCTTAAGGAACATAACAAGGGGTACAATGAGCCTTAACACCCCACAGGTGATTGACAAACTTTCGTGAAATTGGGACATAAAAATGAAAAAAATATATTTTTTTCAATAAAATGCTGGTGTTACCCCAAATATTTAATTATCACAAGGGGTAAAAAGAGAAAAAGCCCCCACATTTTTTTTAACCCCATTTATTCTGAGAATGGAAATACCCCATATATGTATGTAAAGTGCTCTGCGGGCAAACTACAATGCTCAGAAAAAGAGGAGCACCAATGGGCTTTTGGTGAGAGAATTTGGTTGGAATGGAAGTCAGGGGCCATGTGTGTTTGCAAATCCTCCCGTGGTGCCAGAACAGTGGACCCCCGCACATGTGACCCCATTTTGGAAACTACACACCTCACAGAATTTAATAAGGGGTGCAGTGACCATTTACACCCCACTGGCATTTGACAGATCTTTGGAACAGTGGGCTGTGCTGTGCAAATTTAATTTTTCATTTTTACGGACGACTGTTCAAAAAATATGTCATACACCTGTGGGGTGTAAATTCTTACTGCACCCCTTGTTACATTCTTTGAGGGATGTAGTTTTCAAAATGGGGTCACATGTGGGGGGGGGGTCCACTGTTCTGGCACCATGGGGGCTTTGTAAACACACATAGCCTTCAATTCCAGCCTAATTGTCTCTCAAAAAGCCCAATGGCGCCCCTTCTCTTCTGAGCAGTGTAGTTCGCCCGCAGAGCACTTTACATCCACATATGGGGTATTTATATACTAAGAAGAAAATGAAAATGAAAAATTTGAGGTAACACTTTCAGGAAAAAAAACAAATTTTTAATTTTCATTTCCAACTTTAACGAAAATTTGTCAAAGACCTGTGGGTTGTTAAGGCTCACTATACCCCTTGTTACGTTCCATTAGGGGTGTAGTTTCAAAAATGAGTTCACATGTGGGTGTTTTTTTTTTGCGTTCATTTCAGAACCGTTGTAAAATCAGCCACCCCTGTGCAAATCACCAATTTAGGCCTCAAATGTACAAGGCGCTCTCTCACTCCTGAGCCATGTAGTTTGTCCGCAGAGCATTTTACGTACACATATTGGGTATTTCCGTACTCAGAAGAAATTGCGTTAGAAATTTTGGGGGTCTTTTTCTCCTTTTACCTCTTGTGAAAATTAAATGTATGGGGCAACACCAGCATGTTAGTGTAAAAATAAAAAAAAATGTTACACTAACAAGCTTGTGTAGCTCCCAACTTTACCTTTTCATAAAGGGTAAAAGGAGAGAAATCCCCCCAAAATTTGTAACGCAATTTCTCCCGAGTATGGAAATACCCCATATGTGGCCCTAAACCGTTGCCTTGAAATACAACAGGGCTCTGAAATGAGAGAGCGCCATGCGCATTTGAGGCCTAAATAAGGAATTTGCAATAGGGGCGGACCCGGTTACAAGGCTGAGGCTTGTCTCCATTAAAACCCTACAGCAGTGTTTCCCAAACAGGGTGCCTCCAGCTGTTGCAAGACTCCCAGCCTGCCAGGACAGTCTATGGCTGTCTGACAATACTGGAAGTTGTGGTTTTGCAACAGCTGGAGGCTCCATTTAAGAAACACTGCTGTATGAGCTGTTTTTCATTTTTATTGGGGGGAGGGGGGGAACATGTAAGGGGGTGTATATGTAGTGTTTTACTTTTTATTATTTGGTAGTGTAGTGTAGTGTAGTGTTTTAGGGTATATTCACACAGGCTGGGGTTCACAGTAAGTTTTCCGCTGGGAGTTTGAGCTGCAGTGGCAAATTTGCTGCAGCTCAGACTTGTAGAAGGAAACCCACTGTAAACCAGCCCGTGTGAATGTACCCTGTACATTCACATGGGGGGGGGGGGGGGTGCCCCAAACCTTCAGCTGTGGCAAAATGACAACTCCCAGAATGCACAGTCCAGACCGTACATGCTGGGTGTTGTAGTTTTACAACAGCTGTAGGCACACTGGTGGGGAATCACTGAGTTAGAAAACAGACTCTAGCTCAGTCATTCCAACCCGTGTGCCTCCAGCTGTTGCAAAACTACTATTCCCAGCATCTCCCAGACAGTCAGGGATGCTGGGCGTTTAGTTCTGCAATATCTGGCCCTTCAGATGTTGCAGAATTACAACTCACAGCATGCCTGGACAGTCTGGGCATGCTAGGAGTTGTAGTTATGCAACAACTGGGGAAGAACAGCTTGGAGACCGCTAAGTAGTGGTCTCCAAACTGTAGCCTTCCAGATGTTGCAAAACAACAACCCCAAGCATGCCCAGACTGTCCAGGCATGCTGGAAGTTGTAGTTCTGCAACATCTAAAGGGCCAGATATTGCAGAACTACATGCCCAGCATCCCTGACTGTCTGGCCATGCTGGGAATTGTACTTTTGTTACATCTGGAGGGCTACAGTTTGGAGACCACCGTATAGTGGTCTCCAAACTGTGCCACTTCAGATGTTGCAAAACTACGACTCCCAGCATGCCCAGACAGTCAGTGCATGCTTGCATGCTGAACGTTGTAGTTTTGCAACATCTGGAGGACCACAGTTTAGAGACCACTACACAGTGGGCTCCAAACTGTGACCCTCCAGATGTTGCAAAACTACAACTCCCAGCATGCCCACACAGCCTTTGGTTGTGTGGGCATGCTGGGAGTTGTAGTTCTGCAGCTTTTAGAAGGCCACAGTGAAGATCACTTACCGCGATCTTCACTGCAGCATTCTCCACGCCGCAGTTTGCGGCCGCACTTCTTCTGCTGCCTTCGATGCCGCCGCTGCTCAAGGATGCCGCCTCCGCCGGTCCGGGTAAGCCTTGCTCCCCCCTCACCGCCCGTGTCCCCCCCCCCCGCTCTGCCCGGACTTCGATCGGTGGGCAGAGCGGGGGAAAAGAATTCTAACCCCCCTGCCCCCAACTGCCATTGGTCGTCAGCCTGATCGACCAATGGCAGGGGATAGGAGGAGGTGGCGACACTGCCACCTCGCTCCTATCCTTTTGGATGGTCGGAGCTGTCTATGGCAGCTCCGACCATTCTTAATTTCCAGGTGATCGGGTCACCAGTGAAATGATTGGCCCAGATCGCGGCAAATCGCCAGTCTGAATTGATCGGCGATTTGCGGTGCTCACCAACATGGGGGGGTCTCAGGACCTCCCTAGACATTGCAACGGGATGGGCGTATGGATACCCCCTCAGTCCTTAAGTGACGGAACGCGAGGGCTTATGCATACACCCTCTGTCCCCAAGGAGTTAAATAGAAGAAATTTACAAATCTGTTTAACTTTTTTGCACCAGTTGATAAAAAAAAAAAAAAAAAAAAATGTTTTCCACCGAAGTATCCCTTCAACCCCTTAAGGATGGACTAATTGTTTACCTTAATGACCAGGCCTTTTTTTATTCTTATTTGACTGGGTCTCTTTAAATGGTAAGAACTTTAGAATGCTTTTTCCGAGCAGATCGAATCTGAGATTGTTTTTTCGTGACATATTGTACTTTTATTTGTAATGCATTTTTGTTGACGCATGCAGCATTTTTTGTGAAAAACTCCAAAATATTTTGAAAAAATTGAAAATTTCTGGCGTTTTGTTTTTGTATGGTGTACACTGTGCGGTAAAAGTGATGTTATATTTATTCTGTGGGCCAGTACGATTATGGCGATACCCATTTTATATAGCTTTCTGTGGTGAGCCACGGGGGTGCGATCCGGTGTATGGGCAGATGTTGTAGCCCAGCGGCAGGTGTTATTAACCCCTAAATGTTTGTGACGCCAGGGTGTGGTTTTCCTGGTAATCACACCAACGGGAGCATCACTATCCCTAGGTTGGGCAGGGTAATAATAGTCCAAGACCAGGTTAGGGTTAATGGTAGCTTTACTGAGGTAGACAGATGGTACAGTCTTTACAGCTAGGCCAGGATCCCAGAGAGGTGGCCAGTAAAATAAAAGGACTTGTAGTGACTTTGACAGACTTTAGGACAGCCACGCTGACTACAATAAACATGACTATAGACTTGGCTTGAATGTAGGTAGTTACAGCAGACATAGAGGACTTGTCTTACTGGCATGTGGCTGTAGGTTAGGCTTGAGGCCTCCAGATGTGCTGGACACAAGCTCTGAGACATCTGGTCTTTACTGTGCCTCATCTAAGAGCAGTGGAAGAGAGAGATTGTAATGGCTCTCATAAAGGGGGGCTGAGCCAGAAGCCCATAGGTCAAGCTTCAGGTCACCTGGTTAGCTGGTGCTCTCCGGGTAACAAACACATCATGTGAACACATTTTCATGTGACTAACACAAAGGTCCTTAACCCTTTAACGACGCAGGACATATATTTACGTCCTGCACCGGCTCCCGCGATACGAAGCGGGGTCGTGCTGCGATCCCTCATCACATCGCGTCGGTCCCAGCGCTCATCAACGGCCGGGACCCGTGGCTAATACCACACATCGCCGATCGCGGCGATGTGCGGTATTAACCCTTTAGAAGCGGCGGTCAAAGCTGACCGCCGCTTCTAAAGCGAAAGTGAAAGTATCCCCGCTAGTCAGTCGGGCTGTTTGGGACCGCCGTGGTGAAATCGCGGCGTCCCGAACAGCTTGCAGGACACCGGGAGGGCCCTTACCTGCCTTACCATTAAAAAATTAATAAAAAGTGATCAAAAAGTCCGATCAAAACAAAAATTGTACCGATAAAAACTTCAGATCACGGCGCAAAAAATTAGCCCTCATACCGCCCTGTACATGGAAAAATTAAAAAGTTATAGGGGTCAGAAGATGACAATTTTAAACGTATACATTTTCCTGCATGTAGTTATGATTTTTTCCAGAAGTACGACAAAATCAAACCTATATAAGTAGGGTATCATTTTAACCGTATGGACCTACAGAATAATGATAAGGTGTCATTTTTACCGAAATATGCACTGCGTAGAAACGGAAGCCCCCAAAACTTACAAAATTGCGTTGTTTCTTCGATTTTGTCGCACAATGATTTTTTTTTCTGTTTCGTCGTGAATTTTTGGGTAAAATGACTGATGTCACTGCAAAGTAGAATTGGTGATGCAAAAAATAAGCCATAATATGGATTTTTAGGTGGAAAATTGAAAGGGTTATGATTTTTAAAAGGTAAGGAGGAAAAAACGAAAGTGCAAAAATTGAAAAACCCTGAGTCCTTAAGGGGTTAAAGGTCCTTTATACACAACACACATAACACTATACATAATATATATTACCATGTGGGAGACACTGCAGGAGAACCCCTAGGACACAGAGGGACTCAACCTGACAGGGCCTACGTACTGTACAGGACTATATCCCATACTGGGACATCACATTTCTATGTTCTTTTTCCTTTTCTGAGCAAAATTATTTTTCTGCCATTCATTTTCCAACAGCCTTAACTTTTTTATATTTTGTACGATGCAATTGAGTGAGGGCTTCTTTTTGCGGGATGAGCTGTATTTTTTTATTGGTATCATTTTTGCAATATGTGCCACCTTTTGATCTTTTTATTCTGCTGTTTGTACCAAAATTGGCAAATTTTGCGCTTTTTTGTTGTTGTTTTTTTACGGCGTCCACTGTACGGAATACTTTACATAATAGGTTTATAGTACATGTCATTATGGACATGGCAATACCTATTATGTATATGATTTTTGTTTTTGATATTTTTTGATGACAATACAGGGTTTTATTGGGAAAAGGAATTTTTTTTTTTACCCTTTATACATGTATTGAACAACCTTGCATTATTTTATTTTTCACTTTTTACAGATTATGCTATGCTGCAATACATTTGTGCAGATACTACAGCCTGTGCGATCCAGTCTGTGGCTGGATCTCACAGGCTTCCGTAGCAGGCAGACAGGAGGTAAACATCTGACCTCCTGCTGCTATTGCAACCAACAGCTACCCATGATGGTATTGGTGCACCGCCGTTCTTTGTACACCATAGATGTTGTGATCAGGATTTCTACCGGGAACGGTGCGATCGTGGCCCTGGCAGCTCCAATGGGTCCCCAGCTCTGATTGACAGCCAGGTCCCACAGCCGATCTCCTGAGCTGCCCGTGGCAGTGCAAGAGATCGCTAGGATGTATACATCCCAGCGTGCCAAACTGTTGGGTGCTGGGACATATGCATATGTCCTATAGCGGGAAGGGGTTAACAAAAATTGACTCTCCCAACGAAAAAAAAATGCTGATAAAGTGTACCTGTCATGAAACAGAAAAAAAAAAAAAAACTTGTATATTACTAAGGGACGGTTCACACTTCGATTTGGCATTATGGGAACCTGATATGGCTGGGGGGAGCGAAAACCGGGTGCTCCAGTATCCCAGCCAGACCTGGCCCATATGTAATGCATTTCAATGAGCCGACCGGAGTCAAACGCTGATTGTGGAATACCACGGATTTCTGTCCGGTCAGAAAACCGTATATGGAGCAAAAATGAGCTGATCAGAGTCAGCGTTTGACTCCAGTTGGCTCATTGAAATGAATGGGGTTTGGGCCGGATCCGGCTGGGATACATGAGCGCCCAGTTTTTGCTCCCCATAGCCATATCCGGTTCCCGTACACTACAAACGTAGTGTGAACCCAGCCTAATTTCATCTTCTTGATGCTTCCCATGTGTGTTCCAAATGTTTTTCTTTGTAGTTTTCTGGCCCCAAAACCCTTCATGTATTCTGCTTACTGCCATTTAGTGAGCAGGAGGGGGTGTTCCATGGACAAGCATAATGCTTGCCCTCACTTGTCATGAGGGAATTTCTGCTCTCAGTCATCTGTGCAACTCCTGGTCTAGGTAACGTGCACCTTGGCTCCACCAATCATTGCAGGCTGATCTTTCAGCCCCCTGCTAGTCCCGTCCACACTTCCTCTACTTGTCCTGGTGCCACGTCATATTTGTCTCAGACATAGACACGAATGACTATGCACCAGGACAAGCCTGCATTCTGACAAGTATGATGACCTTTAGTAGTGGAAATTATAGCAACTGTTTCTCATTTAAATCTTGGTCAATAGATGTCTCACTTCCCTGCATTCTGCAGTCCACTGATTTTTTTTCAGGGGAAATCTGTAACAGCTACATATCCACAGCTCAGCACTTAGTGTAACCCTATCCTTGCTGTGTTGCTGCTGTTTATTTACTTTCTCCTCACATTGCTCCTTGCAAAACCAGTAACCCCTTATCCCAACACAAGCCATTCATTGTAGTGTACTGTGTTAATTATCAGCACAGCACAGTAGTAGCCTTTTTTGTTTCGTCCAATGCATTTTCTCCAGGACTTGGTATAGCATAGAGGAACATGTGCTTTTAGTTACCAGGGAAGGAAGGGAAAGAAAATCCATGTATGTGTACTACTGCTAAACAGGCTCACCCAAAGGGCAGTAAAAGCACTAAAATCACCCTGTTACCACTTTGAAGGGTTATTCTAACCAAATCTTGCAGGTTTATAGAGGGAAAGTTATTGGAGTACAATGCACCAAATGTAATAAAATGTGCCTCTTAAGTTCTTCTCTGGCTGTCTGTGGCTTCGATTTTCGAATTTACACACATTTTTTGTGTAAATGGTAAACCATGCCCCTCCCACCAATCCCCAACCTCTTTTTAGAAAGTGGTTTAAGCAGCATAAGATTCACTGTACCAAGAGGCACTTAAAACAATCACAAGAAAAAAAAAACTCCTTTAATTCTGTGTCTGTGCAGGAAGTTTGCTACAATGCTGCTTTAGACAGCAACTCCCAAATTACATCTTCTATAATCAGCGTCGTTCCCTTCTCTTCTCCATCTGGTCTGGGCCATCATGACAGTTTCTTCCAGCCACAATTCTTCACCGTTAAACCTACAAAACAACTCTATTAGGCTCTACATTTTTTTTTTACATGGGTGACAGAGGGGTGTAGAGGAGTGTACATGGGTGATAGATGGGTGTACATAGGTGACAGAGGAGAGTACATGGGTGACAGAGGGGTGTAGAGGAGTGTACATGGGTGACAGAGGGGTGTAGAGGAGTATACATGGGTGGCAGAGGGGTGTAGAGGAGTGTACATGGGTGACAGAAGGGTGTAGAGGAAAGTACATGGGTGACAGAGGGATGTAGAGGAGTGAATATGGGTGACAGATGAGTGTACATGGGTGACAGAGGGGTGTAGAGGGGTATACATGGGTGACAGAGGGGTGTAGAGGAGTGTACATGAGTGACAGAGGGGTGTACATGGGTGACAGAGGGGTGTACATGGGTGACACAGGGGTGTACATGGGTGAAAGAGGGGTGTAGAGGAGTGTACATGGGCGACAGAGGGGTGTAAAGGAGTGTACATGGGTGACAGAGGGGTGTACATGGGTGGCAGATGGGTGTACAGGGGTATACATGGGTGACAGAGGGGTGTAGAGGAGTGTACATGAGTTATAGAGGGGTGTACACGGCTGACAGAGGGGTGTACATGGGTGACAGAGGGGTGTAGAGGAGTGTACATGGGTGACAGAGGGGTGTAAAGGAGTGTACATGGATGACAGAGGGATGTAGAGAAGTGTACATGGGTGACAAAGGTGTGTAGAGGAGTGTACATGGGTGACAGAAGGGTGTACATGGGTGACAGAGGGGTGTAGAGGAGTGTACATGGGTGAAAGAGGGTTGTACATGGGTGACAAAGGTGTGTAGAGGAGTGTACATGGGTGACAGAGGCGTGTACATGGGTGACAGAGGGGTGTAGAGGAGTGTACATGGGTGACAGAGGGGTGTACATGGGTGACACAGGGGTGTACATGGGTGAAAGAGGGGTGTAGAGGAGTGTACATGGGCGACAGAGGGGTGTAAAGGAGTGTAAATGAGTGACAGAGGGGTGTACATGGGTGGCAGATGGGTGTACAGGGGTATACATGGGTGACAGAGGGGTGTAGAGGAGTGTACATGAGTTACAGAGGGCTGTACACGGCTGACAGAGGGGTATACATGGGTGACAGAGGGGTGTAGAGGAGTGTATATGGGTGACAGAGGGGTGTAAAGGAGTGTACATGGATGACAGAGGGATGTAGAGAAGTGTACATGGGTGACAAAGGTGTGTAGTAGAGGAGTGTACATGGGTGAAAGAGGGGTGTACATGGGTGACAAAGGTGTGTAGAGGAGTGTACATGGGTGACAGAGGGGTGTACATGGGTGACAGAGGGGTGTAGAGGAGTGTACATGGGTGACAGAGGGGTGTACATGGGTGACAGAGGGGTGTAGAGGAGTGTATATGGGTGGCAGAGGGGTGTAGAGGAGTGTACATGGGTGGCAGAGGGGTGTAGAGGAGTGAACATGGCTGGCAGAGGGGTGTAGAGGAGTGTACATGGGTGACAGAGGGGTGTAGAGTAGTGTACATGGGTGATAGATGGGTGTACATCGGTGTCAGAGGGGTGTACATGGGTGACTTAGGGGTGTAGAGGAGTGTATATGGGTGATAGATGGGTGAACATGGGTGACAGAGGGGTGTAGAGGAGTATACATGGGTGGCAGAGGGGTGTAGAGGAGTGTACATGGGTGACAGAAGGGTGTAGAGGAAAGTACATGGGTGACAGAGGGATGTAGAGGAGTGAACATGGGTGACAGATGAGTGTACATGGGTGACAGAGGGGTGTAGAGGGGTATACATGGGTGACAGAGGGGTGTAGAGGAGTGTACATGGGTGACAGAGGGGTGTACATGGGTGACAGAGGGGTGTACATGGGTGACACAGGGGTGTACATGGGTGAAAGAGGGGTGTAGAGGAGTGTACATGGGCGACAGAGGGGTGTAAAGGAGTGTACATGGGTGACAGAGGGGTGTACATGGGTGGCAGATGGGTGTACAGGGGTATACATGGGTGACAGAGGGGTGTAGAGGAGTGTACATGAGTTATAGAGGGGTGTACACGGCTGACAGAGGGGTGTACATGGGTGACAGAGGGGTGTAGAGGAGTGTACATGGGTGACAGAGGGGTGTAAAGGAGTGTACATGGATGACAGAGGGATGTAGAGAAGTGTACATGGGTGACAAAGGTGTGTAGAGGAGTGTACATGGGTGACAGAAGGGTGTACATGGGTGACAGAGGGGTGTAGAGGAGTGTACATGGGTGAAAGAGGGTTGTACATGGGTGACAAAGGTGTGTAGAGGAGTGTACATGGGTGACAGAGGGGTGTACATGGGTGACAGAGGGGTGTAGAGGAGTGTACATGGGTGACAGAGGGGTGTACATGGGTGACACAGGGGTGTACATGGGTGAAAGAGGGGTGTAGAGGAGTGTACATGGGCGACAGAGGGGTGTAAAGGAGTGTAAATGAGTGACAGAGGGGTGTACATGGGTGGCAGATGGGTGTACAGGGGTATACATGGGTGACAGAGGGGTGTAGAGGAGTGTACATGAGTTACAGAGGGCTGTACACGGCTGACAGAGGGGTATACATGGGTGACAGAGGGGTGTAGAGGAGTGTATATGGGTGACAGAGGGGTGTAAAGGAGTGTACATGGATGACAGAGGGATGTAGAGAAGTGTACATGGGTGACAAAGGTGTGTAGTAGAGGAGTGTACATGGGTGAAAGAGGGGTGTACATGGGTGACAAAGGTGTGTAGAGGAGTGTACATGGGTGACAGAGGGGTGTACATGGGTGACAGAGGGGTGTAGAGGAGTGTACATGGGTGACAGAGGGGTGTACATGGGTGACAGAGGGGTGTAGAGGAGTGTATATGGGTGGCAGAGGGGTGTAGAGGAGTGTACATGGGTGGCAGAGGGGTGTAGAGGAGTGAACATGGCTGGCAGAGGGGTGTAGAGGAGTGTACATGGGTGACAGAGGGGTGTAGAGTAGTGTACATGGGTGATAGATGGGTGTACATCGGTGTCAGAGGGGTGTACATGGGTGACTTAGGGGTGTAGAGGAGTGTATATGGGTGATAGATGGGTGAACATGGGTGACAGAGGGGTGTAGAGGAGTGTACATGGGTGACAGAGGGGTATGGGGGGGGGTGACAGAGGGGTGTAGGCAGGTGTACATGGGTGACAGATGTAGAAGAGTGAACATGGGTGACAGGGGGCATAGGGGGTGACAGATGGGTGGACAGGAGTGACAAGGTGGTAACAGAGGGGTGGACAGGGGTGACAAAGGGACAGAGGGGTGAATAGGGGGTGGACATGGGTGAAAAGGATGTGGTCAGAATGGTGGACAATGGAGGGTTAACATGGGTGACAGGGATGGACAGGGGTGACAGAGGGTTGGATAGAGGGGGTGGACATGGGAGACGGGGGTAAAAGAGGGGTGTACAGGACTGACAGAGAGGGGTGGACTGGGGTGACCAAGGGACCGAGGGGGGTGAACATGGGTGATAGGGATGGACAGGGGAGTGGACAAGGCGGACATGGATGACAGGAGGGTGGACAAGGCAGACATGGATGACAGGAGGGTGGACATGGGTGATGGGGAGTGGACATGGGTGACAGGGATGGAAAGGGGGGGGTGGACAAGGCAGACATGGAGGACAGGAGGGTGGACAAGGTGGACACGGATGACAGGAGGGTGGACATGGGTGACAGGGGGGTGGACATGGGTGACGGGAAGGAGGACACGGATGACAGGAGGGTGGACATGGGTGACAGGAGGGTGGACATGGGTGACAGGGGAGGGTGGACATGGGTGACAGGGGAGGGTGGACATGGGTGACAGGGGAGGGTGGACATGGGTGACAGGGATGGACAAGGCGGGTGGACAAGGCAGACATGGGTGACAGGAAGGTGGATATGAGTGACGGGGGGGGTGGACAGGGTTGAGAAGGGGTAGCAGAGGGGTGGAAAGGGTACAGTACCTTAAGCAAGCCAGCACTGGAATCCAGCACAGCTTGCAGTTCCACGGCACAGGAATCCGGCGCCGTCATCTTATAGTTGAAGCAGGGCACCATTTTCGTGGAACTTTGCTGTGAATTTTAAATTAAATTTTTTTTTTTTAAATGTCCTGTCCAGTCTGCACGCCTATAGGATTCCCTTCCCCCTTGTGGTGCCATGAGTCATAGGCGCGCAGACTGGACAGGACATTTAAATTTTTTTTTTTTTATTTAAAATTCACGGCAAAGTCCCACAGCACCCCGGTTGGGAATCACTGCTACATAGAAGCAAACTGAGGATAGTCATGTGACTAAGGCTAGCTACATTCTTACATGTACGTAGTGCACCTGCAAGGAGTTAACTATTAACCTTTACCATAATATGTAAGTGTATGAAACAATAGAAAGGAAATGCAAAAAATGACAAGGAATGTATGCAGTGGGGATCAAAAGTTTAATACAAAAAATTTGTATTAATGTGCATAAAGAAGCCAAGGAAAGATGGAAAATCTCCAAAAGGCATCAAATTACAGATTAGCCATTCTTATAATATGTCAACAAAAGTTAGATTCTATTTCCATCATTTACACTTTCAAAATAACAGAAAACAAAAAAATGGCATCTGCAAAAGTTTGGGCACCCTGCAGAATTTATAGCATGCATTGCCCCCTTTGCAAAGCTGAGACCTGCCAGTGTCATGGATTGTTCTTAATCATCATCTGGGAAGACCAGGTGATGTCAATGTCAAAGGTTTTAAATGCCCAGACTCATCTGACCTTGCCCCAACAATCAGCACCATGGGTTCTTCTAAGCAGTTGTCTAGAAATCTGAAACTGAAAATAGTTGACGCTCACAAAGCTGGAGAAGGAACAGTGGAAGTTAAAGCAAGAAGACCTAGAAGACCAAGAAAAATATCAGACAGAACAGCTAACAGGATTGTGAGAAAAACTATTGAAAACCCACGTTTGACTGCACAATCCCTCCAGAAAGATCTGGAAGACACTGGAGTTGTGGAGTACACTATTGCGCTATAAAGAGATACTTGTACAAATATGGTCTTCATGGAAGTGTCATCAGAAGAAAACCTCTTCTACGTCCTTACCACAAAAATCAGTGTTTGAATTCTGCAAATGAACATACAGACAGGCCTGATGTATTGTGGAAACAAATTCTGTGGACCAATGAGGTTAAAATTGAACTTTTTGGGCCGGAATGAGCAAAGGTATGTTTGGAGAAGAAGGGGAACAGAATTTAATGAAAAGAACCTCTGTCCAACTGTTAAGCATGGGGGTGGATCAATCATGCTTTGGGGTTGTATTGCAGCCAGTGGCACAGGGAACAAACATCTCACGAGTAGAAGGAAAAATTGATTCAATAAAATTTCAGCAAATTTTGGATACTAACTTGATGCCATCTGTGAAAAAGCTGAAGTTAAAGAGAGGATGGCTTCTACAAATGGATAATGATCCTAAACACACCTCAAAATCCACGGGGGATTACATCAAGAGGCGTAAACTGAGGGTTTTGCCATGGCCTTCACAATCTCCTGACCTCAACATAATTGAAAATCTATGGATATACCTTAAAAGAGCAGTGCGTGACAGACAGCCCAGAAATCTCAAAGAACTGGAAGACTTTTGTAAGGAAGAATGGGCAAAGATACCTCAAACAAGAATTGAAAGACTCTTGGCTGGCTACAAAAAGCATTTACAAGCTGTGATTCTTGCCAAAGGGGGCAGTAGAAGATATTAACTCTGCAGGGTGCCCAATATTTTTCAGACACCATTTTTTTGTTTTCTGTTATTTTGAAAGTGTAAATGATGGAAATAAAATCTAACTTTTGTTGACATATTATAAGAATGTCTAATCTGTAATTTAATGCCTTTTGGAGATTTTTCCATCTTTCCTTGTCTTCTTTATGCACATTAATACAAATCTTTATCTGGGGTGCCCAAACTTTTGATCCCCACTGTAGTTATCTCACAATAATGACCCTTAACCCCTTAACGACGCAGGACGTATATTTACGTCCTGCGCCGGCTCCCGCGATATGAAGCGGGATCGCGCCGCGATCCCGCATCATATCGCGTCGGTCCCGGCGGTAATCAACGGCCGGGACCCGCGGCTAATACCACACATCGCCGATCGCGGCGATGTGCGGTATTAACCCTTTAGAAGCGGCGGTCAAAGCTGACCGCCGCTTCTAAAGTGAAAGTGAAAGTGACCCGGCTGCTCAGTCGGGCTGTTCGGGACCGCCGCGGTGAAATCGCGGCGTCCCGAACAGCTGATCGGACACCGGGAGGGCCCTTACCTGCCTCCTCGGTGTCCGATCGACGAATGACTGCTCCGTGCCTGAGATCCAGGCAGGAGCAGTCAAGCGCCGATAATGCTGATCACAGGCGTGTTAATGCACGCCAGTGATCAGCATTAGAGATCAGTGTGTGCAGTGTTATAGGTCCCTATGGGACCTATAACACTGCAAAAAAAATGTAAAAAAAAAGTGTTAATAAAGGTCATTTAACCCCTTCCCTAATAAAAGTTTGAATCACCCCCCTTTTCCCATAAAAAAAATAAAACAGTGTAAAAAAAATAAAAAATAAACATATGTGGTATCGCCGCGTGCGTAAATGTCCGAACTATAAAAATATATCATTAATTAAGCCGTACGGTCAATGGCGTACGCGCAAAAAAATTCCAAAGTCCAAAAAAGCGTATTTTGGTCACTTTTTATATCATTAAAAAATGAATAAAAAGTGATCAAAAAGTCCGATCAAAACAAAAATCATACCGATAAAAACTTCAGATCACGGCGCAAAAAATGAGTCCTCATACCACCCCATACGTGGAAAAATAAAAAAGTTATAGGGGTCAGAAGATGACATTTTTAAACGTATAAATTTTCCTGCATGTAGTTATGATTTTTTCCAGAAGTGCGACAAAATCAAACCTATATAAGTAGGGTATCATTTTAACCGTATGGACCTACAGAATAATGATAAGGTGTAATTTTTACCGAAATATGCACTGCGTAGAAACGAAAGCCCCCAAAAGTTACAAAATGGCGTTTTTTTTTCGATTTTGTCGCACAATGATTTTTTTTTCTGTTTCGCCGTGCATTTTTGGCTAAAATGACTAATGTCACTGCAAAGTAGAATTGGCGACGCAAAAAATAAGCCATAATATGGATTTTTAGGTGGAAAATTGAAAGGGTTATGATTTTTAAAAGGTAAGGAGGAAAAAACGAAAGTGCAAAAACGGAAAAACCCTGAGTCCTTAAGGGGTTAAAGAGATCACTACTAAACCACCTGACATTTTAGCATCAGGAAAACAGTATAGGGACACTGAGGGATCTTCCCTAGACCACACATTAAATTACATTTGTAATCTCAGTTTCTAGGGGAGCGAGGAGGAAAGCAGCTTAGACACGCCTCCTGGACACTTAAAGGGGTACTCCATCCCTAGACACCAAAGGATAGGGGATAAGATGTCTGATCGTGGGGGTCCCACTGCTGGGGACCCCCCGATCTCGGCTGCGGCACCCCAGACATCCGGTGCAAGGAGCGAACTTCGTGGCCATGGCTTCACGAGCGGGGTGTGGCTGTGACGCTATGAGCTTCCGCCCGCATCGCCAGTCATCTGGCACAGAGCGATGTTCGCTTCCTGCACCGGATGTCTGGGGTGCCACAGCCGAGATCCTTTGGATAGGGGATAAGATGTCTTGGGGCAATACCCCTTTTAGGGCCGTGGATGAAAGAGGATTTTATAAGGTATCTAAATCTCATACATTGCAACAGGGGTATATTAAAATTACTTTTTCAAGCATCTGTTCAGCACTTCCTGTAGCAGAGACCAAACAAAAAGGTATGGTAAGCGTTTTACCATAAAAAGTCTAAGGAAAAAATACTTAAAAACATTTCAGCAAAATAATATGATAATGTGATTCAATCCCAAACAGTTTTAATATTGATGTGAGTCTGACCATAGTGTGTAGCAGCAGAGAACCTTCCTGAATATGCTGAAAAGATTAAAAAGGAATAGAATAAGTAGGAAAAATTGGAGCAAAGTGAAAACATGGGAAGGAATAACATAGCAGATGAAAATAAAATAAGATTGATGGCTAGGGAATGGGGCTGATAAAAAAAGAGAAAATAATGTAAAAGGTGTGGTAGACACATAAAATGTTGCCCTTGTCCCTAAGAAAAACTAAATATAAAAGTAAAGTTTTTTTTCTTTATTTTTATAAATTGTTGGTAGAAACAGGTAAAGGTGCATTCATACCATGTTGGTGAGATTCAGCTGCCGGCCTGCCCCGGGTGCCACTCACAAGGAGGGTGCCATGACGGAGTCACCCCCCATCCACTGCTGCACCGCAACGCTTTTCCACCCAGCATGGGAGGAGCAGTGGCGTAGCGGCTGGGGTGCGGACAGCATCGGGCGACACCATGTAGCTCAGCTCAGCACTTCCCCCGGTCTTCAGCTGGGGTGACACCATGCCGCTGAGCACTCCTCCCCAGTCTCCTGCTGCACCCAGCTGTGTCCGTGCTACCAGTGGCGTAGTGACCAGGTTGCCCCCCCCTGTCTTCAGCTGCGCTCGCTCCTGTCCGTTAGCACCCCTTTACCTCTGTGGCACCGCCGACCCCGTTTGCAGCTGCGCTGGCGGCCGGCCCAGGTCTGATGAGGGACGTTGCGCAAGTGACGTCCCTCCGCAGACCCGCGCAGGAGGACGTCAGTAACGTCTCTTGTAAGGCCGCTGCCGGAGAGAAGAAGCGCTGCCAGGTAAGTAAGTAAGTGTGTGTGTGAGTGGGTGAGTATGTGTGTCTATGTCTACTAGTGTTGAGCGGCATAGGCCATATTCGAATTTGCGTTATTTCGTGAATATATGGATGAATATTCGTCATATATTCGCATATTCGTAATATTCACGTTTTATTTTCGCATACGTGAAAATTCGCATATACAAAAATTAGCATAGACGAAAATTCGCATATGAGAAAAATTTGCATATGCGAAAATTAG
Source organism: Hyla sarda (assembly GCF_029499605.1). Classification (NCBI taxonomy): domain Eukaryota; kingdom Metazoa; phylum Chordata; class Amphibia; order Anura; family Hylidae; genus Hyla; species Hyla sarda. The sequence goes on from NC_079189.1 coordinate 422,794,358, forward strand.
CATAGACGAAAATTCGCATATGAGGAAAATTAGCATAAGCGGAAATTCGCATATGCGAGAATTTGCATCTGTAAATTTTCACATATGCGAAAATTCGTACGCCAGTCTTACACAGTAGTATTAGAGCCTTCTTTACACCACACAAGCTGGAAGCAGAGAGGGATGATCACTGTGATGTGTACTGTGAAAAAAAAAAAAAAAGGCGAATATTCTTAATTGCAAATATATAGTGCTATATTCACAAAATCGCGATATTCGCAAATAAAATTCGTATTGCGAATATTCGCGAGCAACACTAGTGTCTACGTGTGTGTCTGTCTATGTGTGTGTCTGTGTGTGTGTGTGTGTGTGTGTGTCTGGGGGGACTATGCTTCCCAATGTGGAAAACTATGCTACCTAATGTGGGGAATCTGTGCTACCTAATGTGGGGAAACTATGCTAACTAAAGTGAGGAAACGACTACCTAATGGGGGAATCTGCTATGGGGAAGCTGCTACCTAATGTGGGGAAACTGCTACCCAATGTGAGGGAACTTCTACTTAATGTGGGGGGACTGCTGCCTACCTAATGCTCCCCCTGGCACTAGCATCCTCATCATCCACCAGCAACGCTCCTCCCCAGCCCAGCAGTAGCACCTCCATCAGCAAATCCTGCCGATGGATGATGGGGGTGCTACTGCCAGGGGGGGGGGGGGTAGTAGCACCTTCATCATCCACCAGCAACACCTCCCCCTGGCAGTAGCACCCCCATCATCCATCAGCAACACCACCAATACCCCCCCTCCCTTGGTAATAACATCAGCTAACAGATGATGAGGGATGCTACTGCTGTTGCGGTATTGTATTAAGAGGGTGCAGTGTATAGCAAGGTTATATTCAGAGGGCACAGTGTGTGGTAGTATATTCAGAGGGTACAGTGTGGGGTAGTATTATATTCAGAGAGCGCAGTGTATAGTAATATTGAATTTAAAGGGTATGGTGTGGGGCAGGTTTATATTCAGAGAGTGTAGCATGTGTTGGTATTATATTCAGAATGTACATTGTGTGGTAGTATTATATTCAGAATGTACAGTGTGTCATAGTATTATATTCAGTGGGTACAGTGTGTGGTAGTATTATATTCAGTGGGTATGGAGTGTGACAGTATTATATTTAGAGGGTACAGTATGTGGCAGATTTATATTCAGAGGGTATGGTGTGTGGAAAGTTTATATTCAAAGAGTGCAGTGTATAGTAGCATTATATTTAGAGGATACAATGTCTGGCAGGTTTATAATAATAATTGTTTTCATATAGAGGATCAGAATCCGCTGACATAGTGAGGCGCCATCTGGGTGTCACTTTCTGTTGAGAGAACATTTAGCTGGAATAAGTCATGGCGGTATGTACCATCTGAATTAGATAAGGAAAGACTATAGAGAAGACGTCACCTGTAGTCACTGATATCATTGTGTATTCTCACTATAGAGAAAACGTCACCTATAGTCACTGATATTATTGTGTATTCTCCTCACTATTTCCTATCAGAGCTTTAGTCACTTGTAAGTTCTGCAGTTATGATGAGTGAAACTACAACTCCCAGCATAACCTTACCACTGCTTAAAGAGTATTCCGCTGGAAAACATGTTATTTTTATCAACTGGTGCCAAAAAGTTAAACAGATTTGTAAATACTTCTATTTAAAAATCTTAATCCTTTCAGATGCTGTATGCTCCACAGGAAGTTCTTTTCTTTTTGAATGTCTTTTCTGTCTGACCATAGTGTTCTCTGCTGACGCCTCTGATCATGTCAGGAACTGTCCATAGTAGGAGCAAATCCCCATAACAAACCTCTCCTGCTCTGGACAGTTCCTGACATGGACAGAGGTGTCAGCAGAGAGCACTGTGGTCAGACTAGAAAGGAAATTCAAAAAGAAAAGAACTTCCTGTGGAGCATACAGCAGCTGATAAGTACTGGAAGGATTAAGATTTTTAAATAGAAGTAATTTACAAATCTGTTTAGCTTTCTGGCACCAGTTGATTTAAAAGAAAATGTTTTCCAGTGGAGTTGCTGTAGTTTTAAATGGTGGAAACTTATTTAGCGATTTCCCATTCTGTGGCAATTGGTATATTTGATTATTTTACTGGAATTTTTCACAATGTTCTACACCAGTAGCGTCTGTCACAACAGACTAAAAACGTACCTTGGGGGTGGGGGGGTGGGGTAGCTATGGGGTGACACCATTTTTTACCGCATCGGGTGACACCAACCCTAGCAACGCCACTGCAGAGTGGGGGGGAGTTGCGGCGGCACGCAACGTGACATCACGACACTGGCGCTGCCTTCACGGATCTTTTAAAGAGCGGAAGGATCCCTCACCAGAAGTCGGACGGAGGCATCATCAAAATGTAAGTAAGTTATTCTATGTGAACGGAGGGGGTTAATTAAGGGGGGGGGGGGTTGCAGGATTTGTTCATTTTATTGATTGGGATTTGGATTTGTTTGTATTTGGTGCCGATGGAAAGTGATTTTTTCAAGAGGGTGCAGGTTTTTATTTTATTAAGGGGGGGGTTAAGGGGTTTTATTAAGGGAGGTTAAGGGGTTTTATTAAGTGTGCATGGGTTTTATTTATTTTAAAAAGTTTGTGCGTGTTTTCTTACTTTCTTGGGTTGGGGGGGATGGGGGCAAACACAGGGTCTGCCCCGGGTGGGGGGTGCCAAACAAAGGGTCTGCCCCGTGTGCCGAATGCTCTAGGTATGCCCTTGGGCACAGGTCTGGCTGGGATACAGGACCTCCCAGTTTAGAATTTTACCAGATGGAGCCGGCAGTTGGATCTCACAAACGTGGGGTGAATGCTCCCTAACATTGTCCTTGTCTCTAAGGAAAGAACAAATCCTAATAGTAATGTATTTTTTTTTTATATATATAATGTGTATACTAATGCTTATAGCTAAGAAAACAAGCTTTGAGAGCTAATGGCAATCAGATTGAGGAATAACATATATCTAGTTGTAACAACAGAGACATAGTTCAAGGGTTTGCAGGAATGTAATGACTGGAAAATAGGCATTGTACAGGAAAGCCAGAGATTATATTTATGTCACGAACAATCTAAAGCCAACAGTACTTCAAAATGCACACATACAGTAACGCTAGAAACTGGGTTTGCATGCAAACTAGGAGGGAACTGTGATTAGAATTGCTGTGCTCTATAGGCTTCCAGGGCAAGCTAAGGATTGTGATAACCTATTGGTGGATGAAATTACTCAAATGGCAATAAAGGAAGATAATGTAGTCATGTGCCTGATGTTGATTGAAATAGTCCAAGTGCGTTCACATGCAAGAGCAGGAATATTCTAGACACACTTATAGGACCATCTGTAAAATAGCTTGTTAAGTCATCATCCAGAGGAACATTCTATATTTTGTATTTGTAATTGAGGTTAAGGGGGAAGCAATTTTAGGTTCCAGTGACCACCAATGATTGTGGTGTCTATAAAACACATTATGAGAATTCCTGTCCTACAACCAATGTATTGGGTTTTAAAAGGGGCAAATGTAAACTAAAACTGTAGGACACTATTAAAAGGTAGGGGATAAGATGTCTGATCGCAGGGGTCTCCAGCTACTGTGGCGCCCCAGACATCTAGTGCACGGAGCAAACTTTGCTCCATGCTAGATGACTGGCAATGCAGCACGGAGGCTCATGACATCACTGTCACGCCCCACTTGTCACGTCATGGTCATGCCCCCTCCTACAGACTTGCATTAATGGGGCATGGCCGTGATGTTTTGAGCCTCCGGCGCTGCACCCGACGCTCTAAACAAAGGCAGGGTACAGCAGGGAGATCACATGCAGCAGATGTCTAGGCACGGAGTACCCCTTTAACCCCTTAAGGACCAGGCCATTTTACACCTTAGGACCAGAGCGTTTTTTGAACATCTGACCACTGTCACTTTAAACATTAATAACTCTGGTATGCTTTTACCTATCATTCTGATTCCGAGAGAGTTTTTTCGTGACATATTCTACTTTATGTTATTGGTAAAATTTTGTCGATACTTGCATCGTTTCTTAGTGAAAAATTCTAAAATTTGATGAAAAAATTGAAAATTTCTCATTTTTCTAACTTTGAAGCTCTCTGCTTGTAAGGAAAATGGATATTCCAAATCATTTTTTTTTATTATTCACATATACAATAAGTCTACTTTATGTTTGCATCATAAAATGTACGTGTTTTTACTTTTGGAAGACACCAGAGGGCTTCAAAGTTCAGCAGCAATTTTCCAATTTTTCACAAAATTTCCAAAATCACAATTTTTCATGGACCAGTTCAGGTTTGAAGTGGATTTGAAGGGTCTTCATATTAGAAATACCCCACAAATGACCCCATTATAAAAACTGCAGCCCCCAAAGTATTCAAAATGACATTCAGTCAGCATTTTAACCCTTTAGGTGTTTCACAGGAATAGCAGCAAAGTAAAGGAGAAAATTCACAATCTTCATTTTTTACACTCGCATGTTCTTGTAGACCCAATTTTTGAATTTTTACAAGGGGTAAAAGGAGAACATTTATATTTATATTTGTAGCCCAATGTGTCTCGAGTAAGCATATACCTCATATGTCTATGTAAAGTGTTCGGCGGGCGCAGTAGAGAGCTCAGAAGCGAAGGAACGACAAGGGGATTTTGGAGAGTACGTTTTTCTGAAATGGTTTTTGGGGGGCATGTTGCATTTAGGAAGCCCCTATGGTGCCAGAACAGGGAAAAAAAACACATGGCATACCATTTTGGAAACTAGACCCCTTGAGAAACGTAACAAGGAATAAAGTGAGCCTTAATACCCGACAGGTGTTTCACGACTTTTGCATATGTAAAAAAAATTAAAAAAAATTTCACTAAAATGTGTGTTTCCCCCCAAATTTCACATTTATGCAAGGGTTAATAGCAGAAAATACCCCCCAAAATTTGTAACCCCATCTCTTCTGAGTATGGAGGTACCCCATAAGTTGACCTGAAGTGCACTATGGGCGAACTACAATGCTCAGAAGAGAAGGAGTCATATTTGGCTTTTTGAGAGCAAATTTTGCTCGGGGGCATGTCGCATTTAGGAAGCCCCTATGGTGCCAGGACAGCAAAAAATACCCACATGGCATACCATTTTGGAAACTAGACCCCTTGAGGAACGTTACAAGGAATAAAGTGAGCCTTAATACCTCACAGGTGTTTCACGACTTTTGCATATGTAAAAAAAATTAAAAAAAATTTCACTAAAATGTGTGTTTCCCCCCAAATTTCACATTTATGCAAGGGTTAATAGCAGAAAATACCCCCCCAAAATTTGTAACCTCATCTCTTCTGAGTATGGAGGTACCCCATAAGTTGACCTGAAGTGCACTATGGGGGAACTACAATGCTCAGAAGAGAAGGAGTCATATTTGGCTTTTTGAGAGCAAATTTTGCTCGGGGGGGCATGTCACATTTAGGAAGCCCCTATGGTGCCAGGACAGCAAAATAACCCCCACATGGCATACCATTTTGGAAACTAGACCCCTTGAGGAAGGTAACAAGGGGTACAGTGAGCATTTACCCCCCCACTGGTGTCTGTCAGATCTTTGGAACAGTGGGCTGTACAAAATGTTTAATTTGCACAGCCCACTGTTCCAAAGATCTGTCAGACACCAGTGGGGGGTAAATTCTCACTGCACCCCTCATTACATTCCCTGAGGGGTGCAGTTTCCAAATTGGGGTCACATGTGGGGTTTTTTTTTTTTTTGCGTTTGTCAAAACCACTGTAACAATCAGCCACCCCTGTGCAAATCACCTCAAATGTACATGGTGCACTCTCCCTTCTGGGCCTTGTTGTGCGCCCCCAGAGCACTTTGCTCCCACATATGGGGTATCTCCGTAGTCGGGAGAAATTGCATTACAAATTTTTTCCCTTTTACCTCTTGTCAAAATGAAAAGTATGGGGCAACACCAGCATGTTAGTGTAAAAAATTAATTTTTTTACACTAACATGCTGGTGTAGACCCCAACTTCACCTTTTCATAAGGGATGAAATGAGAAAAAGCCCCTCAAAATTTGTTAGGCAATTTCTCCTGAGTACGGTGATACCCCATATGTGGCCCTAAACTGTTGCCTTGAAATACGACAGGGCTCCAAAGTGAGAGCGCCATGTGCATTTGAGGTCTGAATTAGGGATTTGCATAGGGGTATTCTACGCCAGTGATTCCCAAACAGGGTGCCTACAGCTGTTGCAAAACTCCCAGCATGCTTGGACAGTCAACGGCTGTCCGGCAATACTGGGAGTTGTTGTTTTGCAACAGCTGGAGGCTCCATTTTGGAAACAGTGGCGTATCAGACGCTTTCATTTTTATTGGGGAGGGGGGGCTGTGTAGGGGTATGTGTATATGTAGTGTTTTTTTACTTTTTATTTTATTTTGTGGTAGTGTAGTGTAGTGTTTTTAGGGTACAGTCACACGGGCAGGGGGGGTTACAGCGAGTTTCCCGCTGCGAGTTTGAGCTGCTGTGCAAAATTTGCTGCATCGCAAACTTGCAGCCTGATACTCACTGTAAGCCCCCTGTCCATGTGAATGTACCCTGTACATTCACAGGGGGGGGGGGGGGGGACCTCTAGCTGTTGCAAAACTACAACTTCCAGCATGCACAGTCTATCAGTGCATGCTGGTAGTTATAGTTTTGCAACAGCTGGAGGCACACGGGTTGGGAAACACTGAGTTAGGAAACAGACAATGTTTCCCAACCAGTGTGCCTCCTGTTGTTGCAAAACTACAACTCCCAGCATTCTCAGGCATGCTGGAAGTAGTACGGCAACATCTTTAGAGCCAGATGTTGCCGAACTACAACTCCCAGCATGCTGGGAGTTGTAGTTTTGCAACATCTGGAGGACTACAGTTTGCAGACCACTAATACAGTGGTTCCCAATCTGTGCCCTTCCAGATGTTGCAAAACTACAACTCCCAGTATGCCCAAACTGTCCAGGCATGCTGGGAGTTGTAGTTCTGCAACATCTGAAGGGCCAGATGTTACAGAACTACAACTCCCAGCATGCCTGGACAGTAAGGGCATGCTGAGGATGTGTAGTTTTGCAACATCTGGAAGGGCACAGTGGTCTCCAAACTGTGGAACTCCAGATGTTGCAAAACTACAACTCCCAGCATGCCCAGACGCCAAGGGCTGTCTGGGCATGCTGGGAGTTGTAGTTTACAAGGTCCCATTACAGCAATGCATGTCGCTTTACGGCGACGTGCATTGCTGTAAAGGGCCCGACCGCGGCTGAAGATCTACTCACCTGTCGCCGCCGCCGCCGTCTTCCTCGCCGGGATCCGGGTCTTCAGGGACGAGGTAAGTACCGGGGCCGGTCCCCAGCACTCCCCCGTCCCCCGCCGCGTCCTCCGGTCTTCCTCCCGTCCTCTCCGGACTTTCAGGGGCCGGGCAGGGCGGGAGGAAGTAACCGCCTCCCCTCCTGCGATTGGTCGGTTAACTAACCGACGGATCGCAGGGGATCGGAGGAGGTGGCAGGCTTGCCACCTCGCTCCAATACTTCAACATGGTCCTGGCTGTCTGCGACAGCCGGGATCATGCAAAATTACCGGGCGGTCGGGTCCCAGAGACCCGATCAGCCCGGTATCGCCGCAGATCGCAAGGGCGATTTCCTACATGGCCCCCCTCGGCGTTTGCCCTGGATGCCTGCTGAAGGATTTCAGCCGGCATCCAGTTCCGATCTCTGCCCGGCGAGCGGCAGGGACCGGAAAAGGCCATGACGTCGTGGGACGTTATTGGTCCTTAAGGCCCAGGGTGCCATGACGTCCCACGACGTCATTGGTCCTTAAGAGGTTAAAAATTGGCATCTTAAAGGCTGCTGAACTGTGTGTTAGTCACACATACAAGAAAAATAAAACCATTAGGTTTAACCCCTTAAGGACGCAGACAATTAAATTTTTACGTTTTTGTTTTTTCCTCCTCTCCTTCAAAAAATCTTAACTCTTTTATATTTTCATCCACAGACTAGTATTAGGGCTTGTTTTTTGCGCGACCAGTTTTTCCGTTGTAATGCCGTTGCTCACTTTACTATAAAATATATGGTGCAACCATAAAATACTATTTGTGGGGTGAAATTAAAAAGAAAACCGCAATTTTGCTAATTTTGGAAGGTTTTGTTTTCACGCCATACAATTTACAGTAAAATTGACATGTGTTCTTTATTCTTTGGGTCAATGCGATTAAAATGATACCCATGATTACATGCTTTTCTATTACTGTTGCGCTTAAAAAAGACCTATAACTTGAAGACCTATAACTTTTAAATGCGCCGTGAGGGCTAATTTTTTGCGCCGTGATCTTTACTTTTTATTCATACCATACTTGCTTATATAGAACTTTTAATCCATTTTTTATTATTTTTTGGGGGAATAAAATGTTATAAAAAAAAAAAGCATCTATTTTGGACTTTTTCTTTTTTCGTTCACGCCGTTAAACGTACGGTATCAGTAACATTTTATTTTAATAGTTCAGATTTTTACGCACGCGGCGATACCAAATATGTATATAAAATATTAACACTTTTTTGGGGTGAAATAGGGAAAATGGGACAATTTACGTTTTTATTGGGGAAGGGGGTTTTTCAAATTTTTTTTACTTTATTTTTTTACTTTTATTTTTACACTTTAATAGTCCCCATAGGGGACTATTTATAGCAATCATTCGATTGCTAATACTGTTCAGTGCTATGTATAGGACATAGCACTGATCAGCATTAATGGTCCTCTTTTGCTCTGGTCTGCGGGAAGGCAGATCAGAGCAGAAGATGCCGAAAAGGCAGCGGAGCCAGGTGAGGGGACCTCCGTCTGCTGTGCTGGATGATCGGATCACCGCGGCAGCGCTGCGGGCGATCCGATCATCCATTTTAGTGACCACGATGCTGCAGATGCCGTGATCTGTATTGATCACGGCATCTGAGGGGTTAATGGCGGACATCCGCGGGATCACGGATGTCCACCATTACGCGCGGGTCCCTGGCTGCGATCAGCAGCCGGGACCTGCCGCGCATGATCCAGGCATTGCTCCAATGCTCGCGGTTATGCTTAGGACGTAAATGTACGTCCTGATGCGTTAAGTACCACCTCACCAGGACGTACATTTAAGTTCTGCATCGTTAAGGGGTTAATGAAGTCGTAAGTAATATAGCAAATTACAATATTTAAGATATCAGTGAGAGTTCAACAAAAAAAGGACAGAAAAGGGGAACATCTTCTAAAGCCTGCTACAGTATATCACAAAATGATACCAGTAACAAAATGAAGAAAAACATATGAAATTACAAAGAATATATATGTTTCGGCTTGGTTTTACCTCTATTTGTAAGGTTCTAGGGTTTAAAGAAGCATATACCTGTTTTAGAGGAATTTGCCCATTTAAAGTTAAGTAAAGTAATGGAGATGGAATCTACCTGAGAGTTCTTTAAGAATTGTAAGTACTATACCCATGACTGATCTGTATAACCAATCCCTTCTAACAGGAGAGGTTCCTGGTTATTAGAAATGGCTAAGCTACAGTGGTCATAGCCAATCATCAGGAACATCTGGTGATAATATTAGTGACACAGAAGGTATTGGTTAGGCTGGGTTGACACCACATTTTTGCAATACAGTTCCCGTCACAGGTTTTTGATAAAAAACAGATTCTCAAAACCTGACTAAACTGTATCAAAATGTGTGTACAAATTTTTATCTGTATAGGGTTTGAAAAATGATGTCCGGTTGCATCCGTTTTTTAAGAAAAATGTATACGTTTTTTACTTTTTCTTCCATTATGAATGAAGTTTCACTTGTTTAATTGAAATTCTAAGAAAATAACTGTGCAAAGTAAAAAACCGTATGGTGAAAACCAGATGGAACCATATGCACATACGGTTTTGTACAGTTCCCATTGACTCCCATGTTAAAAAACAGTATACGTTTCAATACGTTTTTTCACACAGACAAAGAAATGTGGTAGACTACGGTTTTGGGTACGGGGAAAAAACTGACAAAACTGTACAGGATGCAAAACGGACACAACCTGATGCATCTTTTGGCATTTGTTTTCAATCGAGAGTCAATGCATACGTATACGGGAACCAAAAACAAGGTGTCATGGGTATCACAGTTCTCACAAAAAGGATAGTAAAGAAAAAGCTAGAAACTGTAGGCCAGTTAGATTGACTTCTAAAATTGACCTCCTAAAAACCATCAATTTATTGGACTCAAACCTCAATAGCTTCACTGAGAGCTGTTGACTAATCTCTTTGACGAAAGTCACAAAAGTGTTGGGGGCACAAATCTGATCAGGAGAGACTTAAATGTAAAGTTTTTGATTGATGACATTTCCGCAGAATAAAGTTAACATGTCATTCTTACCACAGATTAATTGACGTAGAAACTAAACTCCTTTAAAAATAGCATTTTTTAAATGTATTTTTGCTATATATGGTGTCAAAGAGATGGTGCCAAGTTACAGTTTGTGCGTCTCTTCCCATCCCCACCCTTTCTTTCCTTGACTAATTGATGTACAGAGCTCATCTTCCAGCACTAAACCATGTACATCAAACATTTATAGCAGGGAGGAGTGGTTGAGGGAGGAGGCATAACTGTGACTCTGCACCGCCTTCTTGACACTTGAGGTCTGAGTATGATATAAAACTGTCAAATTTCCTTTAAGGGGTTATGGCATACCAGATTAAGGGTAGTTGCACATGATGCAGTGCCTTTGGTGGTAGATGTTTTGTTATGAATTATTTATATTTAGCAAATAACCGATGCAGTCAATCTTTCTTGCTCCATTCTAATCTAAAATAAAAATGTAACAGCTTTGCCAATAGTGTAGGTTTTAAACAGTGTTTCATTTTATGCACAGTTGGCATTCGGCAGGAACTCTACAACATAATAGACGGCCAATTCTATTATTACTATAAAGGGGTTTAAACTAAGTGTAAATAGTGCTAAACAGATGGAGAATGTAAGTAGCTAGAATTCTTGTTCTATTAGAATGTATTCTGAAGGTGGCCATAGAGGAGAGAGACAGCTATTCAGACTTACATTAGCTATATCCCAGCACACAGCTCTCAGAGCTCCCTACATATGCTCTCAACAGCAAATATGCAGTCCTTCTCTGCATCCTACGTCATCTATGGCTGCTCTTGTGAGCAATTTATGTGATTAAACATTCTTCATATCTTTGTAGTATTTGTGTTATAGCATTCTTAGTGTTTTATTCATTGAGCTCAATAAATATAAATTCTGAAATCTGGATTTCTTCAACACTTTAAGGGTCCATTCACAATACAGAATACATGCCTGGAGATATTCAGGACAGATATTTTGTGTGCAGGGTGTGCTGCCAAAATCAATCGGCGCTAGGATTGCATGGACATGCGCCATCCCGATGGACCCACAAATTTAACCGCATATCCACATGTCATAAATTGATCTACTGCTTTTCCACAAAAAACAGTAATTTGTACACATATTATATAAGCCTTCTTACCACTTCATCGCCACAATATTCAAGTAGGTCCTTTACCTGCTCCTGCCAATAGGGCTGGGACACGCCCACAAGCGGTCACTCTCCGGGTGTTTCTCCTGCCTCCGCCTCTGCCTTTCTGCTCTGGTGCGCGTGTCCCTGTCCCCTAGAGCGTGCACGCGCCAGAGCTTTAAAATTTAAAGGGCCAGTACGCTCATTAGTGTAATTCACCTGTGGCCATTTATAAATTCCTCCACCCTCCTCACTCCCCTGCCGGATCTTTGTTGCCTTGTGCCTGAGAGAAAGCATTCCTGAGAGTTGCCTTACCGTGTATCTGATCCCTTGCTTCGTGACTTTGACCTTGCTCCTCTGCCGCCTGCCTGCTGACCTCCTGCTACGTCTTGACTATGCTACTGTGCCGCCTGCCCTGACCTTCTGCTATCTAGACTATGAGCTGCCTTATCCCTCCTGTGCCTCACATCTCCTCAGTCACCTGTGTGGTCAAGCCGTGCCAGGGGTAGCAACCTGGGTGCCGCCTGCCGCAGCAAGTCCATCCCGCTTTGTGGCGGGCTCTGGTGAAAACCGACGGCACCTTATGCTCCCTGGTACGGACCGTGTCATCTGCCACACAAGTCCAGCGGATCCACATCCACCGGTGCTCCTGTCTTTTGAAATTTGAGTGTTACAGTTGACAAATAGGCTTAAACAGTTTAATTAAAGTGTATCCTAATTATCTCATGCAGTAGATCTAATGTTTACCATGTGGATATGCAATCATTACTTTTTTTCTATACGTGATAAAAAAAAAGAATGTCCATATTTTGAGCCGCTGTCCAATATGAGTAAATATTCTGTTGCTTTTTCATTGCTGCTGCTTCTTTCTTTAGGCAATAAGTCAGACATAATGCATTGGGAAAACTATTGTATCTCTGTTCACAGAGAAACCTTTCATATCTGTTTCCCTAGTAACAGCACTAATTGCAGTATATCTCACACTGCATCTTGTAGACACTGCTCTGTATTATACAGGTGTGGTGTGCAGAGCTGATGATATGTCACATTTCTATAAATTATAGTAACACAATAATTTGATGTATTCTATATCAATTCAAATATTTACTTTTCACTAGATAGATAACATACGATAAGATAACATAATGGTGCCCCTGGATGTAACTATACATATGACAGGCTGGAGGTAGTTCCCAGAATGAATGTATATTTTTGTCCTTTGGACAAGGGCAGAAAGCTTGGTCTAATCTCCTTTGCTAAACAGTATTCATAACGGGACTCACCTCTCCATAGGAAATTCATTGTTAGTGAGGAATAAACAGAACACTTTTTTTTATTTTAACCCCTTAAGGACTGAGCCCTTTTTCCCCTTAAGGACGCAGACCTTTTTTGCAATTCTGACCACTGTCACTTTATGCATTAATAACTCTGGGATGCTTTTACTGATTATTCTGATTGTTTTTTGTGATATATTCTACTTTAACCTAGTGGTACATTTTCGTCATTACTTGCATCCTTTCTTGGTGAATCCCAAAATTTCAGGAAAATTTTGAAAATTTAGCATTTTTCTAACTTTGACACTCTCTGCTTATAAGGAAAATGGATATTCCAAATAAATTATACATTGATTCACATATAAAATATGTCAACTTTATGTTGGCATCATAAAGTTGACATGTCTTTACTTTAGGAAGACATCAGAGGGCTTCAAAATTGAGCAACAATTTTCAAATTTTTCATGAAAATTTCAAAATCGGAATTTTTCAGGCACCAGTTCAGTTTAAAGTTGATTTGATGGGCTTTTATGTTAGAAATGCATTATAAATTACCAAATTATAAAAACTGCACCCCTCAAAGTATTTAAAATGACATTCAGAAAATTTGTTAATCCTTTAGGTGTTGCACAGGAATAGCAGCAAAGTGAAAGAGAAAATTCAAAATCTTCATTTTTTACACTCGCATGTTCTTGTAGAGCTATTTTTTTTATTTTTACAAGAGGTAAAAGGAAAGAAATCCCTCTAAAATTTGTAACCCCATTTCTCTCGAGTAAGGAAATACTGCATACGTGGATGTAAAGTGCTCCGTGGGTGCACTAGAGGGCACAGAAGGGAAGGAGCGACAATGGGATTTTGGAGAGTGAATTTTGCTGAAATGGTTTTTGGGGGGCATGTTGAATTTAGGAAGCCCCTATGGTGCCAGAACAGCAAAAAAATCCCACATGGCATATTTTTTGGGAAACTACACCCCTCAGGGAACATAACAAGGGGTACAGTGAGCTTTAACACCCCACAGGTGATAGACGACTGAACTGCCGGGAAGCGTTTACTTTCACTTTCAGATGCGGCGGTCAATTTTGATTGCCACGTCTGAAGGGTTAATAGCGCGCGGCACAATGATCGGTGCCGCTCACTGTTACACCAGGGTCCCGGCTATGAATAGCAGCCGGGACCGATGCGGTGTGATGCGGGGTCACGGTGTGACCCGTTTTAAACACCGCGACCGGGCGTAGGGCGTACAGGTTAGGCACACTGTAGCGCATGTTTCTGCCCTCATAAGTGCATACCACATACCTAGATCTAAGTAGTATACTATTATAAACATGTTAATCTGTCAAGGGCTTATATACTGTGAAAGGACAGCCAATAGTACACACCTGCTCCTGTTCTAGACAAATACTGTTTTAAGTGTTGTGATGCGTATTGTACTTCCCTCATATACGCAATAAGTATGTCAGGCAGAGAGTGGCAGAGGCCTAAATTCATCAAGCGTAGGCAGAGGTCGCAGCAGAGTAGGGGAATGTGGCAGCCAGAATCGCAATGAGAGGTCTGAGCTCCCGGTGTCAGCTAGCAGTCGGGTCTCGACCAGCAACCCAGCAGCTGTGATTGATCGGTTCACTCGATCATCCACTTCATGCCAAGTGAAATCCGACACCCCCAGTCAACAGTCGGTGGGTTCCTCAGACTCAACCCTCAGTTGGCATGGCCCTCATGCTGCTGCCACCTCAAGGCTCTGTCATTGTGCTGCTCTAAGGTCTCCTCATGCTAATGCTACCACCTCCAGACTCTGTCATTGTGCTACTTTATGGTCTCCTCATGCTAATGCTAACACCTCAAGGATCTTTTATTGTGCCGCAATATGGTCTCCTCATACTGATGCTTCCACCTCTAGGCTCTCTCATTGTGCTGCTCTAATGTCTTCTCATGCTAATAATCCCACCTCCACGCTCTGTCATTGTGCCACCATATGGTCTCCTCATGCTGATGCTGCCACCTCCAAGCTCTCTAATTGTGCTGCTCTATGGTCACCTCATGCTAATACTGCAACCTCCAGGCTCTCTCATTGTGCTGCTCTATGGTCTCCTCATACTGATGCTACCACCTCTATGCTCTGTCATTGTGCCACCATATGGTCTCCTCATGTTGATGCTGCCACTTCCAGGTTCTCTAATTGTGCCACCATATGGTCTCTTCATGCTGATGCTGCCACCTCTAGGCTCTCTCATTGTGCTGTTCTATGGTCTCCTCATGCTGATGCTACCACATCCAGGCTTTCTCATTGTGCTGCCATGGATACTGCAAAACTCAATTAAGGTGCTTGTCCCCAGTTTCAGAAATTCCTCTCCATTAGGGTCACTTTCTGGACTCCTGATGCTTCTGCTGCCAACTCCAGGCTGTCTCATTCCACTATATGGTCTCCTCATGCTTCAGCCAACTCCAGGCTGTGCAATTCAGCCACTATATGGTCTCTTCATGCTGCCAAAAACTCCAGGCTGTGCCATTCAGCCACTATATGGTCTCTTCATGCTGCCACAAACTCCAGGCTGTGCCATTCAGCCACTATATGGTCTCCTCATGCTTCAGCCAACTCAAGGCTGTGCCATTAAGACACTATATGGTCTCCTCATACTGATGCCAACTCCAGGCTCTGTCATTGTGCTGCCATGTGACATGTGACTCCTTGTTTGATTTGGTCCTTAGTACCCATACGCTGGGACCCGGGACACTAAAACTTGGGAGTTAAAATTTCAATTTCAAAATCCTCAATTTCAATTTCAAAATCTTAAATTTTTATTTAAAAATCTTACATTTCAAAGGACTCCTCTTGCTTCAGCCTCTTCCATTCTAGGTAATTCAGCAAATATATGGTTTACTGATGCTGCTGGGCCTGGGCCTAAAATAATGTTATGGTGGCACTAGCTACCGTAAATCTTCAATTTAAATTTCAAAATTCATCTTTTAATCTTAGGGATTGTGAAGCCCTAGTGTCTACTCATGCTTCTGCCAGCTCCAGGCTGTGTCATTCAGCAACTATATGGTCTCCTCATACTGATGCCACCTCCAGGCTCTGTCATTGTGCTGCCATGTGACGTGTGACTCCTTGTTGATTTGGTCCTTTATACCTACACGCCGGGGCCCGGGACACTAAAACTTGGGAGTTAAAATCTCAATTTCAAAATCCTCCATTTCAATTTCAAAATCTTAAATTTTTATTTAAAAATCGTAAATTTCAATGGTTTCCTCATGCTTCTGCTAACTCCAGGCTATGCCATTAAGACACTATATAATCTCCTCATGCTTCAGTAACCTACAGGCTGTGTCATTCAGCCAATATATGGTTTACTGATGGTGCTGAGCCTGGGCCTGGGCCTAAAATGTTTTATAGTAACACTAGCTACCCTAAATCTTCAATTTAAATTTCAAAATTCATCTTTTAATCTTAGGGATTGTGAAGCCCTAATGTCTACTCATGATGCTGCCAGCTCCAGGCTGTGCCATTCAGACACTATATGGTCTTCTCATGCTTCAGCCAACACCTCCACGCTGTGTCATTCAGCCACTATATGGTCTCCTCATGCTTTAGCCATATTCAAGCTGTGTCATTCAGCCACTATATGGTCTCCTCATACTGCCAACACCTCCATGCTGTGTCATTTAGCCACTATATGGTCTCCTCATGCTACCAACCCCTCCACACCATGTCATTCAGCGACTATATGGTTTCCTCATGCTGCCAACACCTCCACGCTGTGTCATTGAGCCACTATATGGTCTCCTCATGCTTCGGCCTAAAAGTGATGCCTGTAATCTGCATGTCACACTGAATAACAGTATTATTTCACTACCCCAGCACACTCCATATGCGTGTTAGAACAAAGAAAATTGTTCTACACGCCTATTGAGGCTCTCTGTAGTCCAAAAATAGCCATTTTTAATATATATTTGCCACAAATAATTTCAGATTGAACCAAATTTTTTCGAAAAATTTGGCGAATCGGCCGAATCGAATTATTCAAAAGTTCGCTCGTCTCCAATAGTGTTATACACAACTAGTTTGGTACTAACCAAACTGTTCCTAAAGTTTGGCTAAACTTTTGAAAAGTTTACTATTGATATTCTTTATTATCAAAGGGAGGGGACATAATGCTTGAAAAGGGTCATTTTTCTGTAGGCAACTGTCATGTATCAATGCCTGTAAATATAAATGAATAGAATGTCTGGGGCTGGGAAAACTAGGGACTGAGCCTAAAAAGCCCATACTGGTTTATACAAGTGACTGCCTGATTCTATAATGCTCCTATTTTCACAATACCTTACTGATCAGTGCTTCTTGGTTCTCATCTCAGCACACAGAAGAAACTCCGTCACAGGCTGAAGGGAGACCCTGGTTCAGGAAGTGACTGCCTGGGTGTACATTTCCTGTGTTGAGATATGCATCAAAAAGCAACTACAATCAAGAACTAAGCACTGTCTAAATGACAGTGTTAGATATTCGGCAGATGAGAATGTCTTATTTTTTTTTTGAGGTGGCTTATCTTTACCCAGTACCAAACATCCACTAAATCCCTGCAACCTGGTTTAAAAAAAAACAAACAAAAAAAACAGCTACATGATTATAAAATAAATAAAAAAAAACAGTTATGACGGCCAGAATGTTTGGAAACTAAAATTGTATTCCTATAATTCCCATGGCCATAACATTGGATTCTTTGTGAGTGTCTGGGGTCTCAATAGCCATACTAGACCACCCACTCTTATTTAAGCGCAGTTGAAGCCAACTAATATTTGATCTAAAATTATTCGACAGGTTTATCAAACATTTACAGAGTCAAATAATTTGACAGTTTTAGTAAATCAGGGCCAATCTTTTGACAATATTGTAGGATAAGCAAATGCTAAAATGGAAAGGAGAAAGAAGTGAATGTCTCTGATCTAGACAAAATGTGTTCCACACAACCAAGTAAGTTCATAAACAGATATGGTTCTCCATCTCAACTGGTAAGTCAACCTTGATACAGTCCCCCTTGACACAGTAAAAATAAATGTTTGAAGATATCCATGATCCTACAGCGTTTCCTCATATGAACCATTTGGGAGCACTCTTCATCACAATACACTTTTCCTTCCTAACATGGTACTTGGCTGAAGTCAGCTAATTTACTAGCATAAGATATATAGATATATGGGCCCAGATTTATCAAAGACTAACTACTGTAGAGCTATTTTCCCACGTTTATTTGGGTGGTGGGTTTAACTAGCATGCATCTTTTTTTATCAAGATGGTATAGCAGGATGATAAATATTGCCCAGCTCTACTGTGGTGGGAAAAGCTCTACCACATACACTTTTTCTTGATGCTTGTGAGCGAGGGAAGTAGACACTTTCCCGGGTCCTGAATTTGGCAGGTTAGGTGTGTTTACTTACTTTCACAGAGATGCCTGGACAATTTTACTTGCATTTTAGATGCTACACTCAAATTTGATTGCGGTGTCTAAGGGGTTAAAGCCGTGATCAGTGATATCTGGCATTAGAGATGGGCCCTTGTGGCAGATAGCCGCCAGGTCCACAAGAGGTTAAAGGTTGAATTGTGGAAGGTAGAAGTGATTCTCACACCTACTGGTAGGTGGTGTAGCTTTGCGCCTAAAAAAAAAAGTACCTTTGAACACAAAATAGCAACTTTTGACAAAAGTAGCAAATGATGAATATGTTACCACTGCATGGTCAAAAAGAAAAAGTTCTCCAGGCAGGCAAAAAGAGTGAAACTGTCTATATCAAAAGCGCAACACAAAAAGAGAAACACAGCCGCACCTCCACCATTTGTAATTTGATCTACTTGCTTCTCAGTATAATTTCTAAAACTAACAGGTTGTTAGTATATATTTTGATCAAAAAGTACAAGCCCACTCGCCACGTCAAGGCCACCTCGTTAGAGTGGGTCTCTAACCTGACACTGGCGTAGCCCCCGGCGGCGACCACTGCCTCCGAAACCCCATGCCCACTGGGGGGAGTGACCCAGTGGCCAGGCAGCCGCACTACTGCCCGACCAAGCCCCTGGCTCTGGGCCACTCCACCCCACAGACAAAGCATCACAGAAACAATGGCCGCCACAGAGAACCACACCAGTTTGAAACCTACTATGTGCTCACTGCCAGAGGGCTGGGAGAATGGTAGGAGGAAACCCTTATGCAGTTTCCTGCTAATTACAAATGCCTGGGCCAAATGGGTGGAGTGGAGTGCTGGCTATGGAAGAAGGGAGAGGCTACAAATGTGCAACACAAAAAGAGAATCACAGCCGCACATCCACCATTTGTAATTTGATCTACTTGCTTCTCAGCATAATTTCAAAAACTAACAGATTGTTAGTATACATTTTGATCAAAAAGTACAAGCCCACTAGCCACGTCAAGGCCACCTCGTTAGAGTGGGTCCTTAACCTGAAATTAAAATTATGCTGAGAGGCAAGTAGATCAAATTGCAAATGGTCGATGTTTCTCTTTTTGTGTTGCACATTTGTAGTCTCTCCCTTCTTCCATAGCCAGCACTCCACTCCACCCATTTGGCCCAGGCGTTTTTGATTAGCGGGAAACTGTATAAGGGTTTCCTCCTACCATTCTTCCGCCCTCTGGCAGTGAGCACATGGTAGGTTTCATACTGGTGTGGTACTCTTTGGCAGCCATTGTTTCTGTGATGCTTTGTCTGTGGGGTGGAGTGGCCCAGAGCCAGGGGCTTGGTTGGGCAGTAGTGGGGCTGCCTGGCCACTGGGTCGCTCCCCCCATTGGGCATGGGATCTTGGAGGCAGTGGTCGCCACCGGGGGCTACGCCAGTGTCAGGTTATGGACCCACTCTAATGAGGTGGCCTTGACATGGTGAGTGGGCGTGCACTTTTTGATCAAGATGTATACTAACAACCTGTTAGTTTTTGAAATTATGCTGAGAAGCAAGTAGATCAAATTACAAATGGTGGATGTGTGGCTATGTTTCTCTTTTTGTGTTGCACATGTCTATATCAAAAGACGCATAAAAGTTGCTAAATATGCTGCTTGCGTCTGAACTGCGCCTAAACATAGAAAAAAAAATGCTCTGAAAGCAATGATAAATCTCCTCCATAGAGAAGCCATATTTTTAAGTACAATCTTAAGGTCAATTATTGTCATTTTACTGTTTTTCTTTTGGTTTATTTTACTTGACTATTTTAATAAACCTAAATGTAATTTTAAGCACCCTGGTGAAGTCAATAAATTGTTGGTTTTATGGTTTTGCCTTTCTTCGCAGTGTATGTAAATATAGAACAAGAGCAAGCTGTGCAATTTCTCTAAACATCATCACAGCTCTAGTCACTAAGATATAGTACAAGGGAAGGTCTCTGCAGGTGAAAGACATTAACTGAACTATAAATGACTGACATAATGATGTTAATTCAAAGAGCTGAACGAGACATGTTTGGAGTCAGTAACATAAATTGGCATTTAAGAGGCAAAGCATTTTACATTTTTCTTTTCATCAATGATAACTTTGCCTCCAGAAAGGTCACTTTAAAATGCCTGTGGAATGGTTGGAGACATCCAAAGCCCTCTTGGGAAGAAAACAGATATATCTTCTAGAGATGCAGTATGCATTAAATAAATAAATATATCTTTCTGTACACATAGTGGTGCTTGAAAGTTTGTGAATCCTTTTAAATTTTCTATATTTCTGCACAAATTTGACCTTTAAACTAATTCACATTTTAAGTCCTAAAAGTAGATCTGACGGTCCAAATCACACAAATGAGTCAAAAATATTAGACGTGGTCATTCATTTATTGAGGGAAATGATACAATATAAACTTTGTGATATAAGAAAAAAAAGTGCCGTAAAAGTTTTAAAATCACACACACTGGAGAATGTTACATCATCAAATCTAGCATGACAGGCCAATCATCATATATTATCAACTGCAAAAGCAGCAAACAATATGTCGGACGAACGACACAGTAACTACACCAACGTTTGAATCAACATCGAAGCAACGTTAAAAAGGGTTTTCTGAACCATGGTCTCTCCCGACACATTTTGCAATTCCATAAAGGAGAGGATAACACTATCTCCATCCTGCCAATTGAGTATATTCCCCCATCAGTTACCAATAGATTTGAGGTTTTGGTAAGGAAAGAAATGGATTGGATTTATACCCTGCATTCGCTGCAACCATATGGTTTAAATGAAGCCACTGAACTAATCTGCTAAAATTATTTTTTCCTCCTCTACGATGCTATTACTCCTTCTACCTATGTAGCCAGAGCACTTTAGTCTGTTGACTATCTACTATAAATATATGTATGTATTTGCTAAATGTACACACTGTTTGTAGCCCAAAAGTTCCTATGCATTATTTTGTATAATTTTTCTGTCTGAATATATTTGTCACTAATAGTTTATAAAAAAAAATCATTGAGCATATTACCATACACCCTCTAGAGGATGACTGCTGTGTATTTGGGGAAATTGGTGTACCTGGGAGGTCATGTAGGATGTTGGTTTTGTGGTGAGCTTGGGGGATGTAGAGTGAATAGGGGTGTTGCAGAGTAGTGTTGCAGGGTGTAGCATTAACCCTTGATTGTCGTCACACCAGGGTGCGGGCTTCCTCTAGATATATAAATGTCCTACCGCCACCTGTCCCAAGAACGATAGAGAGGAATAAAGGATTGTCCACAGCTGGAATTGTAATAAACTTGAAATAACTTTACTGCAGATTTTATGCAGGATGAATAACAAACAGTCTTTACAGAGGACTGGGATTTAGGCTCCTCACAGGTTGGCTGGGACTTTGTAGCAATTAAACTTTGATTCTTTTTGTACGCTGCTCCACTGAATTTAGGGGTATGTTTAGGTTCAGTAGTCACGTAGGATTGATGAGATTTGAGCTGAACTAACTCACGGTTTAACCAGGTGCTGAAGTGGTAGGCTTCAGGCCTAGATTGTCTTGTCACTGCAATAACAGATCTGCTTACTTTGAGATCCCAAGGGATAGAGATGTTGCTTGCTTTGCAACCAGGAACTAAGAGAGAGATTATTGGATACAGCGCCCTTATTTACAGAAGGGGCAGGATCAAAGCTTATTGGTCCTCAAACCTGTCAGTCCTAGCACAAAGCATTATGGTTACATCACATGACCTAATCACATGACCCAAAGGTCCTTAAACTTTAGCATAACACAAATATTAACGATCACGTGACCTAAGGTCCTGTACATGTATTTACACTATAGTAAGATATTTCAAATATACACATTTTTTATTTTTTTTTATCAAAAGAAGTTTTATTGAAAAAGCTTCAGGAACACAATACAGGAATAAAGCAAAAACAACAGAGAAATTGAACACGATGTCCAGGGGCCAAAGAAGACCCAGAAGGACAATAGGTATAACATTGGAAAAATCGTAATTAGGCAATACAAAAAGTGCATGGTGCGTATTGTACAAACAAACAAGGAATGAAGAATGCAGCGGAGTCCCTGAGAGGAAAGCAATCAGGTGCCAAAAACTAAGAGAGAGGGAGCTAGGTCACGCAACATAGAGCAGAAAGAATCACTAAAGACAACACCATGGGGAAGAACATATAAAAATGATATCTAAAAATAAAGTAAAATAAAAGACAAAGAACACCATAAAGAGGAAACAGAAAGAGGTAGAGATAGAGAGCTCAGGAAGAGGGAGGAGAAGGATGAGGGGGGGGAACGAGAAACCAACCGGACGTGTGCAGGCCAGCTACCTAAACAGCAGGGAGCAAACACAGGTGTCCTATACCCGTCTGAGGAACAGAACAAAGACCATGGGAGCCATATGGCCTTCACGTGGGCAGCATCAGACGGGAGGGTAGTTAACAACTCTTCCATATGCCGGGTCTGAGCAACCTCCGCAAATCATTCGTCGATGGTAGGGGGGTTCGTGCATTTCCATTTCCGGGGAATAACAGTTTTGGCCGCCTGAAGAAGGTGGCTTACTAGAGACCTCTTATAATTCGACTGCACCATTGTAAACATAAACAACAGGACGGCCTCAGGGGTGTGAGGGATAGAGACACGGGTCACTTCAGAAATTATTTGAAGAACCAAACTCCAAAAGGGGGTCAGCTCAGCGCAATCCCACCAGATATGCATCATTGTTCCTACTGCATTTCCACATCTCCAACACGTCTCAGGAACCGAAGGGTACCAGTGATATAGCAACGCCGGGACTCGGTACCAGCGAGAAAGGATCTTGAAGCAGGTTTCCTGGGCCTTGGTGGCAATCACCGCCTTATGAATCAGAAAGAAACATCTGGACCACTCCTCAGGGGAGAATGTCCTACCCAGCTCGGTTTCCCAGGCGCGACAATAAGCCGGTAGGGAAAGAGATCCGGGGGAGAGCAATAGATCATAGAGAGTGGAAATGCAGTGTCTAGGAGACAATGAGGCAGTGCAGAGGCGTTCAAAGGGTGTCAGTTCCCTATGCAGCGCAAAATGAGCAGCGAGCGAGGAATGAAAGTGGCGCAGTTGGAAATAGGCAAAGGGAGCCCGTTGGGAACACGGACTCTCCAATAGCAGGGTATCCAGAGATTTGAGCTGACGCGCAGTCAGGACTTGACAAAAACGGAGGGGAGCAGATAAGGAGGCTTCAAAGAAAGCACCCTCAGAGGACACCCCAGGGGAAAGTCTGGGTGATCAGTTATCGGAAGGAGAGGGCCCTGGCGATCAATTAAGCCACCTCCCACCCTCACAGAGTGTAAGGAGGCAAGAATGTGACGCGTGGAATAAGTGGTGGAATAGGAAGTGAGGTAGGCCAGGGACCATGTCCAAGGCAGGGTGGCCAGGGCTTTAGGACAAACATCTCGGGACAAACGCACCCACAGCTTAGAAGTGGAATTGTGTGACCAGTCAAGGACACGTGCATACACACAGGCTAGTATGTAAACTCGCCCTTCCAGACAATTTAGGTCTGGAAAGCAGGAGACGGTTCAGGCAGGGCCATATCGATGACCAGACGAACAAGCATTGCTGTAACAGGCGCCAAAACGAGGAAGGGATATGGATAGGGATGGTCTGCAAGAGATATAGCAGACGGGGTAATATGTTCATTTTATTGATGGCCATCCTACCAAACCAAGAAAACTCCCTTCTTTTCCAGTTATTCAGGTCTGCACGAAACTGTGCCAACAGGGGAGAGAAATTGAGGGAGAACAATTGAGAAAGGTCGGATGGCATCTTTGTCCCCAAATAAGTAATACTACGGGAGGGCAACGTGAAGGTAAACTCAAACGGAAGGAAGCTTCTGTGTGAGCTGGTAATGAAACGTTGAGCGCTTCTGATTTTGAAAAGTTAATTTTAAAATTAGATCACAGGCCGAACTCCCGAAGGCGGGCCATGAGGTTGGGCAGCAACACCATGGGGTCTGTAAGGTACACTAAGAGGTCATCTGCAAAAGCAGAACATTTATATTCGCGGCCACCAACAACCACTCCACGGATATTAGGGTCCACTCTGATACTGGCAAGAAGGTGTTCCATCTCCAGCACATACAGACGGGGAGAGAGTGGGCAGCCCTGGCGTGTGCCGTTGTTAATGGGAAAAGGGTCAGAAAGCGTGCCATTAACCTTCAGGCGCGCAGTCGGGGAGCAGTAGAAGGCCATGATCCTAGCAGTGAATTGAGGGCCGTGGCCAACATGTTGTAGGGTTTGTGACAGGGAGGTCAAGGAGATGCGGTCAAAGGCCTTTTCCGCATCAAGGGAAAGGACCATCATAGACAGTGCAGTAGTCCGAGCAAAAATACAGTGACCCCCTGACTTATGATGGCCCCGACATGTGATCATTTCAACATATGATGGCCTCTCAGAGCCCATCATATGTTGAAGGCAGCATCGACATATGATGCTGCTGTGTGGCGGGGCCATCATACAAACAGCTATCTGACAGCGCTGACAACTTCAGCAACTGACAGATAGTTGTTTAATGTGCCCTGTGTGCCCCGTTCTGCCTCCTGTTACTCACATGCTGTCCTGCTAACTCACGCAGGCTTCCACTGTGAGCTCCGTGTACGCCCCACCCCCCAGTGCAGCCATAGCCAATAGCCTGCAGCATCTTGCTGCAGGCATCCAATGAGCTGCTGGCTGCCCTCCCCTTTGTTTCCTATAGAGCTGTAGTCGGCAGGATCATAATGGAGGACATTCTGTCCCCCCTGAAGGTATTTAAAGAACTGTACAGTACTGTATGCGATGTCACACATCACATACAATACATATACACACAATACACCCCATACATCAATGTTTCCCTATCAGTGTGCCTCCAGCTGTTGCAAAACTATAACTCCCAGCATGCCCAGACAGTCAATGGCTGTACATGCATGCTGGGAGTTGTAGTTGTGCAACAGCTGGAGGCACCCTGGTTTGTTAAACACTCCCCATACACTCCACATACAATGGTCCTCCCAGAACCAATTAGCAGTTTCCCATAAAGATATGTATTCAACATACAATGGTTCCAAGGCCCCAGAACCAATTACCATTTTTACATAGACATATGTACTCGACATATGATGGTTTCAACATTTAATGGTTCTACTGGAACCAATTAATATCATATGTTGAGGGACCACTGTATATACATTTTTAATGACAATAGGAGGCGACTAGGGGTTAACTCACCAGGAAAGCCCTACCAGCATGGAGGAACTCTGACTGTGGGGACTTACGACAAAGGTACAGGACCAAGTCCAGTACCGGGACACCACAGTTTCTTTTTTCATTTTGCTCTGCTGTTCTCAGAGAGGCAGGCCAGGACCTTCATTCGTTCTCTTGCCCCTACAGCTGGCTGTCTCCCATATCTGTTTTTGCCGTGGTACAAGCTGTGCGGCATCATTCTATGCAACAATGGACAGTCTACATATACCATAGATGTTATCTATCCTTGTAGTGATACGATGCCTACAATAGAGATGAATAACTACAGTACTCTGACTATTTTGCTCCAAGTTTCCTAATTTGAATACATTGAGAACTTTGAATGATGATGTACAATGTGGCTGGTTTTATCCAGTATATGCACGTTTTGCATGAAACCACTCTGATTGTTTTGATATCTTTATATGTTTTTTCTATGTGAACCCGTTAATTTGTTTGCAGGCTTTTTCTGTATAAATATGACACGTTGAACGCTGTACCAATAAAAGGACCTGAGGAAGAGGGGGTCTCACCCCTTGAAACGCTTAGTCCACAGCACTTTTAATAAACAACCTTTTATTAATTTCATAATTTTATTGTTCGACTCGGTTTCTGACATTTGCCATAGGGAGAATGCCAAGAGGATCACTATTTACATCCTGCATCTTGCAAGTTTCACATGATCCAATATCACTTATCTATGAGTGACAAAAGTATGTGAACCTTTAGGATTAGCAGATAATTTGATGACAAATTTCCAAAATGAGTAGGAGACAGGGTTGTGAACTTGAGATTTTCGTTTTTCTGGGCAATTATTTAAAAGTGTACCTGTTGCTTTAAAAAAATATATTTTCACATGTCCTAGGGACAAATCAAAGTTTTGATCAGTCAGGGTCTGAGAGTTCAGAGTCTGACCAATGACTTCCCGTAGACTTACATTGTAAGTTTGTCTAGTAAGCACGCTCTTCTCCTTCACATGTGGCTAATACCAGACATCACCGATTGTGGTGTCTAAAATAAAAATAATAAACAGTCCAGGCAGCTCAGTGGAGCTGAGAGGATGGCAGGAGGGCCCTTACCTGCCTCCTCGCAGTCTAATTGTTGCTCTGAAGCTGGAGCAGAAGATCACCAATATCACTGATCAGTGCTATGCTATGGCATAGCATTGAACAGTGTATGTAATAGTCCTCTATGGAAACTAAAAAAGTAAAAAAAAGTTAATAAATGTGAATTAACCCCTTCCCTAATAAAGTTTGAATCACCACCCTTTTCCCGATTAACCCCGTAGGGACTGAGCCCAATTTCACCTTAAGGACTTTTTTTTGCAGTTCTGACCACTGTCACTTTATGCATTTATAACTCTGGGATGCTTTTACTTTTCCTTCTTATTCCAAGATTGTTTTTTCGTGACATATTCTACTTTAGTGGTACATCTTCGGCGATACTTGCATCACTTCTTGGTGAAAAATTCAAAAATTTTAGGAAAAATTAGAAAATTTTGCATTTGTTTAACCTTTAAACTCTCTGCTTATAAGGAAAACGGATATATCTTGAATAAATTATATATTGATTCATATATACAATATGTCTACTTTATGTTGGCATCATAAAGTTGACATGTTTTTACTTTTTGAAGACATCAGAGGGCTTCAAAGAATTGCAGCAATTTTCCAATTTTTCACAAAACTTTCAAAATCCGAATTTTTCAGGGACCAGTTCAGTTTGAAGTTGATGTGAGGGGCTTTCATGTTAGAAATACCCCAAAAATAACCCCATTAGAAAAACTGCGCCCCTCAAAGTATTCAAAGTGACATTCAGAATGTTTGTTAACCCTTTATTTGTTTCACAGGAATAGCAGCAAAGTGATGGAGAAAATTCATAATCTTCATTTTTTACACTCGCATGTTCTTGTAGAATGTTTGACTTTTTACAAGGAGTAAAAAAAGAGAAATTTGTAACCCAATATTTCTTAATTAAGGAAATACCTCATATCTGGATGTAAAGTTTACTGCGGGTGCAGTAGAGGGCTCAGAAGGATAGGACCGACAATGGGATTTTGTAGAGTGAATTTTGGGGGGCATATCCCATTTAGGAAGCCCCTATGGTGCCAGAACAGCAAAAAAAAAAAAAAAAACACATAGCATACTATTTTGAAAACGACACCCCTCAATGAACGTTACAAGGGGTGAGTTAGCCTTAACACCCCACAGGTTTGCTCTTTGTGCATGCTGGGAGTTGTAGTTTTGCAAGATCTAGAGAGCCACAATTTAGAGACCGCGGCACAGTGATCTCCAAACTGTAGCCCTCCAGCTGTTGCAAAACTACAAATCCCAGCATCCCCACACAGCAAACAGCTGTCTGGGTGGGCATGCTGGGAGTTGTAGTTTTGCAACATCTGGAGGGCTACAATTTAGAGACCACTGTATATTGGTCTCCAAACTGTGGCCCTCCAGATGTTGCGAGGCAACAACTCACCTACTGGCTTCTGTCGTCAGCTCGATCGCCGCCGCACTAAGAGGAGGATCGCCACTCGCCGCCGATCGTCGCCCACCGCCGGTTAGAGACCTCTGCAGCTCACAGGACAGTTCCCCTGCTCTGCCCGGACTACCATGGGTGGGCAGAGCGGGGGAACCAAACTATAACCCTCCCCTTCACGATCTGTCATTGGTCGGTCGCTTCTGACCGACCAATAGCAGGGATAGGAGGGGTAGCATTTGTTTAACTTTTAAACTCTCTGCTTATAAGGAAAACGGATATATCTTGAATAAATTATTTATTGATTCACATATACAATATGTCTACTTTATGTTGGCATCATAAAGTTGACATGTTTTTACTTTTTGAAGACATCAGAGGGCTTCAAAGAATTGCAGCAATTTTCCAATTTTTCACAAAACTTTCAAAATCCGAATTTTTCAGGGACCAGTTCAGTTTGAAGTTGATTTGAGGGGCTTTCATGTTAGAAATACCCCAAAAATAACCCCATTAGAAAAACTGCGCCCCTCAAAGTATTCAAAGTGACATTCAGAATGTTTGTTAACCCTTTATTTGTTTCACAGGAATAGCAGCAAAGTGATGGAGAAAATTCATAATCTTCATTTTTTACACTCGCATGTTCTTGTAGAATGTTTGACTTTTTACAAGGAGTAAAAAAAGAGAAATTTGTAACCCAATATTTCTTAATTAAGGAAATACCTCATATCTGGATTTAAAGTTTACTTCGGGTGCAGTAGAGGGCTCAGAAGGATAGGACCGACAATGGGATTTTGGAGAGTGAATTTTGGGGGGCATGTCCCATTTAGGAAGCCCCTATGGTGCCAGAACAGCAAAAAAAAAAAAAAAAAACACATAGCATACTATTTTGAAAACGACACCCCTCAATGAACGTTACAAGGGGTGAGTTAGCCTTAACACCCCACAGGTTTGCTCTTTGTGCATGCTGGGAGTAGTAGTTATGCAAGATTTGGAGAGGTACAGTTTAGAGACCACCACACAGTGATCTCCAACCTGTGGCCCTCCAGATGTTACAAAACTACAAATTCCAGCAGGCCCAGACAGCAAGCTGCTGTGTGGGAATGCTGGGAGTTGTAGTTTTGCAAGATCTATAGGGCCACAATTTAGAGACCGCGGCACAGTGATCTCCAAACTGTAGCCCTCCAGCTGTTGCAAAACTACAAATCCCAGCATCCCCACACAGCAAACAGCTGTCTGGGTGGGCATGCTGGGAGTTGGAGTTTTGCAACATCTGGAGGGCTACAATTTAGAGACCACTGTATATTGGTCTCCAAACTGTGGCCCTCCAGATGTTGCGAGGCAACAACTCACCTACTGGCTTCTGTTGTCAGCTCGATCGCCGCCGCACTAAGAGGAGGATCGCCACTCGCCGCCGATCGTCGTCCACCGCCGGTTAGAGACCTCTGCAGCTCACAGGACAGTTCCCCTGCTCTGCCCGGACTATGGATGGGCAGAGCGGGGGAACCAAACTATAACCCCCCCCTGCCACGATCTGTCATTGGTCGGTCGCTTCTGACCGACCAATAGCAGGGATAGGAGGGGTTGCACCCCTGTCACTTCAGCCCTTCAGGGGGATCTGGGGTGTCTTGGACAGCCCAAGAGGCCCTTACTTTCCGGGTCCCTTATGACCCAAAATCGCCGTAGATCAATGAGGGGTCTCAGGACCCCCCAAGGTGTTGGCACGGGATGCCTGCTGAACGACGGGACAGGGACCGGAATTCCCACGGGCATACAGATACGCCCTGGGTCCTTAACCCGACCATGGACGTCTATGGTTGTCCATGTGCAGTTAACCGGTTATGACGCGGCCGGAGGGCTTACCTCTGCTCCTGTACCGAATCAGGTGCTCAGAATGATAAAGCCTGGCAGGATCAGGCTTTATCAATCGATTGAAAGAACCAAAGAGAGGAAACAGGGTCACTTATGAAACTCTAAGTGATGAATGTATTAATTCCGTAGAATATGCAATACAAAAGTGGTAAAATTACGTAATGTCAAAGAGGAATAAAGCAACAAAAAATGGTGGTATCACCGGCTCTGCACATAAGACATAAGCTATAGTTTATAAAGTATATTGTTGTCCACATCAGCAACAATGAATAAAAAATATGTAAAGCAGCACACTATTTGCACGTATCCAAGTAATTGCACTGTAACATGTCAATAATACATATATCTCAAACTGAGACCAAAGTGCTACATATAGTAAAAAAAAGTGCATGGTGCATGTAGACAAAGTATATTGCAGAGATACAGACCAATGTAAAGATATACAGCAGTATAGCAGCAGATGGCAGAGACCGGGATAGCACCACTCCAACGTATGTTTCGGAACTCAACCTTCGTCTGGGAGTGGCTCTATCCCAGTCCATCTGTCTATTTAAACCCAAGAGCACCAATGAAAATACACATTAAAAGAAAAATGCAGTCATCACCTGTGGCTGTTTGTTCGGCGCATGAACAGCGTCACCAGCCGCCGCTGAGAAGCCGGAAGGGGCCGCGTCACATGACCGAGTCATGGGATAAGTCACCGGCAGCACAGAGACGGCACATGCGCACTGTCAATAGTGACAGTGTCTGTGATCAGCAGAACATTTCCATAAAATTTCCATAAATGCAATGTGCCCTATAATATGACTCTTGTTACTCTTTATATATACCTCATAATATGATCCGACATATATACCAATTTTTCATATGTATATATTTAACTGTATATATTCCAATGATTTTCTTTGGCCCCTACTTAACGTATGCATATGTTATTCTTTCATATCACTATTTTCCAGCTATTCCCACTATCTACCATTTATTTACCCCACTATGGCCCTCATTTACTATTCTAAACCCGACTTTTTTGTCGGGTTTTTTTGTCGCATCTTTGTCTGCGACATGTCGCAGACATCGTGCGCCAGTCTGCGACATGATGCAAAATTTTTTTACAACGGACCCGATTTGGATTCTCCCAACCCCGAAAAAGGGGCGTAACCTGACATTTCTGAGCTTTCCCACGTATTTATATAGCTTTCCTACCCGAACTTGTTGAAATTGTTGTGGATTTTTTCCCGACAACTCAGAGGAGTTGGAAACAAAAACAAAAAAACCCGCGTGCGACAAACAGGATGCGACATAATAATAAATACCAGGGGAAAAAAGCAGTCGGGTAAGAAAGCAAGATAGACTTACAATCCAATTTTCTAAGTAAATGAGGGCCTATATGTATGTCATCCTATTCTAATTTACATTTTGATACTGTGTTATTATTATTGCTTTTACGCGATCTGTCAGTGTTCTGCTGATCACAGACTGTCCCTCTTGCCAGTGAGCGTGCACCGTCACCGTGTCGCCGGGGATCCGGGGAGTCGCGTCTACGTCATGGCATTGTCATTTGACTTATCACAGGACTCGGTCATGTGACGCGACTCCTTCCGGCTTCCCGGCGGCGGCTGGTGACGCTGCTCATGCGCCGAACAAACAGCCACAGGTGATGACCGCATTATTCTTTTAATGTGTATTTTGATTGGTGCTCTTGGGTTTAAATAGACAGATGGACTGGGATAGAGCCACTCCCAGACGAAGGTTGCGTACTGAAACGTACGTTGGAGTGGTGCTAACCCGGTCTCTGCCATCTGCTGCTATACTGCTGTATATCTTTACATTGGTCTGTATCTCTGCAAAATACTTCCTTTTTTTACATGCACCATGCCCTTTTTTCCTATATGTAGCACTTTGGTCTCACTTTGAGATATATGTATTATTGACATGTTGCAGTGCAATTACTTGGATACGTGCAATTAGTGTGCTGTTTTACATATTTTTTATTCATTGTTGCTGATACGGATAACAATATACTTTATATACTATAGCTTATGTCTTATGTGCAGAGCTGGTGATACCACCATTTTTTGTTGCTGTATTTCTCTTTGACATAACGTAATTTTACCACTTTTGTATTGCATATTCTACGGAATTAATAAATTTAGCACTTAATGGCCCTCATTTACTATTGCAAACCCAACATGTTTTGTCCGGTTGTGCGCCAGATTGTGTTGCATTGCACCAGAAATTCTGTGTGCGCCATATTTTGCGCCAGAATTTGCGCCAGAATTGAAAAAACCTGACTAACCGAGAAAACCCGAAAAAGGGGCGTGACCACCATGAAAAGGGGGTGTGGTCTCAAAAAGGAGAGTGTTCCTGACATTTTCACAAAAGCCCAACATATTTACTAAGGTTTCCAAATAAAATGAGGTAGATTTAAGCTGAGGAAAACCCTACAGATCAGAGCATGTGTAAAAAAAGCAAAGTGTAGGGAAAGTGGACAATGTAGGGAATTAAAACCCACAAAGAAACCTACTCTCCACTCTTAGTAAATGAGGGCCAATGTGTTTTATAAGTGACTCTGTTTCCTCTCATTGGTTCTTTCTATAAATGTATGGAGTTCACATGTTTATGGCTTACACTTGTGCCTGGGATATATAAGGTCTATTTTGCCCCCATGTTAGCATGACCTTACATGTTGTTATCCTCCCTTTTTCTTTTTCCCAGGTTGTGTTGTCCGATGTCTTTATATTTATCAATCGATCGCAGAGCACACAGATCAATGTGGTTCTATGGAACCACATTGACCTGTATGAGTAATGAAATGATTCCTCCTAAAAGTCCCCTAAGGGTACTAAGTGTAAAAAAAAAAAAGTAAAAAAATAGTTTAAAAACACGCACATTAACCCGTTCCGTATTAAAAGTTTAAATCACCCCCCTTTTTCCCAAATTCCATATAAAAAAATATATAAACATAATAAAAATAAACATATGTGGTATTGCCAGGTGTGCAAAAGTCCGAACTATAAAAATATATTGTTAATTAAACGGTCAATGGCATACGCGCAAAAAAATTCCAAAGTCAAATATAGCGTCTTTTTGGTCACTTTTATACAATGAAAAAAGAATAAAAAGCGTTCAAAAAGTCAAAAATGGTACCAGTTCAAATCTCAGATCATGGCGCTAAAAATGAGCCCTCATATGACTCCGTATGCGGAAAAACAAAAAAGTTTTATAGGGGTCAGAAGAGGACAATTTTAAATGTATAAATTTTTATGCATGTAGTTATGATTTTTTCCAAAAGTACAACAAAATCAAACCTATATAAGTAGGGTATCATTTTAATCGTATGGACCTACAGAATAAAGACAAGGTGTCATTTTTCCGAAAAAAAACTGCGTAGAAACAGAAGCTCCCAAAATGTACAAAATGGTGTTATTTCAAAAATGTTGTCGCACAATGACTGATGTCATTATAAAGTAGAATTGGTAACACAAAAAATAGGCCCTCATATGGATTTTAGGTGCAAAATTGAAAGGGTTATGATTTTAAAAAGGTAAGGAGGAAAAAAACTAGAGTTCAAAAACAGAAAAAAACTTGGTCCTTAAGGAGTTAAAGATCGTGGATGCAGGGTGTACCTGTACGCCCTGGATCCCCAAAAGGTTAAAAAATAAAATAAGTAAAGTAAACAAAAATAAACATAAACATATGTGGTATCGCCACATGCGCAAATGTCAGAACTATAAAAATATAACATTAATTAAACTGCACGGTCAATGGCCTATACATGCCAAAAAAATGTAATTGCATATTTTAAGACACTTCTTGTACCCTAAAAAATGTATAAAAATCGATCAAAAAGTCCCATCAAAATAAAATGATACCAATAAAAGCTACAGATCACAAATAACAGTGCAAAAAAGAGCCCTCACTCATCCCCGTATACAGAAAAATAAAAAAGTTATAAAGATCAGAAGGACATTTTTAACATACAAATTTTCAGGCAAAAAGTTATAATTTTTTAAAGGAGAACTACGGAATTTAAAAATGTATCCCCTATCCTAAGGACTGGGGATAAGTTTCAGCGGTTGGACCCCCCGCGATCTCCCGTACGGGGCCCCGGCTCTCTGGTTAGAGAGGGCGTGTTGACCATCGCACGAAGCAGCGTCCGGCACGCCCCCTCCATACACTGCTATGGGAGAGCCGGAAATTGCCGAAGGCAGCGCTTCGGCTATCCCATAGCAGTAAATGGAGGGCGCGTGTCAACCGCCGCCTCGTGCGATGGTCGACATGCGCTCTCTATGCAGAGAGCCGCGGCCCCATATGGGAGATCGTGGGGGGCCCCAGCGGTCGGACCCCCCGCGATCCTTAGGATAGGGGATAACATTTTCAATCCCGTAGTTCTCCTTTAATAAAATTCACATACAATGAACAAATTATTAGTTATACACACTGCTTATGGTGGATTTTAGATGAATACTTTATAGCTAGAATAATAGTCCAGATGTCAGGACCGACTGTGGAGACAGGGAGAGTGAGCCCTAAACTGACCCTAAAAATACTGTACGTGCCTACTTGCCAATCCATCCTAACCGATGGATCGACAACTGGGCGCCAGTCCCTTCCTGAGCTAAAGTGCAGAGGTGTAAAAACACATAATAATACACAGTAGATAACGATCCAGAAGTATTACAGGAACATAGAACACTATAAATACTGGACTCAGATTACTGACATAAACAGATAAAGTTCTGAGGACACAGATCAGTAAGTAAGCAATGCAGACACTATATACCAATGAAAAAGCACAGAGGAAACACTAATTCAGTGATCATGGACTCTATGATCAGTGCATGTACTAACAAACTCTAATGGTCAGATCAACCAAACAGGATATAAATATAGAATACTGTTCACACTGGATACAGATAACTAACAAACAGATTAGGTCCAGAACACAAGTGTCATGTCCGTCCTGGTCTGTGTTCACACACAGCTATTGGATTTGCTGTGTGTGAACAGTTTTATGTTCTCTGGTCAGGGAATAGTTAATGTCTCTGGCTTTTTCAGCCAATAACCTTTAAGGTGTGTCTACTTAAGGTCAGCTCAGCCTAGCCTCTGGAATGGTGATTGACTTAATTTCATCCTGACTTCATTTACTGGACTTTAATGGACTTCCTGATGTCTAGCTGCTAACATGCTGACTATGCTGCTAATGGAGGCTTGGTGAAACACTCTTTGTTTGAGCTTTTAATCTACTATCTCTGCTTTAGCATGCACTTTGTATTTTCTGGTTTTAGCCATGTTAGGTGGCATGCTCTTAGTGGATTTTAAGCTGTGTTTGTTTAGTCGATTTTAGGATTTGTTTATCCTTTCTGCTTTGTGTTTGTTCACACTGTGTTTTCTCTTGTATCTGTTTATGTGAAGTTCTATTTCCGTTTATGTGAAGTTATATTTCTGTTTTCCTACTGGGCCAGCATCCTGACCACACGGTGGAGTGTGCCACTGGCCAGTAGTCTATTTGGATTTACTATTAATGGCTACTCGGGGAGTGGAGTGTCCAGTTTGTGTGTCCATTGTGAACAGTGTCTTATGTTAGTTCCCTACTGGAGGTGATCGGAAGGATTATTATTCCTGTCTTGTGTTCAGTGTGAACAGTGTTCTATAAATATATCCTGTGTATCTAGGCATCCCTATTACCTGTCCATGGGGATTTCGTGTCTACTGAAGGTTTGCATAGGGAACGCAAATATTCCTGATTAGCGATAGATCCCTGTTTCTGGTCCATGGGGACTTTGTGTCTACTGGATGTTCTGGGGGATTATGCCATATTCCTGTCTGTTCCTAAAGTCTGTTGACGTATACATTTTCCTGTCTGGTGTTTTGAACTCTGTTTATTAGTTCTTGATTTCAGATCTTTGGAGTTCTGTACATGACTACTGATCTATAGTATCCTCTGTTCATGACCATGGATCTATAGTGTCCTCTGTTCACAACCACTGAGTCCTCTGTTCATGTCCGCATATCTGTAGTGTCCTCTGTTCATGACTGCTGATCCATAGTGTCTCCTGTGCTGCCCACTGATCTGTTTCCTCAGAACCTAATCTGTTATAGAGTTCTATGTTCCTGTTATGTTTCTGGTTTGTGAACGACTATTTATAAGTATATGTTTTTATTAGGCCCCTGCAATTTAGTTTAGGAAGGGACCGGGGCACCCAGTTGTCGATCCAACAGTTAGGGTGGATGGGCAAGTAGGTAGGGAGAGCTATTTTATTTTTTTAAATCTCCCAGAGTCCAGCATGGAGCACAGAGATATCTTGTACTAAATCTCAATTCCCCAGAGTCCCCATGAAGGGTAACAGGGATGTCTTGTACAGAAACTCAGAAAACGGATACAAGAAAACACACAGTATGAACAGCTACTTAGCAGAAAGGACATACTAATCCTTAAAAACTAGCTTTATATAACCATGAAGAAAAACACAGAACAACTCAAAGATAAATACAGAGTGCATGCTAAGGCAGAAAGAGTAGCATTAAAGCACCAACAGGCAAGGAGTTTTGCACTAACAACTTGAAAGCAGCATGTCAATCACCAGCTCAAAACCAAGACTGAGCTGAAGATATCTAGACACACTGCACAGCCAATGGGTGAAAGGATAAAAGCTTTAACTATTTCCTAGCCAGCAAGCATCAAACTGTTTAGACACAACCTAAATCGAATGGGAGTGTCTGAACATAACCAAGACAGACATTACACCGGCATTGATTTATCCAGAAATGGTAACTATGATATGATGGTGATAGATAGATGATAAAATTGTTCATATAATGAACTGATAGCACTGCAATACACAGTCCTGTCACCTGAGAAAAATATTACCAGCTTCACCATAGAATAGTCCTGTCCCCTCTCGCTGAGTTGAGAATGCCAGTAGGCACTCGCAGATCGGAGACTGATGGTAATGCGCTTGCAGGCGCTGTTGCGGCTGGTCCAGACAGCACTGGATCCGATATAAGCCAGACAGGAGCTCCGAGGATATCTGTATAAAGGCAAAGGTCAATCCCTCGTGGTAGCAGGGTCTGACGTCAGCGGCAGCAGTGGGAGCGGGAGATGGATCACAGGATAGGTGAAGCTGGTGGAATCATGGATGATGGAACGGCACGGACTGGTTATAGCTATTGTTCCACACAAAAGAGCAGTGCGTCTCTTGCATAAAGAACTAGACGTGTTTCAGGGTACTTGGCAGAAAGTTTTCGACCCTTTACTCAGTAGTTATGCCCAACTGCCAGTTTGCTCATTGGCCAATGGGCATAACTTTACCAATTTGTTCATTGTATACCAATTTGTTCATTGTATGTGAATTATATTAGCATGATTTCAGTATCAAGTATATTATTTATACCATTATTACTCTCCTTGAGGTTTGGGCTACCCCCTTTTTGCATATTTCAATTTATTCTATTACACCTTGGGTATAGATGTTGCCCAATAAACCTCAGCCAGTGATTAATTGTGAGCTGCACCGTTTTTTTTTATATTAGTAAAACAAAATTAAACCTATATAAGTTCGCTGTCATTTTAATCGTATGGACCTATAGAATACACATATGGTGTCATTTATAAAAAAAAAAAAAAAAAAAGTTACACAATGGTGTTTTTTCTTTTCCAATTTTTCCACACAAATATTTTTTTCTGCTTTTGCTATAGATTTTGTGGTGAAATGATTGATGTTATTACAAAATAAAATTGGTGGTTCAAAAAACAATCCCTCATATGAGTCTGTAGGTGGAAAATTGAAAATGTTATGAAGGTGAGGAGGAAAAAATAAAAGTGCAAAAGTGAAAAAACCCATGGTCCTTAAGGAGTTGAAAAAAAGTACAACTGGATACAAGTGCAACTGGATACAATCACACTGCTGTCTGTTGTGGCAGTTCTCCCAGGTTCTTTAATACCCAACATGTGGCCAATATCTGCTATCTAGGAAAATGGCAGGAATCAAAAAGGAAGGAGAAGCATGCAGCTTTGATAATGCAGCTTTAGTTTGAGTAAAGAAGTATTCTGGCTTTTGGATAAAAATTCATATGTTGTTGGTCCCCTGCTGACACGTTTTTCTCCTTCTAGTGATTGGCTAACAAGGCAGGTCCAGTACCAATCATTTAACTTGGAAACAGGAAGAAGACAGAAGCATCAGTGGACCAGAGCAAAAAAAAACAGGAGCTGTGAAAGAGCGGGGGTTGGTTATTATAGTTTTTTTTTTTTTTGTGTAGAGGTTCTGCAGTGGCAGAATAATACAGACCGCTGAGAAGTAACCCCAATTTTGGAAAGTGCATCACTCAAGCCATTTATCTAGTAGTGTAGTAAGCTTTTTGAACCCAATTGTAGCTTTTTATCAGAAACAAAATCAACAGTAGGTGCACATTAAAAATGTATACATTTTTTAACAGTCATAGGTAGTTTAAAATGTTTGCAGTATGCACCACTGGATAAAGTGTTGACCAGCTATGTCTTTGGGGAATTCTTGTGACAGATTTTGGAAAGAAAGGCAGAAAAACACTCCTAGGATACAGGTTCCAAAGACAGGGATATGGATGCTCTAGGGGGGACTTGTGGAAAGAGCAGGAAGAGAAGCTTATAATGAATACAGGGCTTCTAATGAAATGCTTGCATGAAGGACTTGTTTGCTGCTAATGCTGTTTGCCTGCTAGGGCTCTGTTCATCACATGAGACTCTCCAACGTATGGCACTTTATAGGCATATATTGGCTATAAATGTCATAAAGTTTCATAAAATGTCACCCATTGTTAAAAATTTATTCAGTGTTGCATCTTGTATTTTTTTACTAGATACCTTTGCATAGAATAGAGAAGTATACAGATATGCAAACAGTGACGATGCCCACAACTTGTTTTGTATGATGATAAGCATTTGGATGCTTTGGATGCCTGTGATACGCAAAATGGATTGAGTGCATGTGCCTACTTGTGAAAATGTCCCAGAGCTGAAATGGCTGGGCTCGATCTCAATATGCTGAACCTCATTTTAGCAACTCGCCTGCATTCTTTATGCATCATACTCAATAAGATCACACACCCTCCTTGAAAGTGTGGACATCTGAAGAGAGTGGCTAAACATCAGTAGTCAGCTGACATCTCTGACAAAACCTCCCTTCTAAAAATCACACCATGAGCCCTATATCGATTAGAAGCTCCACTTACTGCTCGTATTTCTTTCCGCCACATCTGGTGTGTACAGGTCCCTGTAGAGTCTACACATTCTTAGGAATTCTTATTCATTTTTCTGTCCAAAATGTGTCACATAGTAACCCCTGGAACAAAGTAAACCTTCATACTGCATGTTTCCAGAATGTAGTTTCAACAGAATGTTGAAATTCTCACTATAATGATTGTCATTTGTCAGGCATCATTTTTAGGTTTTATCTAGGGATACATTTTTGAACTTTTTCAGGGGTTTAAATCAGATTAATATTGATAATCTTATGCTAATGACACTTTTTATGAGCTGGGTCAGGATCCTGCTTCTTCTGGTTGTCCAAATTGGTTGTTATTTTGAAATAGTAAGCAGCATCTTTACTTATCCTCCTACTGGAGCAATTTTTGCTCCTGTTTTGCAAACTTCCTTTTGTAGTTTGGTACGATACTTATGGCCTTTCTTTCTAAAGTTGTACTGGGTCCCTATCTTCCTGGTCCCCAAATATTAGGGCCTTTATCAGTGGAATTGCTAGGGGGTACGGACTGCACCAGGTGACACCTCCAAGCGGGGTGACAATATCAGAGGTAAAATCAGCTGGTTCGCGTCCTGGCTGTTTCACCTGACCTGCATGACAGCAATGTTCTTCTCAACTACAAGCTGCTGTCACTCTGTGGCCGGGCTGTAGTACAGAGCCAGGTGGTGGGGGCGGCACAGAGGAGAGACTGAAGGCTGTGAGCATGTCCTGACCAGAGAAGGCGTGTGCAGCACAGAGACGACTGTTGGGTGCAGCTGCTGCCCTGGAAGTGATCCTCTGACCTCACTACCACCACCTACCTCCAACAGCAACTGCAGTCTAGACAGCCATCCAGATGAGTCTAAGAGGGTTCTGTAAGGGGGTGAGAGGTCTGTAAGAGTAGACAGAGAGGTCTGAACAGGGTAAAGGAGTCTGTGAGGGAGAGACAGAGGGGTGGGGGGGGGAGACAGAGTGGTGTGGGTGACAAAGGGGTCTGTAAGTGAGAGACCAAGGTGTTGGGGAAAGGGAAGACAGAGGGGAGACAGAGGGTGTAGGGGGTACAGAGGAGTCTATAAAGGTGAGACAGAGGGGTGTGGGGGGACATAAATACCCACACTACCTGTCATGTGGGGAGTCATTGTTACGTCATGCGCTCCGGCCGCACACGCTGGCTGTGAGCGCATGGTACCATTACCTGCTGCTGCCGGTGGGGCTGGGATTCACATCGCAGGACGAGCCTGCATGTGAATCCCAGTCCGGCACTCACCAGGTGCTTCTCCTGCCCCCGCCTCTGCCTCTCTGCTCTGGTGCTCGTGTCCCCGTTATCTAGGGCAGGCGCGCAGGAGATTTAAGGGCCAGTGCTCCCATTAGTGTAGTACATCTGTGGCTCATTGATAAATTCCTCCTCCTCCCACACTTCCCTGCCAGATCTTTGTTGTCTTGTGCCTGAGAGAAAGCATACCTGAGAGTTGCCTTGCCATGTATCTGATCCTTTGCTCTGTGACCTGACCCTGCTCCTCTGCCACCTGCCTACTGACTACTGCCTACTGCTACTGTGCCGCCTGCCCTGTCCTTCTGCTATCCTGACTACAAGCTGCCTTTTCCCTCCTGTGCCTAGCATCTTATCAGCCGCCTGTGTGGTCGAGCCGTGCCAGGGGTAGCGACCTGAGTGCCGCCTGCTGCAGTAAGTCCATCCCGCTTTGTGGAGGGCTCTGGTGAAAACTAGGGGCATCTTAGACTCTGCTCCCTGGTACAGTCTGAGTCATCTGCCACACAGGTCCAGTGGATCCACATACACCAGTGTTCCTGTTATCAGGAATGGGCAGGGAAGGAGTGCACTCTAATCTCGCCCACTCCCCTGTCCCTGCCTAATTACGTACCTGCCCTAAATGACAGGTCCGTAACCACAAAAACTATATATGTGAGGGGCGTAATTGTCAAAGTAATAATCTACAATGTATACAATGTAGAAAAATCAGCTGGCACTGCTTCTTTCCCGGATACACCCCTCACCTTAATATTCCTCTGCCTAGCGTAGTCGTAAAGGCACAGTCACCTGCTGGCGCTTGAGAAACTGGTGGTGCACAGACTGTACAAAGCTCAAGTGACCATATGTCGCAAAACAATGAAGTAGAAAAAGACGGCAGCTCACCAAAGAATTCAACGCAAGCTTCTTAATTGACCAGCGTGTGCAGGTTACAAAACTTGAAGTGCAGGTGCTCTACCCCAAAACCGCACGAACAACGTCCGTTTCGCACTAACTGTGCTTCCTCCGGTTCGTTGTCGTACTATCCCTCCTCCCCTTATATAGTTTCCCCCAATCAAGATTCCAACAGGGTAGGAGTGTCATACAATTGCGACCATCTCAACTACATCACATCCGTTATGACATCATGTCAGTGCGCGGTCAGCTGACGCCGTTGCCGTAGATACGGGCAGGACGCAGCCATCTGTGCCGGAAGTTGCGATGTAGAAAACTTCATCAGCTGGTCCGCTACAACTTCCTACGTATCCACAGCAACCCGGCATCACGTGACTCTCTCCACACTGTTGGGGAAGAAACAAACGGGGAAGGTAAGTACAACTATGTGAATTAGTGATTAAAACAAAGTATTAAACAATGATTAAAAACAGTGTAAGTTACCTTACAGAAAAATGCTCATGTCTATTTTATCATTTAAACCACCTGCGCCCATAGCTCCTGTTCTTAAAATCCACCTACTTTCTCGTTGTAAGAGGAGCTTATTTCTGTCTCCACCATTGATGGCATTGTCCACTATTTCCAACCCGGAAAATTTCAGGGGACTCCCGTCGCATGTTCCCTGGCCAACCTGTACCTTGCTATCTTCGAAAAGCGCTTCATTTTTTCGGAAAGGAACCCATTCACTCGGTACATATCGTCCATATTGAGATATATGGACGACGTGTTTATCGTATGGATGGGGGGTGAAGAAGAGTTCATTCAATTTGTCAATTATCTTAATAATAACGATGACATGAACATGAGATTCACTTACGTCTTCGGAGGTAAATCATTAGACTTTCTTGACGTGAGGGTAGAAATTTCTGAGGATGGTTTTGTCACGAGTGGGTTTCGTAAACCCA
Organism: Hyla sarda; assembly: GCF_029499605.1. Lineage (NCBI taxonomy): Eukaryota > Metazoa > Chordata > Amphibia > Anura > Hylidae > Hyla > Hyla sarda. The sequence continues at coordinate 422,836,487 of NC_079189.1, forward strand.
CGGCAGTAAATGCGTTACTTCATTTTGAAAGCTTCCATCCCCCTCACGTCAAGAAGTCTATTCCATTCAGCCAGTTCCTCCGGCTTAGGAGACTTAACAACAGAGATGAAGCCTTTGAGAAGCAGTCAGAGGAACTGGCAAGGAGATTTATTAATAGGGGGTACCCAGGAGACATTGTCCAACTGGCCCTGAATAAAGCCCGTAAGGTAGGATATGCAGCAGCCAGATATTCCAGGAAAAAGAAAAGGAAGGGGACGTCTGACAGATTTGTATTCTCCTTTAAGCACAGTCCTATGGACCAGGCCGTGCAAACGGCTGTCGGGCGGCACTGGCATCTCATTGAGGAGGACTGTGACTTGGGGGATGCTGCTGTCAACCGCCCCCTTTTTTCGTACAGAAAAACTAAGACCATAGGTAACGTGCTGGGCCCGAATCAGTTTAGAGAGAAATCTGATAACTGGCTGAAAAAATCGAGACCTCAGGGTAATTTTAAATGCAGGCAATGCCAACTATGTCCTTTTAATGCAGAGAATAAGAGCATCAATCTCGGGGGAGTATCATGGTCAATACGCAATTTTATCACCTGTAAAACTAGGTTTGTAGTATATGCAATTGTCTGCGATTGCGGACTTTTTTACATCGGGAAAACAATACGGAACCTGAATACCCGCATCAGAGAGCATCTTAGATCTGTCTCCACCGGAGTGGGCTGTCCCAGACTTATCCAGCATGTACGGGAAGTACACAAAGGGGACCAGTCGGTCCTGAAATTTTCCGGGTTGGAAATAGTGGACAATGCCATCAATGGTGGAGACAGAAATAAGCTCCTCTTACAACGAGAAAGTAGGTGGATTTTAAGAACATGAGCTATGGGCGCAGGTGGTTTAAATGATAAAATAGACATGAGCATTTTTCTGTAAGGTAACTTACACTGTTTTTAATCATTGTTTAATACTTTGTTTTAATCACTAATTCACATAGTTGTACTTACCTTCCCCGTTTGTTTCTTCCCCAACAGTGCGGAGAGAGTCACGTGATGCCGGGTTGCTGTGGATACGTAGGAAGTTGTAGCGGACCAGCTGATGAAGTTTTCTACATCGCAACTTCCGGCACAGATGGCCGCGTCCTGCCCGTATCTACGGCAACGGCGTCAGCTGACCGCGCACTGACATGATGTCATAACGGATGTGATGTAGTTGAGATGGTCGCAATTGTATGACACTCCTACCCTGTTGGAATCTTGATTGGGGGGAACTATATAAGGGGAGGAGGGATAGTACGACAACGAACCGGAGGAAGCACAGTTAGTGCGAAACGGACGTTGTTCGTGCGGTTTTGGGGTAGAGCACCTGCACTTCAAGTTTTGTAACCTGCACACGCTGGTCAATTAAGAAGCTTGCGTTGAATTCTTTGGTGAGCTGCCGTCTTTTTCTACTTCATTGTTTTGTAATAATCTACAATGACACAGACTAGGTTTGGGGACAGTAGGAACAGACAGACTAACAAAGGAAGACTAAACACTCACACAATAAGTCTAATGTCAACTATGCACGTCTGAAGCCAGGAGATGTCACTGTACAAAGTCGCTAACACCAGAGAGAATAGTCATAGAAAGGAGCCAAAGGTTCAAAAAGCCAGATATTACAAATACAGCAGATAGCTAGCCAGAGTACAAACTGAGCTCTATAGCAAGCACTGACTGGGAGTAGATTGCCAGATTATATGGAGCCAGCACAGGTGCTGCAATCAAGGTCAGCTGACCAGTCCAGACAGCCGGGGGTAACCTAGCAACAAAAAACAACAGAGAAGCTGTCAGAACCTTTTAACCCTATAAGTTCTGACACCTGTTTTCTGAAACGTGAGTGTTACAGTCATCAGCACACTCCATTCAGCATTTTTTTCTTCTATTACTACTTCTTTCCCTTGGATAGGGTATGCCTTCTTGACACATATCTAGACAATATTTCCATGATAGGTGAGATAAGGTTGGATGGGAGGCCGAGACAGATTATTGGCCCACGAGAAAAAGAAATACACACATATATATATATATATATATATATATATATATATATATATAAAAGAAAAGAAGAAGGTCCGGCACTTCAGGTGAAGGATTAAAACCAGCTTTCCTTTATTCAACCTTGACACAGTTCACATACAGAACAACGTCTGATGCGTTTCGCCCACTTTGGGGCTTAATCGTAGGTCCCAGTGGCGGGCCCCCGCCTTCAGACATCTTATCCCCTATCCTTTGTATAGGGGATAACATGTTTTTGCCCGGAATACCCCTTAAGGACCCCTGACGTACGCGTACGTCATGGGTCCGCTTCCGATCTGTAACGCGGGGCCACGGCGGGACCCGTGGCTAATATCGCGCGGCATTGATCGCGGTGCCGCGCACTATTAACCCTTTAGACACGATGTTCAAAGTTGAACGCCGCATCTAAAATGAAAGTGAAACCATGCCGGTTAGCTCAGGCAGCTGTTCGGGATCGCCGTGGTGAAATTGCGGCATCCCGAACAGCTTACAAGACAGCTGGAGGATCCCTACCTTCCTCATCGCTGTCCAAACAGTGAATGACTGCTCAGTGCCTGAGATCAAGGCATGAGCAGTCAAGCGGCAGAATCATCGATCAGTGGTTTCTTATGAGAAACCACTCATCAATGTAAAAGATCAGAGTGTGCAGTGTTATAGGTCCCTATGGGAGCTATAACACTGCAAAAAAAAGTGAAAAAAAGTGAATAAAAATCATTTAACACCTCCCCTAATAAAAGTTTGAATCACCCCCATTTTCCCATAAAAAAATAAAACTGTGTAAATAAAAATAAACATATGTGGTATCGCCGCGTGCGGAAATGTCTGATTTATAAAAAATATATTGTTAATTAAACCGCACGGTCAATGGTGTACGCGCAAAAAAATTCCAAAGTCCAAAACAGTGCATTTTTGGTCACTTTTTATATCATGAAAAAATGAATAAAAAGTGATAAATAAGTCCTATCACTGCAAAAATGGTACCGCTAAAAACTTCAGATCACGGCACAAAAAATGAGCCCTCATATCGCCCAATAAGCGGGAAAAAAATAAGTTATAGGTGTAAGAATATGACAATTTTAAATGTATAAATTTTACTGCATGTAGTTATGATTTTTTCCAGAAGTAGGACAAAATCAAACCTATATAAGTAGGGTATCATATTAATCTTATGGACCTACAGAATATAGAGAATGTGTCATTTTTACCAAAAAATGTACTGTGTAGAAACGGAAGCCCCCGAAAGTTACAAAATTGCATTTATTTCAATTTCGTCTCACAATGATTTTTTTTCAGTTTCGCCGTAGATTTTTACAAAGTACAATTGGTGGCTCAAAAAATAAGCCATCATATGCATTTTTAGGTGCAAAATTGAAAGAGTTATGATTTTTTAAAGGTGATGAGAAAAAACGAAAATGCAAAAAACGGAAAAACCCCGGGTCCTTAAGGGGTTAAGGCCAAAGCCAGAGGTGGATCTATGAGGGAGGAGAAGTCATTCCTTTATAGTTCCCATTCCTCTTGAATACAATTCTGGTTTTTAGCTCAAGAATTGCAGTGGCAGTTTATAAAAAGCTGAAACAAAAACTGCTGAATGGAATCCCAGTCTCATAATGTTTCTGACTAAATCCGGTGTACCAATCACCACATAGTATAATAACATTGTTTCCCAATATTACTTCAATACTGTTCCTAAACAAAGAACCCTATACACAGACCAATATAAGCTCCATACTGTGACAATAAAGTGATACATACTCAGCCTCTGCAGCCTGTATAAATGATTTCATACTCTATATATTAACACTAGCTGAGTACCCGGCGTTGCCCGGTTTTTCCTTCCAAATCCTTTTTGGGGAGGAAAATAAACAAAGGAGGAAGCTTTTGACTTCATATCCCGTCCTCATATATTGTTGTCATATCCCAACCCCACATCCCGACCTCCTATCCCGTCCTCCTATCTCGACCTCCTGTCCCGACGTCCTATACCGTCCTCCTATCCTGACCTCCTATCCTGACCTCCTATCCCGACCTCCTATCCCGACCTCCTATCCCGATCTCCTATCCCGTCCTCCTATCCCATCCTCCTTTCCCGACCTCCTATCTCGACTTGCTATCCCGTCCTCCTATCCCGTCCTCCTATCCCGTCCTCCTATCTGACCTCCTATCCCGTCCTCTTATCCCGTCCTCCTATTCCGACCTCCTATCCCGACCTCCTATCCCGACCTCCTATCTCAACCTCCTATCCCGTCCTCCTATCCTGTCCTCCTATCCCGTCCTCCTATCTCGACCTCCTATCCCGACCTCCTTTCTCGTCTTCATATCTCAACCTCCTTTTTCGACCTCCTATCCCATCCTCCTATCCCGACCTCATATCCTGACCTCCTATCCAGACATCCTTTCCCATCCTCATATCTCGACCTCCTATCTTGACCTCCTATCCCATACTCCTATCTCGACCTCCTATCTCAACCTCCTATCCAGACCTCCCATCCTGTCCTCATATCCCGTCCTCCTATCCCATCCTCCTACCCCGACCTCCTATTCCGACCTCATATCTTGTCCATATATCCCGTCCCCCTATCCCGACCTCCTATCTCGACCTCCTAACCCGACCTCCCATCTCGTCCTCATATTCCGACTCGTAATATGTGTACCAGGTATTGAAATAGCTCCAGCCGTACGGAAATTATATGGGAACATACATTTCCCATTGATTTGCATGGGACTTTACACAAAAACCCTGACCCTCACAAATGGGGGTAGTTAAGGGTTAAATTAACTATCCTATATTTTAAGTGGACATATAAGTAACATGTGACCAAGTATTATCGAAATATCTCCAGCCGTTGGGAAGTTATGCAGTAACACATATTTCCCATTGACTTGCATGGGACTTTAAACATAAGCCCCGCCCCTGGCAAATGTGGGTTAGTAAGGGTTAAATCACCTATCCTATGTTTGTTGTTGACATATAAGTAACATGTGTGCCAAGTTTCATGTTAATACCTTTAGCCGTTTGAAAGTTTTTGTGGAACATACATACATACATACATATATACACACATACATACATACATACACACACACACACACACACACACACACACACACACACGTTGAGTTTTATATATATAGATTTCATTACATCCAGTAACTTACAGGAAGTGTCTTCTCCGACTGTAAATGTTTTCTTTCCTTTTCTTCTACATCCTTTCCATCCTGTCATCTTCACCTTGCCCCACCCATATGGTAATAATATTCCTCTTGGTAGGTAGGTATATGTCCTCCAGTATGTAGATAGATGCCCGCCATTAGGCAGTTGCCACCCTCTAGTAGGTTTCACCATACATATAACTATTTTATTGCAACTGACCAAATCCAGTATACCTTAACCAACATTACCAATAATACCAATAATTCAAGGAACACATAATGACGCAACACCAGGACCAATACCAATCTCCCCCCACCATACACAGAAACACACAGAGGTAGTAACAGCATTTCGCAGGCTCGGCAGACCATATAAGTGGACACATACTTTTACATCCTGTGACTATAGAAGACGTCTTCTCTGATTAGAGTTGTGTACTTTTGCTTTTCTTTTCCTCCTGGCCTGGGCCATCATGAAGACTTCTTCAGCCATGACTCATTTTTTTAGAATCTACCAGAAAAACATTTTAGACTCCACTCCAGTAGCCCCCACCCCCTTATGTTTATACAAACTCTCCATCTGAACTGTACTGCCCCTATGTAGTGGTTAGGCCCCTCACAATGCCCACATATGGTAGATAGGCCTCCTTTCTGCCCCATATGGTAGTTAAGCACTTCTCTGTGCCCCATATAGTAAATAGTTAAGCCCTCCACACTGCCCAATTATATTTTTTAGGCCCCTCAAACTGTCCAAATGTAGTAGTTAGGTCATCCACTGCCAAAATTGAGTAGTTAGGCCCAAAACTGCCCCCATAATGTAGTTAAACCCCCTGCCCTTTTTCATATAGTAGTAAGCCCTACACACTGTCCCCATATATTAGTTAAGCCCCTACTGCCCTCATATAGTAGTAAGGCCCCACACTTCCCCCATATAGTAGTTAGGCCAAAATCACTGCCTTCTTATAGTAGTTTGAGCCCCCCAAACTGCCCCCATATCGTAGTTAGGCTCCCATTACCCCTACGTAGTAGTTAACCATATAGTAGAAATGGAATCACATGGCCCCCACATATCAGTAAGGACCCCTACATTTTCCTATATAGTAGTTAGCCTATCGTCTGTGCTCCATATAGTAGTAAGGCTACCCTTCCCCTGTGGATCTGGTCATGATTGCACCTCCTGTAACCTGTTATACTTCTCCTGGTGCTCCAGGATGTATTTGTTGCCCAGTGGATAGATATACAGTAGGTGTCTCACAATAGGTTGTTTCCTCTCTGTAGGTAACTAGGTGCACCCCAGTATAAAACTGGTTCCTCCAGTAGGTATATATCATATAACCTCCTCTCTGCTCCCTCACCAGCAGGGCCGGATCCTTCCCCTCTGCTGACAGTAGGTGCACGCATGTGTGATGAGTGTAGTCATTGTGCCTGCATCTGAGCTTGGGCACATGAGTCCTGTGCTGCTACCAACCTCCTGTAGACCGCAGGTTCAATGCAGCATGAGGTCAATAATGCGTCATTTACATACTTCGTCTTCATTAACCTAAGAATGAGGATGCTGAAAGCCAGGACAAAGTGCAGCAGGATCTCAGTCTTAGTGTAAGAACCAGAAGGGTTAATCTGCACTGAGGTCTTTTGTTATTCTGGTTACTGTAGAAAACCCTGTTCTCTGATGGTCAGCTGACCTCGTTGGCTTTCCACCTGTTCTGGATCCGATATTAGCTGGTAGTCTGCTCTCACACCCTGCCTGCGAAAGAGCTCATACTCCTAGCTAGCGGTTGAACCGTATCTTGTATTTCTGGCATATTTGACCCATTGGCTCCGCTCTCTCTTCTGTTTCTGCGATTTGGCATATCTGTTATATCTTGGAACTGACTCGGCGTGTGGACTGTGGCATATTGTGTTTATGTTTAATTATTATTTCTGTTAATGTGTGTGTTTCCATATATTGTCCCGACCTCCATCTGTATTATAGTTTATTTTGTTGACGTTTGACTCCCTCCACTTATTCAGGCAAGGACTGTCACTGTGTTTGTGGACCCGTCGCCTAGGGCAGGTAGACAAATAGGCAGGGCAAGTGGGAGCGGGTGAGTTTAGGTCTCCACTCTTCTGGCCAGATGTGACACTTGGTTGGTGGGGGGTGTGGAAAGAAAGGAGACAAAGTGGACGGAGGATGGCATGTTTTTCTTTACTTCCTGCCTGCCACAGGATATTCTCACAGGGAAAACGGCTCCGACAGGTAATAAGTGTATATGACAGTTGGTCTGGTCATGAGGGGACAAAATATGAAAAATGTTTGCTATCCAGAGTACCTCTTTAAGAATCCATTAAGGGTATTTTAAAGGGGTACTCCACTGGCCAGCATTCGGAACATTTAGTTCCGAATGCTGTCTGCGCACTGCAGGGGTTGGCCACGCCCCCTAGTTGCATCACACCATACCCCTCAATGCAAGTCTATGGGAGGGGGTGTGACAGCTATCACACCCCCTCCCGTAGACTTGCATTGAGGGGGGGCGTGGTGTAATGTCACTAGGGGGCATGGCCAACCTCCCAGCATGTACACAGGGTTCGTAACTTAATGTTCTGAACTCTTGCCAGTGGAGTACCCCTTTAATAGATGTAATAAATGTGTATCCAAAAGTGCATTCCTTTCGCTCATGAATTTAAAAAAAGGACCCACATTGAGGACAGGTACACATGGAACTTACCGATCAAGAAAGGTTATTTGGACATATGGATAATTTTGTCCAAGATACCTAATACCCACTCATATAGATTTTTGCTATTAGTTTTATAAGAACACCATGTGATTTTTTGCATTTTTTAGAATGTAAATCTGTGTAAATGTAGTTTTATGGTTGCTATCACTAGTTCCCCCCCATTGTGTAAAAGATTGGATTACAAACAGAGTCTGTGGTCAAAGCGAAATCTATTTTACTGCTTGGTGGAAACATTTAAAGCTAATTGACAACCATAAAATAATACATTTTGTTTACTGCTAAATGTAAACCGTTTCTATAAAACAAGTCTGTGTTACATGAAAGATCACTTTTATGACATTGAGTTTAAAGATTTCAGGTCAAAGACCAGCAGCGGCGTACAGTTACCATCAAACAAATGGATGCTTATGAGATGTAATGACAGTAAAGTCACTAATCCAGAACATCTGCTGTGCTAAGATAGTGCGTTTCATTCCTACTAATTCTATCATTTTCTCACTCATCCCCATACCACCTTTATGTGTTTATCATTGTCACCATGAATTTGCTAAGAAGTGACTGCTGCTGATATATTCGTGTGGATTAATACTAAATCTCACAGTCTGTCTTTTAAGAAGGCAATGTCTAACTTTTTGTGGATTTTTTTAATGGAATTTATAGCTTTCAGTATTATTTTTCTTATGTTTTGCCATAAACTACTTTTCCATTTTTTTTTGCTTAATACTTTTTAGTTACTTTTAGAGATGAGTAAACTTTTGTTTTTAGTCAAATTTCTTTGCGGCTAATTTGTATTAAAAACGTCTGTTTCTGGGCTACACAGAGCCTCAATAGGGGTCTAGAACAGTTTGCCTTGTTCTAACACGCATAGGGAGTGTGCTGTAGTAGTGAAATAATACTGTTATTCAGTATGACATGCAGATTACAGGCATTGCTATTAATATCACTGCTGCAGAGCGTCGATGTGGCAGCAGGGAGACCATATAGTGTCAAAATTGGAGAGGATAAAGAGATTTTTTCATGTCATTTTTATTTAATTTAATTAGAATTTATTTAAATTTTTTGAGTACCCATGCTGGTGAGCATCGAGCTGGCGGTCCTCTGCCAGGCGAGATACCACATTTTCCAGCCCCTGCCTCTCAGTGCCCCCCTGACTATGAAAGTGCGAATGTTTCATTTAATCAGTTATGGTTCATTGCTATCGCTCCAAGCTGTTTCTTGTGATAATTCCACAGTTAATATGACGTCGGCGGCCATAGGGCCTCAGTCTTGAAAAGATTACATCGATTTTTTTAAATTTAAGATTAATATTAGATTCCAAAGTTTAATGTCCCGGTGTTTACTTTGATTTAATACTGTATGACTACAAAATCCAATGTAACAAGTAGTCACATGGCGGCACAATGACAGAGCCTAAAGGTGGCAGCAACATGAGGAGACCATAATCTGGCAGAATGACACAGCCTGGAATTGGAATTTAAGGTAATGTCCCAGGCCCAGCATCACTAAACCATACAGTTGCTGAATGACACAGCCTGGAGCAGTTGGCAGCATAAGTAGACAGTAGGGCTTTACAATCCCTAAGATTAAAAGATGAATTTTAAAATTGAAATTGAAGAATTATGTTAACTAGTGCTACCATAAAATATTGGCAGGTAATTTCCCAGGTCCAGCAGCATCAGTAAACCATGAATGACACAGCCTGGAGGTGGCTAAAGCAAGAGGAGACCATAAAGTGTTTGAATGGCACAGCCTAGAGGTGGCTGAAGCATGAGGAGACCATATAGTGTCTGAATGGCACAGCCTGGAGTTGATGGAAGCAATAGGAGACCATTGAAATTTAGGATTTTGACGTTTAAAATTTTGAAATTGAAATTTAGGATTTTGAAATTGAAATTTTAGCTAACCTTCCCAAGTTTTAGTGTCCCGGCGTGTGGTTACAAAGGACTAAATTTAACAAGGAGTCACATGTCACATGGCGGCACAATGACAGAGCCTGGAAGTGGCATCAGTGTGAAGAGACCATATAGTGGCTGAATGACGGCCTGGAGTTTGTGACAGCAAGAGGAGACCATATAGTGTCTGAATGGCACAGCATGAAGTTGGCTGAAACATGAGGAGATCATTGAAATTTAAGATTTTGAAATTTAAATTTTAGCTAACACTCCCAAGTTTTAGTGTCCCGAGCCCTGGTGTTTGGGTACAAAGGACCAAATTTAACAAGGAGTCACATGGCGGCACAATGACAGAGCCTGGAGGTGGTATCATGATGAGGAGACAATATAGTGGCTGAATGACTGCCTGGAGTTTGTGGCAGCATGAGGAGACCATATAGTGTCTGAATGGCACAGCATGGAGTTGGCAGAAGCATGAGGAGACCATTGAAATTTAAGATTTTGAAATTACCGTATTTATCGGCGTATAACACTTTTAAAACTTAAATTTAAGGCAAAAAGTATGCCTGTGTGTTATACGTCGATAAGTCTTCTGTCTACTGATTTAAAACGGCAGCAGCAGCGTCTGCTTGTTAAGTATTAACCACTTTAAATCAGTGACCAGCGGCGTCTCCTGCCCGCTCTGTCACTTGCTTTCTACCGCACTATCCACAGGTACTGGTGTGGTGGGTAGTGCGGAAAACGCTGATTAAAATGAGCCCTACCTTGTCCGTATCTGCCCTACCTTTTAATCAGCATCTCCCGCACTATCCACCAGTACCTGTGGATAGTGCTGGAGAAAACAAGTGAACGTTTTACTTTTCATTTTCCCTATCTCCCCCTCCCTCATCATTCCCCCTTTTCCTGCTTTTTATAGTTTAGTTTATTTTCCTTACCTGTCTGCGCTTCGGCAGGTCTTCGGCAGGTCTTGCGGGGTCAGTGAAGCAGATGAGTGACGTCCTCTGCCGGCTTCTCTGTGCGGCATCACTTACGTTACTTTTCATTTCCTGTAGTCGCCGCCAAAAAGTGACATCCGTGATGCCACACAGAGAAGCCGGGAGAGGACGTAACACATCTGCTTCACTGACCCCACAGCCCGCAAGACAGCCGAAGCACTGACAAGTAAGGAAAGGGGAAGAGTGGTCTTCAACCTGTGGACCTCCAGATGTTGCAAAACTACAACTCCCAGCATGCCCGGACAGCAGTTGGCTGTCCGGGCATGCTGGGAGTTGTAGTTTTGCAACATCTGGAGGTCTGCAGGTTGAAGACCACTGGATGCCATAGGAGGAACATGATGGGGGATGATGAGACGGGGAAATGATGAGGGGGGGATGATGGGGGGATGAGACAAGGGGAAATGATGAGGGGGGATGATGGGGGGATGAGACAAGGGGAAATGATTAGGGGGATGAGGGGGGGATGATGAGACAGGGTGAGGGATGATGAGACAGGGTGGGGGGATGATGAGGGGGGAATGATGAGGGACATGATGAGACAGGGTGGTGGGATGATGAGACAGGGTGGGGGATGATGAGGGGGGAATGATGAGGGACATGATTAGACAGGGTGGTGGGATGATGAGACAGGGTGGTGGGATGATGAGACAGGGTGGGGAGATGATTAGGGGGAATGATGGGGGACATGATGAGACAGGGTGGGGGGATGATGAGGGGGGAATGATCGGGGACATGATGAGACAGGGGGAAATGATGGTGGGGGAGGCACTAGTGGTGGTCTATGACAGGGGGAAATAATGAGACATGGGGGGATGATGAGACATGGGGGGGAGATAAGAGGGGTAAATGTGGCACAGGGATTGATAAAAGGGAAGGAATGATGTGGCACTGGAGGGGACAAGATCGAACTGAGGTGCAGAAGAAAACGAAGTTGGGGGGATGATGTGGCATTTAGTCAAAGTCATTTATTTTACATTTTATTTTTTTTACTTAAATTTCCCTGTTAAAATGGAGGTGCATGTTATACGCCAGTGCATGTTATATGCCGATAAATACGGTAATTTATAGCTAACACTCCCAAGTTTTAGTATCCTGGGCATTTTGTCCACACGGTGGAGTGTGTCCGCTGGTGAGTAGCCTAATTGGCTTTATTATTAATGGCTACTCATTTAGTGGAGTGGGGTGTCCAGTTTGTATGTTCTGTGTCCCTGTGTGAACAGTGTCCTATATTTTATAATGTCTGCCGTTTATCTGATATACAGTTTATGAACTGTTTGTTAGTTCACTATATTCTGTTTGTGAGTGTATATTCTGCCCTGTTAGTATTTGTATTCTGTCTGGTATATCTGGTTGTCTGGTAGTTTTCTGTTTCTGTTCTGGTCTGTGACCGACTATGTATATTAAGTGTTTTTACGCCACTGCACTTTAACACAGGAAGGGACCGGCGCCCAGTTGTCGATCCATTGTAGGTAGGGATAGTGGTTTTAGGGTCAATTTAGGGCTCACTCTCCCTGTCCTCCAGTCAGTCATGACAAAATAACCAGCCATCCCACTTGCTCTGGTGCCACTTTCCGTATACCTGAATCTGTTTTGAAGTGGACCAGATGCAAGCACCTCTTTGGCCTGTCTGCTGCAGTATGGTGTTCCTCCATTCCTGAGCCAAGCATCTGCCTCCAGGTGGCAATCGTGGAGCCACCTTGGCGCCCAGGTATTTTTTGTAAAAAAAAAATTTCTGGTATGTTTTTATGCTTGTTTTTTTTTATTTTTATTTTTAGAATGTCCGGCGGCCCCTCTTTAACCCCTTAACGACGCAGGACGTATATTTACGTCCTGCGCCGGCTCCCGCGATATGAAGCGGGATCGCGCCGCGATCCTGCATCATATCGCGTGGGTCCCGGCGCTAATCAACGGCCGGGACCCGCGGCTAATACCACACATCGCCGATCGCGGCGATGTGCGGTATTAACCCTTTAGAAGCGGCGGTCAAAGCTGACCGCCGCTTCTAAAGTGAAACTGAAAGTATCCCGGCTGCTCAGTCGGGCTGTTCGGGACCGCCGCGGTGAAATCGCGGCATCCCGAACAGCTGATCGGACACCGGGAGGGCTCTTACCTGCCTCCTCGGTGTCCGATCGACGAATGACTGCTCCATGCCTGAGATCCAGGCAGGAGCAGTCAAGCGCCGATAATGCTGATCACAGGCGTGTTAATACACGCCTGTGATCAGGATGAGAGATCAGTGTGTGCAGTGTTATAGGTCCCTATGGGACCTATAACACTGCAAAAAAAAAGTAAAAAAAAAGTGTTAATAAAGGTCATTTAACCCCTTCCCTAATAAAAGTTTGAATCACCCCCCTTTTCCCATAAAAAAAAATAAAACAGTGTAAAAATAAATAAAAATAAACATATGTGGTATCGCCGCGTGCGTAAATGTCCGAACTATAAAAATATATCATTAATTAAGCGGTACGGTCAATGGCGTACGCGCAAAAAAATTCCAAAGTCCAAAAAAGCGTATTTTGGTAACTTTTTATAACATTAAAAAATGAATAAAAAGTGATAAAAAGTCAGATCAAAACAAAAATCATACCAATAAAAACTTCAGATCACGGCGCAAAAAATGAGTCCTCATACCACCCCGTATGTGGAAAAATAAAAAAGGTATAGGGGTCAGAAGATGACATTTTTAAACGTAAAAATTTTCCTGCATGTAGTTATGATTTTTTCCAGAAGTGCGACAAAATCAAACCTATATAAGTAGGGTATCATTTTAACCGTATGGACCTACAGAATAATGATAAGGTGTAATTTTTACCAAAATATGCACTGCGTAGAAACGGTAGCCCCCAAAAGTTACAAAATGGCGTTTTTTTTTTTCGATTTTGTCGCACAATGATTTTTTTTTCCGTTTCGCCGTGCATTTTTGGGTAAAATGACTAATGTCACTGCAAAGTAGAATTGGCGACGCAAAAAATAAGCCATAATATGGATTTTTAGGTGGAAAATTGAAAGGGTTATGATTTTTAAAAGGTAAGGAGGAAAAACCGAAAGTGCAAAAACGGAAAAACCCTGAGTCCTTAAGGGGTTAAAGAAGGGGTACTATAATATCCATTTATTTATTTTTGTATTTTTCTGTTTAGGTGTGTATTCACACACTAGTTTGTTCAGAGCAGTTTGCAATTCCACCTGGTTAGGGAATAGTTAATGCTCTGAACGAATGAGAACTCGGGTGGAGTTATTCAGCCAGAGTTCTCCTTCATTCTGGTGCTGGTTAATGAGTGCAATACTACTATGTCTGTTTGTGCAATAAACTTTCATGTCTAAAATATCAAAGAGAGGTGAACTTGCACTCACCGACCATGTGGTGTACTTTAATCCACGGGACCTCCGTGCGGCAGGGAGACTTAGAAATGAGAGCACTCTCATCTCTAAGTCTCCCTGCCGCACGGAGGTCCCGTGGATTAAAGTACACCACATGGTCGATGAGTGCAAGTTCACCTCTCTTTGATATTTTGGATTGCATGCTATTTTTCTTAGAACTTAGCACCTCACCAGTATACATATGATCAGCTACGCCACTGGACACTAAACAGACTGTGCAGATATACAGTTGCTATAATATAATACGACTGTGCTTTCTGTCTCTCTCCTGGATGTTAAACTTTCAAGTCTGCTTGAGTATTTAACTTGTATTTATCTGAGTTTTAGCCATGGTTAAATAGTCTTGTTCTTTGTAGATTTTAGTCTGTTACATTTGTCGGTTTAAGGATTTGTATATCCTTTCTGTTATGTATCTGTTCACACTATGTCTGAGTCTTGCTTGTTACCAGTGCTCTGTATGTTATATTCTTGTTTGGCATTCTGGAGTCTATTCAGACTCATCCGGCTTTAGTCTAGTGTTTCATGTATTATATTTCTGTTTCCTACTGGGTCAGCATTTTGTCCACATGGTGGAGTGTGTCCGCTGGCCAGATTTGGCTTTATAATTAATGGCTACTCCTTTAGTGGAGTGGGGAGTCCAATTTGTATGTACTGTGTCCCAGTGTGAACATTGGCCTATATTTATATCCTGTTTGGTTGATCTGATCTTTGTCCTTTGTACTTGTACCTGTTTGTGAACAGTGTTCTATGTTACCTGTTCAGTTTAGTGTTTTGGCTCTCAGTTCTTCTGTTTATCCCCTTCATCTCCTGGATTTTGCTATATACTCATATCATGCCTAGTCTTGTTCATTTTATCCCAAGCCCAACTACTGCATCTGTTTTGTTGTTAGTCATGGATCCCATGACAGCCCTTGTTGGTTACGAACCTGTCGTCTAGGGCAGGTACGTAAGTAGGCAGGCACAGGGGAGTGGGCGAGAATAGTGTGCACTCCTGCCCAGACGTGACAGGAAATTTTAGCTAACACTTCCAAGTTTTAGTGTCCCGGGCCCCGGTGTGTGGTTACAAAGGACAGAATCTAAAAAGGAGTCACATGTCACATGGCAGCACAATTACAGAGCCTGGAGATGGCATCAGTATGAGGAGACCAGATAGTGGCTTAAAGACCGCCTGGAGTTTGTGGCAGCATGAGGAGACCGTATAGTGGCTGAATGGCACAGCCTGGAGGTGGCTGAAGCATGAGGAGACCAAATAGTGGCTGTATTGCACAGCCTGGAAGTGGCTGAAGCATGAGGAGAGACCATATAGTGTCTGAATTGCTCAGCCTGGAGGTGGCTGAAGCATGAGGAGACCATATAGTGACTGAATTGCACAGCCTGGAGGTGGCAGAAGAATGAGGAGACCATATAGTGGCTGAATGGCACAGCCTGGAGTTTGTAGCAGCATGAGGAGACCATATAGTGTCTGAATGGTACAGCCTGGAGGTGGCGGAAGCATGAGGAGACCATGTAGTGGCTGAGTGGCACAGCCTAGAGATGGCTGAAGCATGAGGAGACCAAATAGTGGCTGAATGGCACAGCCTGGAGTTTGTGGCAGCATAAGGAGACCATATAGTGTCTGAATGGCACAGCCTGGAGGTGGCTGAAGTATGAGGAGAGACCATATAGTGGCTGAATGGCACAGCCTGGAGTTTGTGGCAGCATGAGGAGACCATATAGTGGAGGTGGCAGCAGCAGCATCAGGAGGTGGCAGCAGCAGCATCAGGAGTCCTGAAAGCGACCCGGTGATAGAGTGGTGTGGTGGGTGGCAATACCAGTACCCAGTGACGGAGGTGGGTGAAAAAAGGTCTAATGCGGAGGAATGTTTGTAACTGGGGAGCAGCACCTTAAATCTGTGTTGGTGTGGCACCATGGGCAATCTACTCTGATGCATCAGGCATGGGTTGGTGGAAATCCTGGCTGATTCATGCCTGATTCATTTTCACAAAGGTCAGTCTCTCCACATTTTTCATGGACAGACAAGTTCTCCTTGGGGTGACTATGGCCCCCGCCGCACTAAACACCCGCTCATGGCACACTACTTGCTGGGCAGGACAGCTTTTCCAGGGCAAACTCTGCTAGTTGCGGCCACAAATCAAGTTTGGCTGCCCAGAAGTCCAGTGGATCTTCAAGGTGTGTTGACTTGGTCATGTCAAGGTATGCCATCACCTGCGGGTTCAATTCCTGCTCCAGGTCTACCTGCTGCTGATGAGTTGCTTCACAATGTGGGTTAAGAAAGCTACTCATTAGCGACTGCAGACTCAGGCTGCTCCTGCCACCCCACCCCTCCCCAGCAGCCATGGCAGTGGAAGGTGAGTGCAGGGATACCCCGATTAAGACCTGAGAGATGATGGACGATGGTGCCGATAGGCATCGGCCAACTGACTCCATAGGATGCCTCTGTAGTAGGTCATTTTGTCCTCCCTGTCAGTGGGTGTAAAAAAGGCTCAATTTTGTGGCGTAGCGAGGGTCCAAAAAGGTGGATAGCCAGAAGTCATCCCGCTGCCAAATGGTGACAATTCGGCTGTCACTACGCAAGCAAGTGAGCATGCATCGTGCCATTTGTGCAAGTGACTCCGAGGGACTTCCTGCCTCCACTGCATACTGCCACGGTGTGTCTGGGTCCTCTGTCTCGCCTTCCTCATTACCTTCTAGTTGCTCCTGCTCCTCCCCTCCTGTCAGATTACTAGAAAAACCACCCATTTGGAGAAACCTAAACTGTGCTTTACTGTGCCCCTCCCCCTCCTCCAGTTCAGCCCCCACAGGGCATGTGGCCGTGAGATGTAGGCGCCACGTCTCCAGTGCCCTGACCAGCCATCACTTCCAACACGGGTTGTAATAAATGAAGCAGTGGAATGATGTCGTTCATCCCGTAATCCTGGCGACTTACTAATAATGTGGCTTCCTTAAAGGGCCTGAGCAAACGGCAGGTGTCACTTATGAGCTGCCACTGGATTACATTGAAGTTACACAGGGGAATTCCCTTTTCTGCTTGGATCATCAAGAAATCAGTGATGGCTTTTCTCTATTCGTACAGTCGGTCCAACATATGGAGGGTGGAATTCCAACATGTGGCAACATCACAAATCAGATTATGTTGGGGGATACCGTTCTGACGCTGCAGTTCAAGGAGGGTGTGCTTTGCGGTGTACGAGTGGCTGCAGTGGCTGCAAAGTTTCCTTTCCATTGTTAGGATGCAAATGGGGGGAACACTTTGGGAACCTCCATACAACTAGATTGAGCATGTGTGCCATGCAGGGCGCATGGCTCAACCTTCCCAGTCGCAGCGCATGCAGGATGTTCTTCCCATTGTCAGTCACGTATGTTCCAATTTCCAGTTTTCGTGGAGTAAGCCATGCTCTGATTTCTTTACGAATTACTTTTAGCAGTTCCTCCCCTGTGTGACTTCGTTCGCCAAGGCAAACCATGTGAAGAACAGTGTGACACTGCCGTGCCCTGCACACATGGTATGATGAAGGGCCACTGAGACTTATCTGGGCAGTGGAGGCTGAGGACACGGTGGAGGATGAGGAGGCAGAGTTGCATACTGTCAAAGGACCAATGGCCTGAGAGCGTGGAGGAGGAAGCGGCGTGACCTGTCCAAGTTGGTGTTGTGGCTGTGCAGGAACCACATTCACCCAGTGAGCCGTAAAGGACATTTATTGTCCCTGACCATAGTTACAATCTCCTAATATTCTTTAGTGACAATATTCGCGAATATGAGGATATTTGCGAATAATCGCATATTCACATATTCGCAAATTCTCATATTTGCTAAAATTTGCTCTCCAGTCTAATACAGTAAATAGTATAGGAGCCTTCTTTAGACCACAAGCTGGAAGCAGGGAGGGATGAGATCACTGTCATGTGATCTGTGGGTAAAAAAAACAAATATTCATAATTGCAAATATATATAGTGCTACATTCGCGAATATGCAATATATATATATATATATATATATATATATATATATATATATATATATATATATAACTCAACGTGTGTGTGTGTGTATGTATGTTCCACAAAAACTTCCAAACGGCTAAAGATATTAACATGAAACTTGGCACACATGTTACTTATATGTCAACAACAAACATAGGCTAGGTGATTTAACCCTTACTCAACCCCATTTGCCAGGGGCGGGGTTTATGTTTAAAGTACTATACAAGTCTATGGGAAATCTATGTTACTGCATAACTTCCAAACGGCGGGAGATATTTTGATAATACTTGGTCACATGTTACTTATATGTCCACTTAAAATATAGGAAAGTTAATTTAACCCTTAACTACCCCCATTTGTGAGGGTCAGGAGTTTTGTTTAAAGTCCCATGCAAATCAAGGGGAAATGTATGTTCTCACATAACTTCTGTACGGCTGGAGATATTTCAATACCTGGTTCACATATTACAGAGCGGGATATGAGGTCGGGATAGGAGGTCGAGATAGGAGGATAGGATAGGAGGTGGAGATAGGAGGTCGGGATAGGAGGTTGGGATAAGAGGTGGAGATAGGAGGACGGGATAGGGGGTTGAGATAGGAGAACGGCATAGGAGGATGGGATAGGAGGTCAAGAGAGGAGGTCGGGATAGGAGGACGGGATTGGAGGTTGAGATAGGAGGACGGAATAGGAGGTTGGGATAGGAGGACGGCATAGGAGGTCGGGATAGGAGGTTGGGATAGGAGGTCGAGATAGGAGGATGGGATAGGAGGACGGGATAGGAGGTCAAGATAGGAGGTCGGGATAAGAGGTGGAGATAGGAGGACGGGATAGGGGGTTGAGATAGGAGGACAGGATAGGAGGTCGGGATAGGAGGATGGGATATTAAGTCAAGATAGGAGGTCGGGATAGGAGGATGGGATAGGAGGTCGAGATAGGAGGACAGGATAGGAAGTCGGGATAGGAGGTTGAGATAGGAGGTTGAGATAGGAGGATGGGATAGGAGGACTGGATAGGAGGTCGAGATAGGAGGTCGGGATAGGAGGTCAGGACAGGAGGTCGGGATAGGAGGAAGGGATAGGAGGTCGGGATAGGAGGACGGGATAGGAGGACGGGATAGGAGGACGGGATAGGAGGACGGGATAGGAGAAGGAGAAAGGAGGTCGGGATAGGAGGACTGGATAGGAGGACGGGATAGGAGGTCACTGTAGCAGCGGGAGCTGAGCGGCGCGGGCGGGAGACAAGGGGGGGGGTAGCGGGGAGACCATATGAGGAGCCCGGGCGGGAGACAAGGGGGGGGTAGCGGGGAGACCGTATGAGGAGCCCGGGCGGGAGACAAGGGGGGGTAGCGGGGAGAACGTATGAGGAGCCCGGGCGGGAGACAAGAGGGGGTAGCGGGGAGACCGTATGAGGAGCCCGGGTGGCTGCACTGTAATCTCAGCCCGGGCTCCTGCCCTGAGAGCCAAAGGCTTTGGCTGTCAGGGCATGCTGGGTGTTGTAGTTTTGCAACAGCTGGAGGGCCACAGTTTGCAGACCACTGGTGTGTAAGTTGCCGGTAAGTTGCCCAAGCTTCCCAACCAGGGTGCCTCCAAATGTTGCAAGACTACAACTCCCAGCATGCCTGGACACCCTTTGGCTGTCCAGGCATGCTGGGAGTTGTAGTTTTGCAACAGCTGGAGGCACCCTTGTTGGGAAACACTGGCCTAAAACAGTGTTTCCCAACCAGGGTGCCTCCAGATGTTGCAAGACTACAACTCTCAGCATGCCTGGACAGCCATTGGCTGTCCAGGCATGCTGGGAGTTGTAGTTTTGCAACAGCTGGAGGGCCACAGTTTGCAGACCACTGGTTTGTGGTCTGTAAACTGTAGTCCTCCAGCTGTTGCAAAACTAAACAGCTGAAGGGGACCGGCGAAGACGTTCACTTACCCTTCCGAGGCTCCAGCGACGATCGCTGACGGAGATCGTCGCGCGGCACTGTCGCGCGGCAGTGTCGTGCAGCGCTGGATCCTACGGAAGCCGGTAAGTTGCCCAAGCTTCCCAACCAGGGTGCCTCCAGATGTTGCAAGACTACAACTCCCAGCATGCCTGGACAGCCTTTGGCTGTCCAGGCATGCTGGGAGTTGTAGTTTTGCAACATCTGGAGGCACCTTGGTTGGGAAACACTGTTTTAGGCCAGTGTTTCCCAACCAGGGTGCCTCCAGATGTTGCAAGACTACAACTCCCAGCATGCCTAGACAGCCTTTGACTGTCCAGGCATGCTGGGACTTGTAGTTTTGCAACATCTGGAGGTAACCTGGTTGGGAAACACTGGCCTAAAACAGTGTTTCCCAACCAGGGTGCCTCCAGATGTTTCAAAACTACAAGTCCCAGGTTGGGAAACACTGTGCCCAGCCTCCGCCCCACCTTACTGTAAGGGCATGCTGGGAGTTGTAGTCCTGCAACATCTGGAGGCATCCTGGTTGGGAAACACTGTTTTAGGCCAGTGTTTCCCAACCAGGTTGCCTCCAGATGTTGCAAGACTACAACTCCCAGCATGCCTAGACAGCCTTTGACTGTCCAGGCATGCTGGGACTTGTAGTTTTGCAACATCTGGAGGCACCCTGGTTGGGAAACACTGGCCTAAAACAGTGTTTCCCAACCACGGTGCCTCCAGATGTTGCAAAACTACAAGTACCAGGTTGGGAAACACTGTGCCTGGCCTCCGCCCCACCTTAATGTAAGGGCATGCTGGGAGTTGCAGTCCTGCAGCTGGGGGCAGGGGACAAGCTTGTCACTTGCCCACACATCTCCTGCACCACACAACTACAACTCCCAGCATGTCCTTACTGTAAGGGCATGCTGGCAGTGGTAGTCGTGCGGGGCGGGAGATGTCTGAGCAGGTGATAATAAATGTACTAACCCATTTTTTTTTCTTCTCATTTCAGAGCCGTGTATCCTGTGGACTCCTTCGGATTCGGCGGACTACTTCGATGACCAGCGTTTTTCTTTGTTTGATTTTAATAAAATGATTAACGAGGGCTTGTGGGGGAGTGTTTTTTGTAATAAATTTTTTTTAAAACCTGTTGTGTTTTTTCCTTACTTTACTAGACAGGCTTAGTAGTGGAAGCTGTCTTATAGATGGAGTCCATTACTAACCTGGGCTTAGCGTTAGCCACAAAAACAGCTAGCGCTAACCCCCTATTATTACCGCGGTACCCAACGCCACAGGGGTGCCGGGAAGAGCCGGTACCAATAGGCCTGGAGCGTCAAAAATGGCGCTCCTGGGCCTAGGCGGTAACAAGCTGGCGTTATTTAGGCTGGGGAGGGCCAGTAACAATGGTCCTCGCCCACCCTGGTAATGTCAGGCTGTTACTGTTTGGTTGTTATTTGGCTGAGAATGAAAATAGGGGGGACCCCATGCATTTTTTTTTTAAAATAAATAATTAAATATATAAAAAAAAACGCATAGGGTCCCCCTATTTTTATTCTCAGCCAAATACCAACCAAACAGTAACAGCCTGACGTTACCAGGGTGGGCGAGGACCATTGTTACTGGCCCTCCCCAACCTAAATTACGCCAGCCTGTTACCGCCTATGCCCAGGAGCTCCATTTTTGACGCTCCGGGCCGGTTGGTACCGGCTCTTCCCGGCACCCCTGTGGTGTTGGGTACCGGGGTAATAATTGGGGGTTAGCGCTAGCTGTTTTTGTGGCTAACGCTAAGCCCGGCTTAGTAATGGACTCCGTCTATAAGACAGCTTCCACTACTAAGCCTGTCTAGTAAAGTAAAATAAAAAAAAACACAACAGTTTAAAAAAAAAAATTATTACAAAAAAACACTCCCCCAGAAGCCCTCATTAACCATTTTATTAACATCAAGCAAAGAAAAACGCTGGTCGTCGAAGTAGTCCACCGAATCTGAAGGAGTCCACAGGATACACGGATTTGTAGAAGAAGTAACCAAAAAAAAAAAAAAGTGTAAGTACATTTAGGGAGAAAAAAACTGTGTTAAAAATTTTTTATAAACACACACACACACACTAAACGCCATTTACCACTTCTGAGCCATGACTATAATTTACTGTAGTTATTGAATTATTTAGATGTGGTGAAAAAGCTAAAAAAAAACTCAAAAACAAAAGATCCAGAAGGAAACCTAGCAGCCAAACCTATTCAGACAGCAGGAAAAAGGAACAGACTATTTTTTCTACTACATGAAGTAAATTTCCCACTTTTGCCTATGTGTGCCAAATTTATTAATGCCAATTTAGTAAAGTTGTCGCACATAGTCAAAAATGAAGTAGAAAAAAACAGGGTAAAAACCAGACTACATAGTAAAAGATTAGTAAATGCCCCTCATTGTCCCTCACCCCCTTTCCCTGGGCATCCACCTCCTTGAAGTATCTGGGGGTCAACATCCCGCCTTCAATTGAGAAGGTTTATGACTGTAATTTTAAACCTCTTCTCACCGACGTTAAACAACTGCTATCTGAATATGATATTCCTCTAATCTTATGGATGGGTCGAAAAAAAGTATTGAAATGTTACATACTTCCTAGAGTCATACATAAACTACAGTTGCTCCCCATCACCCTCCCTACTCATTTCTTTGCCTTTTTATGCTCTTTTTTCTCTAGCTTCATCTGGAAGCATAGATGTCCACGTTTAGCGAACACTCGCCTCTCTGAGAGGGGAGGTATTACCGGAGAATTAGAATACTTACAGAGCAGTACGTCTGCACAGGTGGATGGATCTGGTGTGCCCTTTACCTACCTCCACCCTAACTTTAGAGATGGCCTTAGCGTCACGTACTGGTGACCTACTGAGAGACCTCTGGTTTCCTCCAAAGAGACGTTACTCCTTGGATTGCCCAGACCTCCTCTACAATGATATCTTCTTGGTATTTTGCTCTCTATCATTCTCTCCCCCCCCCCCCTCCCTTCTCTCCACTTGTACCTTCTAGTCTATTACCTGTGGTCGTTAAAAGGGACAACCCTGTTTATCGTCCTATGTGGTCGCATTTGGCACACATACCTCTTTCCCAACTCTTCCCGGATGGGCGGATTCTAGAGGAACACGACATTAGGGCTCTTTTTCCCACCATAAGTAGAGATGAGTGAATCGAAGCTGACGAACCCGAATTCGTCACGAATTTCAGGAAATATTCGATTCGCAACAAATGTGAATATCGCCGCGATACTATCGTGCAAATCGCTTCATTAAACTCCATTTTATAGCGTTCCAGGGCCTCTAAAATGGCGGATTCACATGTCAGTAAATGGGGCAAGGGACGCTGGGAAGGCGGGAAGGCAAGGTGGGAAGGGAAGTAGGCGGTATGATCCTGAATCACATGCAGGATGCAGCCTATCAGCAGCCAGTCACCCCTGTAATGTCACAGCCATATATAATCGGCAGCCATATTACGGCCAGCCACTTCATTCATTACATTGCAAAGAGATAGGACGGACAGCCTCTGTGTGTGTGTGTTACAGCAGAGAAAAGCGCATTCCAGCAGCGTTTAACATCCTCCTAGTCATATCAGCGTTCTCGTTGATTGAGAGCTTTGTTTTTTTCACTGAAAAGGATTTTTACTGCATCTGTAGGCATTAACCTCCCAGTCACTTTCTTCGGCATAGAATTACAGGGAGGGGCACATAGCTGTGTGTTGCCTCATACATTTCAACAAGCTGCATCAACTTCATAAACCTTAGCAGAGGAGGCAGGAATAATTTTTCAGCGCAAATCGGTGTCTTTGTTCCACAAAAAATCATCAGCCACTTATACTAGTCTGTAGATGGTATAATAACCAGCAGTCCATTCCTATTAATCTGTCACAGAGTGCAATTTTTTGTTTAGTACACAGCTTCATTTGGCTGCAGCACTGTGGTGTACTGCTGGTGTTTTACAAAAATATATATATTTTTTAAGGATACTGTATCACATTATTCTGCCCTCATCAGTGCATACCGCATACGTGCATCTAAGCAGTGTACCATTTTGTACCTGTTAATCTGTCAAGAGCCTACATAATGTGAAAGTCCAGGCAAAAGTACTCATCGGCTGGTGTTGTACTCAGATTTTTTTTAAGTGTACTGTAGAGCATTTGTCCGCCCTCATCAGTGCATACTACATACCTATGTCTAAGTAATGTACTATTTTGTACCTGTTAATCTGTCAAGGGCCTACATACTGTGAAAGGACAGCCAAAAGTTATGGCAGGCTGGTGTTTAAAAAAAATTACAGAGTTTTTAGGCTCATTGTAGCGCATTTTTGTGCCCTCATCAGTGCATACTACATTCCTACATCTAAGTAGTTGTCAGGATCCGAACTGGTATGCAGCGAGGACACAGGAGGTGGATCCTCTGTGTCAGTGGGGTGATGGCGTGGGCCGTACAAGGTGAACGGAAACTAAGGGGTTACTGGTTTTCACCAGAGCCCGCCGCAAAGCGGGATGGACTTGCAGCGGAAGGTAACCCCCAGGTCGTTCCACCTGATAGCGACTCAACCCCAACTGACAGCTGAGACAGGCGCTGTACACAGGGACAAGGCAAGAGCAAGGTCGGACGTAGCAGAAGGTCAGGGCAGGCAGCAAGGGTCGTAGTCAGGGGCAACAGCAGAAGGTCTGGGTACACAGGCTTGGGAACACACTAAACGCTTTTTCAGGGCACAAAGGCAACAAGATCCGGCAAGGACAGGAAGGGGAAGTGGGTTTTTATTCACATGGAGCAGATGGAAGCTAATTAGGAAGATTGGGCCAGGCACCAATTAGCGGTGCGCTGGCCCTTTAAATCTGAGAGCCCCGGCGCGTGCGCGCACCGGAACCCAGCAGGGATCGGGACAGGTGAGTGGGACGGGATGCGATCCGCGAGTGGGCACGCCCCGCTAGGCGGATCGCATCCCCGCCGGGCACAACAGAACAGCATCTCCGGTCAGCGCTGCCGACCGGAGCACTGCAGGTCAGAAGACGCCGCGAGCGCTCCGGAGGAGGAGGGGGAGCCGGAGCGCTCTGTGTAACAGTACCCCCCCTTTGGTCTCCCCCTCTTTTTGGAGCCCAGGAACCTATGGATGAGCTCCTTGTCGAGGATATTGTCCTCTCTTCGGGGCCACAATTCTCCCAGTCAACGAGAACATTTTTTTTTACCTCTGACAAGCTTGGAGGCGAGGATTTCTTTTACCGTGAAGACATCAGAGGAGCCAGAGACAGGAGCAGGAACGGTGACCTTGGGGGAAAAGCGGTTAAGAACGAGAGGTTTGAGAAGGGAAACATGAAAGGAGTTAGGAATACGAAGAGAAGGAGGAAGATGAAGCTTGTAGGAGACAGAGTTGATTTGACTTTTGACTTTAAATGGTCCAAGGTAACGTGGATCCAGCTTGAAGCTAGGAACACGAAACCGGATATATTTGACAGAGAGCCACACTTTGTCACCAGGAGCGAAGACAGGAGGAGTTCTTCTCTTCTTATCTGCATGTCTCTTCATACGAGACAAGGCCAGTAGGAGCGACTTTTGAGTCTCCTTCCAGATAACAAAGAAGTCCCGGGTTACTTCATCTACGGCAGGAACACCAGAAGAAATGGGAATGGGGAGGGGGGGGGCAGAGGGTGAATGCCGTACACCACAAAGAATGGGGATTTGGCGGAGGACTCAGAATTTTTGAAATTGTACGAGAATTCCGCCCAGGGCAGAAGGGCGGGAGGAGACAAAATGTCGCAAGTAGTCACCAAGAATCTGGTTTACTCTCTCTACTTGTCCATTGGATTGGGGGTGATAGGAGGACGAGAAATTTAGTTTGATCTTTAATTGGTTACAGAGAGCTCTCCAAAACTTCGACACAAATTGAACGCCTCTATCCGAGACGATATGCGTGGAAAGCCCGTGAAGACGAAAAATGTGCAGAAAAAATAGCTTCGCCAACTGTGGCAAAAAGGAAGGCCTGGAAGCGGAATGAAGTGAGCCATTTTGGAAAAACGATCAACGACCACCCAGATGACGGTATTGCCATGGGATACGGGAAGATCGGTAATGAAATCCATGGCAATTTGGGACCATGGTTGCTCAGGGACGGGCAAAGGAAGGAGGAGTCCAGCAGGCTTCTGGCGTGGGGTTTTATCCCGGGCACAAAGAGTACAGGCCCGAACTAAATCAGTAACGTCACCCTCTAGTGTAGGCCACCAATACAGACGGGAAATGAGCTGAATGGACTTTTTAATGCCAGCATGACCAGCCAGGTGAGAGGAATGCCCCCATTTGAGGATCTTGAGGCGAAGGCGTGGAGGAACAAAAGTCTTTCCAGGGGGGGTTTGCCCCAGTGAGGCTAGAGCAGAGGAGACCAGACACTCAGGCGGTACAGTATGCTGCAGAGGGGCTTCAGATTCGGAGGCATCCGACGAACGAGAAAGGGCGTCCGCTCTGACATTCTTGTCAGCGGGACGGAAGTTTATCTCGAAGTTAAAGCGGGCAAAAAACAACGACCATCTAGCCTGGCGAGGATTCAGATGCTGAGCGGACTGGAGGTAAGAGAGATTCTTGTGGTCGGCGTAAATGACAATGGGGTGTTTGGAACCCTCCAATAGATGTCTCCACTCCTCGAGTGCTAACTTGATGGCCAGAAGTTCACAATCTCCAATAGAGTAATTATTTTCTGCCGAAGAGAAAGTTTTAGAGAAAAAAACCACAAGTAATGTAACGTCCGGTAGCGTTTTTTTGAAGAAGTATGGCTCCGGCTCCGACTGAGGAAGCGTCAACTTACAGGAAGAATGGCTTCAACGGATCAGGTCTGGACAGAACTGGTGCAGAGGCGAAGGCTGTTTTGAGACGATTTAAGGCCTCATCCGCTTGTGGAGGCCACGACTTAGGATTAGCATTCTTCCTGGTCAGAGCCACAATAGGGGCCACTATGGTGGAGAAGGGGGGAATAAACTGTTGGTAATAGTTGGCAAATCCCAAGAAGCGTTGGATAGCGCGGAGTCCAGAAGGGCGTGGCCAATCCAAAACCACTGACAGTTTATCTGGGTCCATTTGAAGCCCTTGGCCAGAGACTAGGTAACCTAGGAAAGGAAGACTGTTGCATTCAAAGAGACATTTTTCAAATTTAGCGTACAGGTGGTTTTCACGAGGTCTTTGGAGACAATGTTCCTCTAAGTTAGAGGAGAAAATCAAGATGTCATCCAAGTAAACCACAACACAGGTATACAATAAGTCCCGAAAGATCTAATTAACGAAGTCCTGGAAGACTGCAGGGGCGTTGCAGAGCCCAAAGGGCATAACTAGATATTCAAAATGTCCATCTCTGGTATTGAAAGCGGTCTTACACTCATC
Organism: Hyla sarda; assembly: GCF_029499605.1. Lineage (NCBI taxonomy): Eukaryota > Metazoa > Chordata > Amphibia > Anura > Hylidae > Hyla > Hyla sarda. The sequence goes on from NC_079189.1 coordinate 422,863,933, forward strand.
ACCTTCCCGGATGCGAATAATCTTATACGCGCCCCTTTAGTCCAATTTAGTGAAGATATTTGCTCCGCGAAGACGGTCAAAGAGTTCAGAGATCAAAGGCAGGGGATAGCGGTTTTTGATGGTAATTTTATTTAAACCGCAGTAGTCAATACATGGTCGTAAGGTTCCATCCTTTTTAGAAACAAAGAAGAACCCCGCTCCAGCAGGGGATGAGGACTTCCAAATAAAACCTCTCTTTACGTTCTCCTGGATATACTCAGACATGGCTTGAGTCTCTGGGGCTGACAGAGGGTAAATCCTGCACGGGGCGGAGTGGTACCAGGAAGGAGGTCAATGGGACAATCATAAGGCCTATGAGGTGGTAAGATCTCTGCTTGCTTTTTGCAGAAAACATCGGAAAAGTCCTGGTAAGCCTTGGGAAGGCCCGGTAAAGGTGGAGCCTCAATGGTTTCACAAGTGGGAGCAGAAGTGAGGCATCGTTTGTGACAAAAAGGACCCCAACTTTTGATATCCAGTCGAGGGTAGGAGCATGACGTTGGAGCCACGGCAGGCCGAGAAGAACTTCAGAGGTGCAGTTAGGCAGAACGAAAAATAAAAAATTTTCATGGTGCAGTCCAATGCTCATGGGCAGGGGTTCTGTGCGGTAGCGCACAGTGCAGTCCAATTTTTCTCCGTTAACAGAAAAGATAAAGAGCGGTTTGACGACGGGTTACTGGGATGCTGAACCTATTAACTAAAGAGGCCCAAATACATTTTCCTGCAGAAACTGAGTCCAAGAAGGCCACTGCTGAGAAGGAGGAGTTGGCAGAAGAAGAAATCTGCACAGGTACAGTCAGACGTGGAGAGGCAGAATTCACACCAAGTGTCGTTTCACCCTTGTGAACTAGGTGCGTGCGTTTCTCCTGACGCGGAAAGCGGATAGGGCAGTCTTTTAGGAAGTGTTCGGTACTAGCACAGTACAGGCACAAATTCTCATTACGGCGGCGAGTCCTCTCTTGTAGGGTCAGGCGGGACAGATCCACTTGCATAGCCTCCTCGGCGGAAGGCACAGGAACAGATTGCAAAGGATGTTGGAAGAGAGGAGCCGGGGAGAGAAATCGCCTGGTGTGAACAAGATACTTTTCCTGACGAATTCCTGGCGTCTTTCCGAGAAACGCATGTCGATGCGGGTGGCCAAATAGATAAGTTCAGACAGATTTGCAGGAATTTCTCGTGCGGCCAGGACATCTTTGATGTTACTGGATAAGCCTTTCTAGAAGGTCGCGCAGAGGGCCTCATTGTTCCAGGATAGCACAGAGGTGAGGGTACGGAACTGGATGGCGTATTCGCCCACAGAAGAACTCCCTTGGACGAGGTTCAGCAAAGCAGTCTCGGCTGAGGAGGCCAGGGCTGGCTCCTCAAAAACACTACGTACTTATGAGAAGAAGGACTAGATAGTAGCGGTGGCGGGATCGTCCCAGAGTGGTGTGGCCCAAGACAAGGCCTTTCCAGACAGGAGACTGACCACGAAAGCCACCTTATTCAATAGGGAATTGGTCCAACATCATCTTCAGGTGTAGGGAACACTGGGACAGGAATCCACAGCACTGTTTAGAGTCCCCATCAAACTTGTCCGGTAGAGACAGGCGGAAGCTGAGAGCAGCCACTCGCTGCAGAGGAGATGCAGGAGCTGGCGGAGGAGATGATTGCTGTAGTTGCGGCAGAAGCTGTTGCAGCATAACGGCCAGTTGAGTCAGCTGCTGTCCTTGTTTCGCGATCTGTTGTGATTGCTGGGCGACCACCGTAGATAGGTCAACGACACTAGGCAGCGGGACCTCAGCGGGATCCATGGCCGGATCTACTGTCAGGATCCAGACTGGTATGCAGCGAGGACACAGGAGGTGGATCCTCTGTGTCAGTGGGGTGATGGCGTGGGCCGTACCAGGGGAACAGGATCTAAGGGGTTACTGGTTTTCACCAGAGCCCGCCGCAAAGCGGGATGGACTTGCAGCGGAAAGTAACCCCCAGGTCGTTCCACCCGATAGCGACTCAACCCCAACTGACAGCTGAGACAGGCGCGGTACACAGGGACAAGGCAAGAGCAAGGTCGGACGTAGCAGAAGGTCAGGGCAGGCAGCAAGGGTCGTAGTCAGGGGCAACAGCAGAAGGTCTAGGTACACAGGCTTGGGAACACACTAAACGCTTTCTCAGGGCACAAAGGCAACAAGATCCGGCAAGGACAGAAAGGGGAAGTGGGTTTTTATTCACATGGAGCAGGTGGAAGCTAATTAGGAAGATTGGGCCAAGCATCAATTAGTGGTGCGCTGGCCCTTTAAATCGGAGAGCCCCGGCGCGCGCGCGCCATAGGGAGCGGGGCCACGCGCACCGGGACCCAGCAGGGATCGGGACAGGTGAGTGGGATGGGATGCGATCCGCGAGCGGGCACGTCCCGCTAGGCGGATCGCATCCCCGCCGGGCACAACAGAACAGCGTCTCCGGTCAGCGCTGCCGACCGGATCGCTGCAGGTCAGAAGACGTTGCGAGTAGTGTTGCCCGCGAATATTCGCAATGCAAATTTTATTTGCGAATATCGCATATTCGCGAATTCGCAAATATTCGCGAATATAGGGCTATATATTCGTAATTACGAATATTCGTTTTTTTTTATTTATTTTTTTCACAGTACACATCACAGTGATCCCCCCTCTCTGCTTCCAGCTTGTGTGGTGTAAAGAAGTGTAGTGTGTGAGACTGGTGTGCGAATTTTCGCATATGCGAAAATTTGCATATGCAAATTTTCGTATATGCGAATTGTTGCTTATGCTAATTTTTGTTTATGCTGCTTTTCGCATATGCTAATTTTCGCATACGCGAAAATAAAACGTGAATATTACGAATATGCGAATATTCGCGAATATATGACGAATATTCGTCCATATATTCGCGAATATTCGCGAATTCGAATATGGCCTATGCCGCTCAACACTAGTTGCGAGCACTCCGGAGGAGGAGGGGGAGCCGGAGCGCTCGGCGTAACAGTAGTGTACTATTTTGTACCTGTTAATCTGTCAAGGGCCTACATACTGTGAAAGGATAGACAAAAGTAATCACCAGCTGGTGTTTTACAAAAATACTGAGTTTTTAGGTGTATTGTAGCGCATTTTTCTGCCCTCATAAGTGCATACCATATACCTACATCTAAGTAGTGTACTATTTTGTACTTTTTAATCTGTCAAGGGCCTAGAAACTGTGAAAGCACAGCCAATAGTACACACTTGCTGCTGTTCTAGACAAATACTGTTGTAAGCGTAGTGAAGCGTATTGTACTCCCCTCATATACGCAATAAGTATGTCAGGCAGAGTAGTGCCAGGACGTGCACAGAGGAGTGACAGAGGCCTAAATTCATCAGGCACAGGCAGAGGTCGCAGCAGAGTAGGGGTCTGTGGCAGCCGGAGTCGCAGCGAGAGGTCTGAGCTCCCGATGTCAGCTTTCTGACTATCAGCTATATAACAGGCTCTGTTATTGTGCTGTCATGTGACTCCTTGTTAAATTTGGTCCTTTGTACCCACACGCCGGGCCCGGGACACTAAAACTTGGGATTTCAAAATCTTAAATTTCTGTTTAAAATTCTTAAATTTCAATGGTCTCCTCATGCTTTTGCCAACTCCAAGCTGTGCCATTCAGACACTATAGGGTCTCCACATGCTTCAGCCACCTCCAGGCTGTGTCATTCAGCCCCTTTATCATCTCCATATATTGACTGTGTATTGTAGGAAACATGCGGGTATCCTTGAATTACTCTCCCAGCATTATTGCCACATTGATACCAGACCAATAATAAAAGGAATTTTGCCAAGGACTAGCAGAAACAGGGAACTGTGGATACTGACCACCGGCTGTTGGAATTGACTGACTATCCCAGGTGGTAGATTTACCATTTGAAAGTTCCTCAGTTCCAGTAGGCTTTAAGTCGTTCATTCTTTGTTGTGGTTCTTAAGTTGTAGAATTAAGTTGTATCATGTTTTCCTGTTCCTCCGATGAGCTAATGTCACTGGAACACACAATACTCATATTATCATCTAATGAAGGATCCTTTTCTTCAGAGAACGTATGTATCATTTTATTATTTTGAATGTCAGGTGGTATTCTGCCAATTTCTAATTATAAAGGAATTTTTTAGCCTACTGTAGCACATTTTTCTGACCTCATAAGTGCATACCACATACCTACATCTAAGTAGTGTACTATTTTGTACCTGTTAATCTGTCATGGGTCTATAAACTGTGAAAGGACAGCCAATAGTATACACCTGCTGCTGTTCTCGACACCTCCAGGCTGCACCATTCAGACACTATATGGGCTCCTAATGCTTTCCACACCTCCAGGCTGTGTCATTCAGCCAATATATTGTTTTCTGATGCTGCTGGGATGGTCTTGGATATTACTAGAACTAGCAAACATACATGCTCATTAGAGATTTCAACATTAATTGTTAGGGGTTGTGAAACCCTTTTATGCACGCATCCTGATGCTGCTGGGCCTGGGAATAAAAATTTTGGTATGGTAGCACTAGCTATCCAAATTATTCAATTTAAATTTCAAACTTTGTCTGTTTTTTCTTTGGGATTGTGAAGCCCTGGTGTCTACTCATGCTTCAGCCAACTCCAGGCTGTGTCATTCAGTCAATATGTGGTTTACTGATGCTGCTGGGCCTGGGTCTGGGAATAAAAAGGTTGTTATGGTAGCACTAGCTACCAAAAATCTTTGGTTTAAATTTCGGAATTCATCTTTAATCTTAGGGATTGTGAAGGCCTAGTGTCTACTCATGCTGCTGCCTACTCCTGGCTGTGCCATTCTGACACTATATGGTGTCCTCATGCTGCCAACACCTCCACACTGTGTCATTCAGCCACTATATGGTCTCCTCATGCTTCAGCCTCATCCAAGCTGTGTCATTCAATCACTATATGGTCTCCTTATGCTGCCAACACCTCCATGCTGTGTCATTCAGCCACTATATGGTCTCCTCATGCTGCCAACACCTCCACGCTGTGTCAGTCAGCAACTTTATGGTCTCCTCATACTGACACCACCTCCAGGCTCTGTCTTTGTACCTCTCTGCGGCAGTAATTGTAAAAGTGATGCTGGTAATCTGCATGTCATTCCGAATAACAGTATTATTTCACTACCCCAGCACACTCCATATACGTGTTAGAACACAGCAAAGTGTTCTACACCGCTACTGAGGCTCTCTGTAGGCCAGAAATAGCCATTTTGAATATGGATTCACGGCGAATAAATTCGGATCAAAACTATTTTTTTTGAAATATTCGGCAAATTGGCCGAATCAAATTTTTCAAAAGTTCGCTCATCTCTAACTATAAGTCTTACATTTTTAACATATTGCCCACTTTCAAGACTGCAGTTCCAAATTTTTAAGAGATCACTACCCAATGAGGGATCTGACAGATTTTGAGACCTCCCTCATCTCTCTCTCACCAAAGGCATGGGAACTCTCTTCCCTGCTCATTCTATTGCAATTTCTTCTCCTCCCGGCTTTCTAACTTCTTGGTAGAGAGAATTGGGTCGCACATTCACGCCAGATGAATCTTCATTCATTTTAAAGAATTGTCATGGATTCTCGAGGTGTGTGAAGTTGCAGGAGTCCCAGTACAAGCTGATCTCCAGATGGTACAAAATGCCTAAATTTCTATTCACTCTATAAACTTTCTGATTCCAATTTGTGTTGGCATTGCCACTCACAGGCTCCCACATTCATATCTGGTGGTCGTTCCCGCAAATAACCCCTTTCTGGAAAGAAGTAGAAAAGACCATCATATCTCTTACTAATCTAAATGGCCCCCTTACTCCCAAGATGGCTTTGCTTGGATGTCCTTCAGCCTCACTAACACCTCACAGGAACTCATTAACCACCCACATGCTGGCAGTGGCCAAATCTTTGATCACCCTAAAGTGGTTGCAGACCTCACCCCCATTTGTGGCGGAATGGCTAGTGCATCAGATCTATAGATTTGAAGAGATAACTAGTAAGGTTAACAGATTTTATGCTGCTTTTCTTAAAATCTGGTCACCTTGGAAATCCTCTCTCATGGCCATGCACACCCTATCGGTTGCTCCTTCTCCACAGCCCCCCTCCCCTTTCTTTTCTTGCTGAATGATCTTACTTGAGATCTTCTGATACTTCTGATACTGTTAACAGGACCATAGGAGTGTTCCTTTTTTCATGATATGCACTATTTGATCTGTATTGCGATTATTACTTGCATTGATGTCTCTTCTCCCCCTTTTTTTCCTCTTTACTCTGTCTTTTTGTTCTTTACAGCACTAATGTCTTATACTTGATTTTTACACGATTATTCCCTGTAAGCCGATTGCTGCATCAGATCAGACCCACTTTGTCGGTTACTGTTTGTCCTTATTGAAAAAATCTATAAAAACTTACAACAATAAATAAAAGTGTAATGTAATCTAAATAAAATGTGCTTAAAAAATATTTTTTTTTACATATTGGGGGAAATTTACCAAAACCTGTGTACAGACAGAGTGATGAAGCTGCCATTAAGATAACCTCTTTAACCTTTAATGCCTTTAAGGCCTCTAAATTATAAAAGAATCAATCTGATTGGTTGAAAGGGGGAATTGCACTATTCTTCCTCTACACACGTTTTGATTATTTTTTTCATTATGAAACTTGATGGTTTTGAATGGGCCCTTGTGTGTTTATGTTATGTTATATATCAGGACATCTAGCCATAGTATCAGCAGTTATCTGCTGGAAAGCCTAAAAGATCTAAAAGAACGCTACAAGTATCAAGGTCAAAGGGAGTGGCAAGAATTATGTAGCGAGGAGGAAGGCGGATTAATAAAGGCAGGCAAGTGAAAATAACACAAGCTATATTAATAACTCCCTTATGTAAAAATAAAAATGTTTCTTTTCATTTTAGTTACTGTATAGACTATGCCTATATGACCTGGGTTCATTCTCAACTTTGCCAAAAGTTTGGTTTGGCGCAAACTCAAAGCTTGCATGATTAGCTTCAGCTCAACCTGCTAAAATTGCGTCAGCCACATGACAGAAAGGAGGAGGAAGGAAACCATGACCATAATGCTTTGCAAACAGCTCTCCCAGCCAATCAATAAGCAATATAAGGGTAATGTCAGAGCTACTATAAAATGCTAAGCACATATTTTTAGCTGACATTTTAGGGATAGCAGGTATTAGATGAAAATCTCTGTGAGGGGGTGTAATTGGTGAACAACACAGAAAGGAGTAAGACAACTTAAAAAGTAGTGTAAACAAAGGGGAAATAAAGTGGAAACTTGTTTAGTACTTTAGTTTAAAGAGTACCTATCATCAAACCATATTTTCTAAACTAACTAAAATTATATTCCCTAACTACTCCTAACACCCCTCCTGCCCTTAAAATTTTTTTCAGATCTTTAAAAAGCTGTGTATCATACCTTCCCCTCTTGCTCACATTGTGTGAGCTCCCGGCAGGAGAAAGTGGCCATTCCCTAGCAGCATAACATCACTGAAGCCTGTGAGAGCTGTGCCTTGCCATGCCCTGCACGCAGGCAGTTTGGTCTCCTGCCAGGTCGGGAGGAGACCAAACTAACTTTGACTTGCACAGTTTTTTTTTGTTTAGTTGTTTAGTTTGGTGAAAGGTACTATTTAAGACTGCTGGTCTCAATATTACAAGTACAATATGAGTATGATGTTTTAGCCCTAAGCGTTGTTGTAAGTTCGGGTGACTTTTCAGGATAAGCTGCCCTGTGTGTGTACATGAGGAGCAGCACTATCTCTGGTCATCATATAATATGTATATAAGATTTTACAGCACATTTCTGCTCTGCAGGCTTCATCTCTAGTAAGCAGTTCTGCCAGAGCTGGTGGGTGATGCTCCCTCCTCCCCCTTTCATAGACTTGCATTGCCTGTCTTGCAGACATAGGACAAAGCTGCGCTGATTTTCAGAGAAGGAACTTTGAGCAGCAGTGGGAGAGTGGTAGAGGCAAAAGTTTTATAACAGGAGAAAGATGCATGTCTGTCTACTAAGCTATATTACAAAGTTTCTTATGTTCACTTTTACTATTGATCTATGCAACGTTTGCTCATTTGACAGGGCCTGTTTAACTTGTTGTCTGAGGTTCCTCAATTCCTCTGTATGTCTTCCGTAAAATCGTTTCTTACTAAATATAGTTGAATTTTACACGATTTTGACAACAGGTTTGAGTAAATATTACCTGTCGAAATTATTATGAAAATTGTTAAGGATATTGATAATATTGTTGCATCATTTGTAAATACACACACAAATACTTCAAAAGTTCAATACTAGTGAAATATTAATATATTATTGAATATCACTATTATTATTATGATTCTCATAGTAACACCTCTTAGGGTTGAGTACCATACTATAATATAATATAATATTCCTACTCTACAGTATGTATATTCATGTCTGATCTCTTGTACACAATATTGACTGAAGAAGGAAAAATCTGGAACATATTCACTATTATTTAGGATTTTTTTTTCTCAAAATACAGTAGACAAAGTAAATCGTACTGCATTTCCTAAAGTAGGTGAAAGCCCTGCATGTGGGACATCTGAAGCCTCTCAGGTATCTTTTCAAAGTGTATCATGGTGGAAGTGTTGTACGGCAGAATATTTATATCCTAGGAAGATAAGTAGATTTGAAAATAAGCTCTGTCGGGAGTTTTCAAGTGGAGAAGTGAACGGATTAGCCTATTAACCTGTTTCTCAGGTTCCAATATTACTACCAAGACCTGAACAGATCCTATTATAAAAAATATTTTACCCAATGCTTGAAGTAGCTTAAGAAGTAATGCTCGTGCCTAGATTAACAAACGCTGTATCATATCCAATGTTCAGCCTACATTTTAACCACATTCTGAAATGTCAGATATCATATTTGGGAGATTACAGCATTTTACTTCATGCAATTTGGAATGGAATTAATGGAATGTTAGCAAATTCAAAAAAGTAGTTAAACATGACAAAGCATTTATTGTACTTTATGACATCTATATTTCTGTTTACTTTCTGTATATATTTCCGTATATATTTCTGTATAACATAACTACATTAATAATATTCATTATAATGTCTGTAATTGAGTATACAGAAGTATACTATGGGCACCCTAAGGAAAGCTCGTACCTAGTTGCCTTATTCCATCAACCTCTACAAAATTATGGGGAAGTGACAAAAGGCGGGGTATATGTCACGCCACTGGTTGGCAACCACTGGCATACTATGTGTCCTGGCCCTTACCTGCATTATGTGACTTGCTCTGTGCCATGTCTTTGCTGTCCACCCTTGCCTTTCTCCTCTGGTCTCTGTCCTGCTGCTTCTGCCATTGCTGCAGGTTCCCCTTTGCCCTCTAGGGGCTTCACTCAAGCACTGGCTGAGACTTATAGGGTCAGTGTCAGTGTGCACTCTCTATTAGATCCCCTTCAATCCCTGCCAGGCACCACATATAAGAGAGCATTTCTCCCTTCCTGTAGTGCCTGAGCAATATTGTAGCTTTCTAAAGACATGGGCCCTGTCTCCTGTGTTTCAGTATTCCAGTCTGCTGTGTACTAGTGTACCCGTTACCCTGACTTAATTTCTGCCTGATTCCCCTGCTTTTGTCTGCCGGATGACTGGCGATGTGGGGCAGAAGCTCGCGACAACACGGTCATGCCCCACTCGTGATGTCACGGCCATGACCCCTCAATACAAGTCTATGGGAGGGGGTGTGACAGCCATCACACCCCTCCCATAGACTCGCATTGAAGGGGCGGGGCTGTGACATCACAAGCCTCCGGCGCGGCACCTGATGCTCTAAACGAACGACAGGTGCAGCAGGGAGATTGGGGGGGTCCATCAGAGACTGGAGCAGCACACGGCACAGAATGCCACTGGGACCCCCGCAATCAGGCATCTTAACCCCTATCCTTTGTATAGGGGATAAGATGTCTAGGGTCGGAGTACCCATTTAATGTTCTGCGCTTGAACTTTGAATAATTCTATGCATCAGGATTCCATGGGGAGTGCTCAAATCCTTCCCTTTTCTATAAAAAGTAGTATTACTAGGTTTATGCTGCCCTGTCTGAGTCCCTGATGACAGCGATGTATAACTTAGTTCATGCAGCATATGTCAAAAACTGCACATCTAATGAGCTCCTAGTAATATGAGCTCCCCTCTTCACATCACTGGTCGGGTCCTCAGCAGGCAAAAGGGTTGAGGGAGCAAGTATAGAAGCTGTCTGCATTCATAGTCTGTTAAGTGATGTCACAGCTACAAGGGACAGATCAGAGCTGATATGGAGAGATCTGTGCACTATGGCTAATAACATTATATTAATAAGTTACTTTATTATACTTTTTGACACCATATACAGGTTGTTTCTTTCACTGGACAACCCCTTTAACAGAGTGAACTGCTTCAGGCCATTCATTGTATATGTATGGCAGCCATTACTGCACCCTGCCTATCACACATTGATGGCCTATACGTGGATAATCAATTAATGTTATATGGCCAGAAAACCCTTTTACGGTCTCTGAATACCTCCTACAAAACACACAGGATATAATAATAATAATAATACATTATTATTATTATTATTATTATTCACCTATAATAATAATATTATTGACTCTTAAGCCACTCCAGACCAACAGAGATGTTGTTTACCTCTATTAGCCTCTACATGCTGTACTAAGGAGGTATTCTCCCCTAATAGCATTGTTTTCATCGTATGTCAGCATTTATAGTGACCACTAAAGTCAGTTATATGAACCAAGTGTGACTCAATGCCACATACAGGGTCTGTGTACATGGCATGCCATGTGTATGAACCCAACCTACAACAGATTTACAATTCTAATCAGATCTGTATGTCTATTATGGGAACACGTCCATAACTAATAGAAGAAATATTAATAAGAACACTTTAGTTGGTGCAATTGCTAGACTAGCAGAAATGTAATATATGTAATTGTAAATGACCATCAAAGTGAAGAACCTGCACATCAAAGCATAGTGATCAGGACTGCATAGTTAGACATTTATGTAAAATGTCACTAAAACCTTACTGGTTATGTTCTGACACAGCACTTATTTTTTCTTCTTCTTATTAATCTTCTAGAAATTTGGCCTTTTATTTTTTCAATATTAAACCCATTATGTTACATTTTTGCCTTCAAACAAATCTAGAATATTTCTTCCCTACTGTGTAAAAAAAAGGCTTTCAAACCCATCAAATGACAGAACAGAGAGAAGAAAAGAACAAATAGTTCTGCATTGCTCAGTCCTTCTTCTGATGCTCTCTGCGTGAGCCTCTGTCTGTCCTGTTTTCACCAATGAAAAAAGAATTTAAATGAAATAATTTATAAAAAAAAAAGGTATGGGTATATTATGCATGCAGAAACACATGATAAGAATATGCTGGACATAGCTCAATATATACTTATTGTCATAATTATGGATGAGCTTATTTCAGGAAAAATTTGATACGCAACAAATGAGAATATCGCCGTGATTCTATTGCGCAAATCGCTTCATTAAACTCAATTCCAGGCTCCATAGCATCTAAAATGGCAGATCCACATGTGAGGACATGGGGCAAGGAATCCTGGGAAGGTGGGAACAAGGGTAGGCGGGATGACCTTGAATCACATGCAGGAAGCCAGTCACCCCTGTGATGTCACAGTCCTATATAATAGGCAGCCATATTGCGGCCAGTCACTTCAGCCTTTTACTGCAGAGAGATAGAGAGGGACAGACAGTGCTGTGTGTTGCACAGAAAAGCTTTTTCCAGCAGCGATTCACCTCCTAGTCAAGTCAGTCAAAGGATGGAAAGAAAACAGTGTGTGTTTCACAGAAAAGCATTCATACTGCAGCGATTTACCTCGCAGTCACTGTCTACAGCGTTCTATTACAGAGAGCAGTGTGTTGCACACAAGAACAGCAACGATTCAGCTCAAGCACAAATCCTACCTAGAAGCACTGGCAATGTGCTTTTGGGTGTAGCACACAGCAACTGTGTGCTGCAGCACTGGTGTGTACTGCTGGTGTTGTGCACAAATACTTTTTTAAGCGTACTGCAGTGCACTTTTCTGCCCTCATAAGTGCATAGCATATACGTACATCAAAATGGTGTACTACTTTGTTCCTGTTAAAGTCACAAGAGCCTAGATACTGTGAAAGGCCAGGAAAAAGTACTCACCAGCTGGTGTTGTACACAAAAACATTTTTAAGCGTACTGTAACACATTTTTCTGCCCTCATAAGTCCATAGTACATATGTACATTTAAGTTGTGTACTATTTTGTTCCTGTTAAAGTCTCAAGAGCCTAGATACAGTGAAAGGCCAGGCAAAAGTACTCACCGGCTGGTGTTGTACACAAATACTTTTTTAAGCATACTGTAGCGCATTTTTCAGCTCTCATAAGTGCATAGCACATACGTACATCTAAATGGTGTACTGTTTTTTTCCTGTTTAAGTCTCAAGGGCCTAAATACTGTGAAAGAACAACCAAAATTACACACCTGCTGCTGTTCTAGACAAATACTGTTTTAAGAATAGTGAAACGTATTGTACTCCCCTCATATAGGCACTAAGTATGTAAGGTAGAAAAGTGCCAGGACATGCACAGAGGAGTGGCAAAGGACTAAATTCATCAGGAGCCGGCAGAAGTGGCAGCAGACTAGGGGTGTGTGGCAGCAGGAGTCACAGTGAGAGGCCTGATCTCCAAGTATCAGCTAGCGATCGTATCTCGACCAGCAACCCATCTGCCGTCATTGATTGGTTAACACGGTCATCCACTTCATCACAAGTGACATCTGGTACCCCCAGTCAAAAGTTGGTGGGTTCCTTGGACACAACCCTCAGTTGGCAAGGCCCGGGAGCAGTCCTCCCATTGACTCTGTCCAATGCTGTTCCCTCCCATACAGAAGTATCTTATGCTGTTGGTTCAGCTCCAATATTCACTGAGGAATATCCAATAGAGGACAGTAAGCATCTACTGCTCAGCCAAGATGTGGAAGAGACATCTGCCGCTTCCTCCGCTAGGCGGGCAAGTAGTGATGAAGAAAGTGATGTGGGAGGTAGTGTTGCCAGTGTTCAGAGTCCTGAAGCAGACACTGTTGAGGGACCTGAGGAGGTCATCAGTGACATGCAGACACTTGTTGATGATGATGAAGCCAATCACAATTGGGAGCCAGTTGCAGAAGGGGCTTCATCATCATCTTCATCAGGAGAAGAGGGTTGCAGGTTGCTGGTAAGGCAGCAGCTGAGCCAGCAAGGTGGTAGCATGGTTGGCAGTCAGCATGGTGGCAGAAGTGGAAATTCTGGAGCCAAACGTGCCCGGGGGTGACCACTTGTTTCGTGAAAGCCTACCTTCCCGGGAAGTAGTGGAACAGGGGTTCCTGGAGACGGTGGCAGTAGCAGTCAATTAGTGCGGACTGTAGGCAGGAAAATCAGCTACTCAGTGTTGAGGCAGTTTTTCATCAAGCATCCGAAGGAGGTTAACATGGCTACATGAAAGATGTGTCGGCAGAAGGTGAAGCGTGGCCGGATACCAATGTTGGTACCACGGCCCTGTGTCAACATATGCTGCACCACCATAAAGCAACCTGGGAGAACCGTTACTCCGATGTGGTGGTCCAGCCTTCTGCATCACCCAATGGCATGGCGCTCCATGTTTCAGCCAGTCAAGGCTCCACCACCTCAGCCGAAGGGAGCTATGTGTCATACCCTCCTTCTGTCGCTCCTACTTTGTGTAAGTCACTCCGCCAGCAATCCATAGGCAAAGCCATGTCCAAGAGACAACAGTATGCACCCACTCATCCGACAGTGCAGAATTTGAATGTGCTCTTGCCCAAGTTTCTGGTGCTGCAGTCCCTCCCTTTTCAAGTGGAGGACTCTGCACCTTTCAGAGAAATGTGGAGAGTCCCAAGCCGTTATTTTGTTGCGAAGAAGGCAGTACCAGCCCTACACAATTTTGTGGAAAAGAAGGTCGGCCAGTCCTTGAGCCTGTCGGTGTGTACCAAAGTGCATGGCAGCGCCGACGTCTGGAGCTGTAAATATGATCAGGAACAATACATGTCCTTTACGGCTCACTGGGAAATGTGGTTCCTGCACAGCCACAACAGCAACATGGACAGGCCACGCCTCTTCCGCCTCCACTCTCTCAGGCCATTGGTCCTGTGACAGTATGCAACTCTGCCTCCTCATCCTCCACCGTGCCTTCAGCCTCCACTGCACGGACAAGTCTCAGTGCCCCTTCAGCATACCATGTGTGCAGGGCACGGCGGTGTCACGCTGTTCTTCACATGGTTTGCCTTGGCGAACGGAGTCACATAGGGGAGGAACTGCTAAAAGTCATTCATAAAGAAATCAGAGCATGGCTTTATCCACGAAAACTGGAAATGGGAACCATGGTGACTGACAATGGGAAGAATATCTTGTCTGTGCTGCGACTGGGAAGGCTGAGCCATGCGACTTGCATTGCACACGTGTTCAATCTGGTTGTCAAGCGGATCCTGAAGTGTTCCCCCCATTTGCAAGACATCCTAACAATGGGAAGGAGACGTTGCATGCACTTCAGCCACTCGTACACAGCAAAGCACACCGTCCTTGAGCTGCAGCATCAGAATGGTATCCCCCAACATAGTCTGATTTGCGACATTGCCACACGTTGGAATTCCACCCTCCATATGTTGGACCAACTATACGAACAGTGAAAAGCCATCACCGTTTTCTTGATATAGGGGAACTCCCCTGTGTAACTTCAATATCAACCAGTGGCAGCTCATACGTGACACCTGCCATTTGCTCAGGCCCTTTGAGGAAGCCACATTATGTGACAGTCGCCAGGATTACAGGATGAAGTACGTCATTCCACTGCTTCATTTACTACAACACATGCTGGAAATGATGGCTGGTCAGGGCACTGGAGGGCGTGGCACCTACATCTCACGGCGACATGAGCCCTGTGGGGGCAGAACTGGAGGAGGAGGGGGAGGGGCACAGTGGAGCAAAGTTTAGGTTTTGTGAAAGGGGCTGTTTTTCTAGTCATCTGACAGGAGAGGAGGAGCAGGAGCAGCCAGAAGAGCTATAGGGTTATGAGGAATGTGAGACAGAGGACCCAGACACACTGTGACAGTATGCAGTGGAGATGGAGGCAGGGAGTCCCTCCGAGTCACTTGCACAAATGGGATGATGCATTGTTACCTTTCGGCAGCGGGATAACTTCTGGCTCTCCACCTTATTGGACCCTCGCTTCCGGCACAAAATGGAGGCCTTTTTTACACCCACAGAGAGGGAGGACAAACTGACCTACTACAGAGACATCCTAAGTAGTCAGTTGGCTGATGCCTATTGGCACCATCGTCCATCCTCTCGCAGTTCTGACTCGGGGGGGGGGGCCCTGTGTGCTCACCTTCCACTGCCATGGCTGCTGGGGAGGGGTGGGATGTCAGGAGCAGTACCAGCATCATCAGCAGCAACCTGAGCCTACAGTTGCTGATGAGTAGCTTTCTTCACCCGCATACTGAAGCAACTCATCAGCAGCAGGTAGACCTGGAGCAGGACCTGAATCAGCAGGTGGTGGCATACCTTGACATGCCCATGCCAACACACCTTGAACATCCGCTGGACTTCTGGGCAGCCAAACTTGATTTGTGGCAGCAACTAGCAGAGATTGCCCTGGAAAAGCTGTCCTGTCCAGCCAGTAGTATGCCATCAGAGCGGTTGTTTAGTGCGGCGGGAGCCATAGTCCCCCCAAAGAGAGCTCATCTGTCCACGAAAAATGTGTAGAGTCTGACCTTTGTGAAGATGAATCAGGCATGGATCAGCCAGGATTTCCACCCACCAATTACTGATGCATCATAGTAGATTAATCATGGTGCCCCACAATACTTGGTGCCCCACAAATATGGATAGTGCAAAAAAGATTTAAGGCGCTGCTTCCCAGTTACAAACATTCCTCTGCATCAGACCTTTTTTCACCCACCTTCATCACTGGGTACTGGTATTGCCACCCACCACACCACTCTGTCACCAGGTTACTTCTGCCCCCTCCAGGCTGTCTCATTCTGCCACCATATGTTCTCCTTATGCTGCCGCCAGCTTCAGGCTGTATCATTCAGCCACAATATGGTCTCCTCATGGTGCTGCAAACTCCAGGCTGTGTCATTCAGCCACCATATGGTCTCCTCATGCTGCCGCAAACTCCAGGCTGTGTCATTCAGCCACCATATAGTCTCCTCATGCTGCCACCACCTCCAGGCTGTGCCATTCAGCCACCATATGTTCTCCTCATGCTGCCGCATACTCCAGGCTTTGTCATTCAGCCACTATATTGTCTCCTCATGCTGCCAAAAAACTCCAGTCTGTGTCAATCAGCCATCATATGGTCTCCTCATGCTGCCGCCACCTCCAGGCTGTGTCATTCAGCCACCATATGGTCTTTTCATGCTGCCGCCACCTCCAGGCCGTGTCATTCAGGCACTATATGGTTTCCTCATGCTGCCGCCACCTCCAGGCTGTGCCATTCTGCCTCCATATGTTCTACTCATGCTGCCACAAACTCCAGGCTGTGTCATTCAGCCACCATATGGTCTTCTCATACTGCTGCAAACTCCAGGCTGTGTCATTCAGCCACTATTTGGTCTCCTCTTGCTGCCACAAACTCCAGGCTTTGTCATTCAGCCACCATATGGTCTTCTCATACTGCTGCAAACTCCAGGCTGTGTCATTCAGCCACTATTTGGTCTCCTCTTGCTGCCACAAACTCCAGGCTTTGTCATTCAGCCACCATATGGTCTCCTCATGCTGCCGCCACCTCCAGGCTGTGTCATTCAGCCACTATATGGTCTCCTCATGCTGCTTGTACATTACTTAAAAATGTTTAAGGTAGCACTAGCTACCATAAATCTTCAATTTAAATTTGAAAATTCATCTTTTAATCTTAGGGATTGTGAAGCCCTATTGTCTCCTCATACTGTTGCCACTTCCAGGATTTGTCATTCAGCCATTATATGGTCTCCTCATGCTGCTGGGACATTACCTAAACATTTTTATGGTAGCACTAGCTACCATAAATCTTCAATTTAAAATTGAAAATTCATCTTTTTATCTTAGGGATTGTGAGGCACTATGTTCTCCTCATGCTACCGCCAACTCCAGGCTGTGTCATTCAGCCACTATATGGTCTCCTTTTGCTGCCGCCAATTCCAGGCTGTGTCATTCTGCCAGATTATGGTCTCCTCATGCTGCCACCTCTAGGCTCTGTCATTGTGCAGCCTTGTGACATGTGACTCCTTGTTGGATTTGGTCTTTTGTAAACACACATTTTATTATTAAATCTTAAATTAAAATTTCAAAAAATCGATAGAGCGATAACAATGAACCGAACTGATTAAATTAAACATTCACTATTTCACAGTCAGGGGGGCGCTGAGAGGCAGGGACTGGAAAAGCCAGTATCTCACCTGGTGGAGGACCGCCAGCTCGATGCTCATTAGAATGGGTTATTAATTTATTTAATTTAATTAAATAAATAAAAATTACATATATATTCTCTTTATTCTCTTCAATTTTGACAGCATATGGTCTCCCTGCTGCCACATCCAGGTGCTCTGCAGCAGTGATTCTAATAGCGATGCCTGTAATCTGCATGTCATACTGAATAACAGTATTATTTCACTAACACAGCACACACCCCTATTGAGGCTCTCTGTAGGCCCGAAATAGCCATTTTTAATAGCGATTCGCCATGAATAAATTCAGACCTAACCAATTTTTTTCGGAAAATTCAGCAAATCAGCCAAATTGGATTTTTACAAAAAATTTGCTCCTCTCTAGTTATAATATATTTCCAGAACCAAAATGTACGTGAGAAAGCTGTGGTGTTGTCTTTGGTACAGAGCACCACTAGAGGGCTGATGTGTATAAAATATATCCTGTTGTTGTCCTGTTGTATGTTGGATTTATATAATTGCCCCTACTGGAGCAACTAAAATAATTAATGTGTACCTATCATAATGCTGAAAAAAATTATACTTATATATATTACTCACTAGGCCGTGCAGAGTCTGTACATTTTTTTTTGTCTAGCTTATGTATTTGGCTCACAAATCTCTCTGTTCTGCTGCTCCCTCATTCTGACATCCACTGCTCAGGAAGGGCATGTCCAAGGAAAGCACTGAGCCAGCCCATATTCACTATGCATTTATTCCCTCTGTGAATCTGCTGTACTGTGCTGGGCCTCTTCATCCAATCACTGCAGGCTGAGAACAGACAAGTTTTAGTCCCACCCTCACTTACTGGACTTTGTCCCTGCCTGTTATTCACCTGGACAAAGATGCAGCCAGACATGACCAAGTTATGGAAGGTATGGGGATAAGCAATGATTTCTATAAAAAAGAGAGAACATTCTTTATGAAGTATGTTAAACATATAAAAAGTTTTTGCATCTGACATCACCAAAAAATCATATGTCCACAACTGGGGCAGATGGACTGCATATAGAGGATTTTCCATTAGAAGCATCTCTGTATTATCAATGGGGAAAGCTGCGGCTGAAAAAATTCAGCTTCTTCTCTATTCAGCTTAGCTCCCTATTTATTAAGCGTCACCTAAATATATTGGTCTCCTGCATATTGGAGACAGTGCATGTTATCTTTGAGGGTATATGTGAGCAAAAGCTCATGCATAGAGTATTGAACCATTACTACTTTTTTTTGCTAAATATAAATAAACAAAAGAAAGATGATTTTGTGGTAATGTAACAAATATTTTATATGAACATTTCAGTTTAACAATAAATGGATCCTGTTGGCAACTTTTAGCAGCCCTCTCTGAGGGCAGCATCAAGTAATTGACAGAGAGGAGGATTTCAGCAGTGTGTGACTTGTGACTATGTGAGTATACTGTGGTCCCTCAAGTTACAAAATAATTGGTTCCAGGACGATCATTGTATGTTGAAACCACTGTACAATTTGTTGAGACCACAACTCTATGGGAACCTGGTAATTGGTTCTGAAGCCAACAAAATGTCATCCATAAATAGGAAAAAGTGAGGATTAAAGAAAATTAAGTAGATAACTAATATAGATAAAGCAAGTCCTTACATATAAATGTAAGAAAAAGCTGCTGGAAACTGTAAAACAAAGTTGTTTTACCAGTAAAATGCCCATTCCAATTGCTCAGTTCTTCCAGTCATTGACAGGTTTCCCAGATTTGGACTGTCTGTAGCATTGACTGTCTGTAGCAATGATGTAGAGGATGGCATTAACAGCTCTGTTTCTATCTTTGCAGATGACACCAAGCTTTGTAGCATGGTACAGTCTATAGAGGATGTGTATAGGTTACAAGATGACTTGGATAGACTAAGTTTCTAGGCATCCACTTGGCAAATGAGGTTCAATGTGGATAAATGTAAAGTTATGCATCTGGGTACTAATAACATGCATGCGTCGTATGTCTTAGGAGGGATTAAACTGGCAGTCACTGGTAGAGAAGGATCTGGGTGTACTTGTAGATCGCAGACTACAGAATAGCATGCAATGTCAGGCTGCTGCTTCCAAGGCTGGCAGGATATTGTCATGTATAAAAAGAGGCATAAACTCAAGGGGCAGGGACATAATACTCCCCCTTTATAAAGCATTGGTACGGCCTCACCTGAAATATGCTGTTCAGTTTTTGGCACCAGTCCATAAAAGGGATACTGTGGAGCTGGACAGGGTGCAGAGACGTTCGACTAAACTAATATGGGGCATGGAATATCTTAGCTATGAGGAGCGATTAAAGGAGTTACAATTGTTTAGTCTTGAGAAGAGACGTTTAAGGGGGATATGATAAATGTATAAAAGTATATAAGTATATCTTAGCTATGAGGAGCGATTAAAGGAGTTACAATATAAATGTATATAAGTATATTAATGGCCCATACAAAAAATATGGAGAAAAAACTGTTCCAGGTTAACCCCCCCCCCCCCCCCGAAGGACGAGGGGGCACTCCCTCTGTCTGGAGAAGAAAAAGTTTAGTCTCAAGGGGTGACACACCTTCTTTACCATGAGAACTGTGAACTTATGGAACAGTCTACCTCAGGAACTGGTCACAGCAGGAAAAATTAACAGCTTTGAAACAGGATTAGATACATTCCTGGAACAAAATAACATTAATGCTTATGAGGAAATATAAAATCCCATCCCTTCCCCAATATCGCGCCACACGCCACCCTTCAATTCCCTGGTTGAACTTGATGGACATATGTTTCTTTTCGACCGTACTAACTATGTAACTATGTAATATTGTATGTTGAATCTGGTTTCAAGTTACAATTGTCCAGAATAGAGATGGGCGAATTTTTGAAATTTGATTCAGCCGATTCGCCGAATTTTCCTGTTATTCAGTATGACATGCATATCAGAGGCGTTGCTATTAGAATCACTGTCACAGGTGGCACAATGACAGAGCCTGGAGGTGGCATCAGTATGAGGAGACCATATAGTGGCTGAATGACACAGTGTGCAGGTGGCGGCAGCATGAGGAGACCATATAGTGGATGAATGACACAGCCTGGAGTTGGCAGCAGCATTTAGTGGCTGAATGACACAGCCTGGAGTTGGCGTCAGCATGAGGAGAACTTATAGTGGCTGAATGACACAGCGTGGCGGTGGCGGCAGCATGAGGAGACCATATAGTGGCTGAATGACACAGCCTGGAGTTGGCGGCAGCATATAGTGGCTGAATAACACAGCCTGGAGTTTGCGGCAGAATAAGGAGAACATATAGTGGCTGAATGGCACAGCCTGGAGGTGGCGGAAGCATGAGGAGAACATACAGTGGCTGAATGACACATCGTGGAGGTGGCGGCAGCATGAGGAGAACATATAGTGGCTGAATGACACTGCCTGGAGTTGGTGGCAGCATGAGGAGAACACATAGTGGCTTAATGAAACAGCCTGGAGTTGGAGGCAGCATATAGTGACTGAATGACACAGCCTGGAGTTTACAGCAGCATGAGGAGAACATATAGTGGCTGAATGACGCAGCCTAGAGTTGGCGGCAGCATGAGGAGACCACATAATGGCTCAATGACACAGCCTGTAGTTTGCGGCAGCATTAGGAGAACATATAGTGGCTGAATGACACAGTCTGGAGGTGGCGGCAGCATGAAAAAAACATTTAGTGGCTGAATGACACAACCTGGAGAGGGCAGCAGCATGAGGAGAACATATGGTGGAAGTATGAGACAGCTTGGAGCTGGCATCAGCATGAGGAGATCATATGGTGGCAGTATGAGACAACATGGAAGTGGCATCAGCATGAGGAGAACATATGGTGACAGAATGAGACAGCCTGGAGGTGGCAGGAGTCCTGAAATTGACCCGGTGACAGAGTGGTGAGGTGGGTGGCAATACCAGTACCCAGTGACGAAGGTGGGTGATAAAAAGGAGAACTTGGCATCAGATGTTTGGCACCAGGTGGGTGGCAGGATCAGAATAGTAGCTGAGGCAGGTAACCAGAAGAAAACAGTCTCTTTTGTAAAAGTGTTAGTGTGCACAAGTAAGTATTGAGGGTATGCATTACATAAAACTTAACTTTTAATAATATGCTTAGGATAAAATATATGTATCTAAAAATATTTTTTGCAATCAAACAAAAGGAAAGGTGTGCAAAAAACACCATGTGCCACCTACACCACCAAGTATTGATGTGATGCAAAGACCTCTAAAAGGTGGAAAGGAACAACGTATGGTCCATTGTAAGTTCCCCTGTAAGGCCCTACTCTCGCATGCTTAATTTCCTTCATGGCAAGTGTTACTCACCCTAAAAAGGGCTGCCCCACAGAGGAACCTCTCCCTATTTCCACCTACAACAAACACAGCCATGTCCCAGCATTTTAGGTGGAAATAGGGTGGAAATAGGGATTTGTTCCTGTGTGGGGCCGCCCAAGAAATGGGTGGGAAGTCAGCCTAGGAAAAAACAATAATAAGATGGAAACGAGGAAAGGTAACACACCCATGACAGAAGCTCAGTATATACAAGGTGGTAAGGTATTAGTATGGAATATTAGGGGTATTAAAGAAAAAAGGAAGATAGTGGCTATTATGGACAGAAATAAGAACTACTCAGCATGGGTCTCTGTTTTGATACATGGGAAACTTAAAGGGGTACTCCGCCCCTAGACATCTTATCCCCTATCCAAAGGATAGGGGATAAGATGTCAGATGTGCGTAATGACGGGTGATACGGGGGACGGAGCAGTGTGACGTCATGGCTCTGCCCCTCGTGACATCACGGCCCATCCCCTTAATGCAAGACTATGGGAGGGGGCGTGATGACCGCCACGCTCCCTCCCATAGACTTGCATTGAAAGGGGCGGACCGTGACGTCACGAGGGGCGGAGCTGGGACGTATCGATGATCCGGCCCCTGTACTGCCCGTCATTACGTGCAGAGCGAACTCGCTCTGTGCTGTAATGAGAGTGGGGTGCCGCAGCAGCGATCCCAGGGCTCCCCAGCAGCGGGACTGCGGCGATCTGACATCTTATCCCCTATCCTTTGGATAGGGGATAAGATGTCTAGGGGCGGAGTACCCCATTAATATTAATGTTAGGGTGGCACAATGTGATAAGTAGGGGAGATTTGTTTTTGTTTCTAAATGGGAAGTATTATAAGGATTTGTAAATTATGGGTGATTTCAACTCTCCAATGGATAATAGAAGAGATCGGAGGGGTGGTAATATAAAGGAGGGGAGAACAAAATTAGCAGACCTATGTGAGGAATTAGGGTGGAGGGATGTGTGGAGGACGCTGTATCCAACAAAAGAAGCATTTTCATGTTATAACATGACCCATAACTGCTTCAAGAATTTACATGATATTAGCCAATTATAGCGCGATTAGGGCTACTCAAAAAAGGACTTATGAACCCAAATGCATATCGGATCATGCTATGATGATATGCAGTTTGGTATATACGAGAATTAGGGTATCCCTCATTACAAAAACATGAATATTAACCCACCTTGGCTGGAATTAAAGGAAGTAACAAATGGAATAGAAGAGATTAAATGGTTTTGGGGAGCTAATAAGGGCTCTACAGATTTATTTATGGTTTGGGACACTTTGAAAGTGTCATCACGGCCCATCCCCTTAATGCAAGTCTATGGGAGGGGGCGTGACATCACGGCCCATCCCCTTAATGCAAGTCTACGGGAGGGTGCGTGATGACCGCCACGCCCCCTCCCATAGACTTGTATTGAAAGGAGCGGGCCGTGACGTCACGAGGGGCGGAGCCGTGACGTATCGATGCTCCGGCCCCTGTACTGCCCGTCATTACGTGCAGAGCGAACTCGCAGGATCACAGGGCTCCCCAGCAGCGGGACCGTGGCGATCTGACATCTTATCCCCTATCCTTTGGATAGGGGATAAGATGTCTAGGGGCAGAGTACCCCTTTAATATTAATGTTAGGGTGGCATTAATGTTAGGGAGCTAATAAGGGCTCTACAGATTTATTTATGGTTTGGGACACTTTGAAAGTGTTCTTGAGCGGTTTACTGTCTAAAAATATTTCCCATTTTAAGAAACAATTAAAATCCAAGGAAGAGAGTTTAGTCAAAGTGATTAAGTGTCTAGAAAAACCCAGAGGTTGGGGTATGGTAGAAACTAGAACAGGCACAGAAGAAATATAAGGAATTTAATTTAGAAAAGGCTGAACATAAAATGTTTTTCTGGGGGCAAAGGAAATTTGCAGAAGGGGGGAAATCCAGCAAGTGGCTGGCTGATATCATAAAAAAATCAAACAGAGACTAGTGAAATCAATATTCTAAAAAATAAGGAAGGGAGGTTGGTGAGAGGGCTGGAAGATATAACCCAAGTGGCGGTAGAATATTATAAAACACTATATGAGTAAGAGAATGACAAGTTTGAAAATGAAAGTGATGAATTCCCAAGGAAATATATTGGACCAAAATTGAAGGAGGAGGATAGGGGAAAGATAAATACAGAGATTAGCCTGAGTGATATTCAGGAGGCTCTTAGCTCCTGTCCTGGCAACTCTGCACTCAGATCAGATGGGTTTACATATGATCTACAGTATGTAGGAGATTCCATAAAGTTTTGTTGTCCTGTTTGTTGGAGATATTCAATGAATCCTTGGAAAGGGGGTGTTTATCTCCCTCAATGTCCAAAGCAGTGATAATTTTAGTCCTCAAGAAAAGGGGCAACAAGGAAAATATTGAAAGTTTCCGCCCAATATCCCTCCTAAATACAGATTATGAATTATTATTATTAGTAGATTAAATGGGGTTGTGGGAGGAATTATAGGAGAAGAGCAAAGAGGTTTTCTAATGGGTAGGAATATGTTTGGGAACATTCATAGAGCTTTTCTCAATATTCAGACACTGGGTGGGGATCCCCGCTCCATCCAGTCCTTGGACGCTAATAAGGCATTTAACAGGGTGTAGTGGGGATTCATTTTTAGTGTGGTGGAATTTTTTTATTTGGGCACTTTATTTTTATGGGCAATTAAAACAATATATTCTTCACTTACTGCAAAAATAAATATTAATGGGAACTTGTCAAACAATATGCAACTTAAAAGAGGGACAAGGCAGGGATGTCTGCTTTCACCGGTATGGTTCGCTTTATTTTTAGAACCCCTAGCCATAATGATTAGCCCTTTTTCACCTTAAGGACTCAGCCCTTTTTGGCAATTCTGACCATTGTCACTTTATGTATTAATAACTCTGGGATGCTTTTACCGATTATTCTGATTCCGAGATTGTTTTTTCGTGACATATTCTACTTTAGGATAGTGGTAAATTTTAATCGTTACTTGCATCCTTTCTTGGTGAATCTCAAAATTAAATGAAAATTTTGAAAATTTAGCATTTTTCTAACTTTGAAACTCTCTGCTTGTGAGGAAAATGGATATTGCAAATTATTTATATATTGATTCACATATACAATATGTCTACTTTATATTTGCATCATAAAGTTGACATGTTTTTACTTTTGGAAGGGCTTCAAAGTTCAGCAGCAATTTTCCACAAAATTTTCAAAATCGGAATTTTTCAGGGACCAGTTCAGTTTTGAAGTGGATTTGAGGGGTCTTCTTATTAGAAAAAGGGAAAATGTGTGCAGCTCACAAATCAAAAATCCGAGGATATGGTTGATTATATGCTGAAACCCCAACGGCTGGGAATAAAATAATATAAAAAGAATATATAACCAATCCTTCTAGGATTTTACCCCAAATGGTACACAATGAATTCCAAATTAATATAGAGATGCTTCAATTAATAAACATTTTATTAAACATATATAAAACAATTGTATAAAATTACTTTAATCCTGGCACAGATATATTATTTTATTCTGGCAACCATAAAATATATAATATGTAGTACTGGAAATTCCAGTCTGGAAAAAATATTTGATGCAGCTGATATAATAAGTCTTTGCAGTAAATGTATGAGCAGATTATATAATAGATAGTGTATCCACTAAATGGTTACTTGTTTCAGTCTTTTTAGCTGATACAGGCTTTGAACTGATCTGTACTGAGCACTGCTGGTACAATGTATTTCACCCGCTCCTGATGATCGATGTTAACTCCGTTCACCACAAGCCGGCTGCGCTGCGCACAGGGCTGTCACTTGTGCAGGGGTGCGTTTGGCACAAAGTCCCCAGTGGCCTCCGTACTGCTCCTGTGGTCATTACAGGGCGGGCACAGCGCTGGCGTCCCTCGCGGTGGATGGTAATGGAGAATGATATGGTTTCAGGGCGGGTGGAAGATGGATCTTTCCCAGCAGGTTCGGGTTGGTGGCGAATCACGGTGAAAATCCAGACCAGACTGCAGCTGCGATGGTTGTCGCTTCCAGTAAATCGTGAGTCTCTATGCCAGGTTCACACCGCCAGTGTGTTGCAAGGTGCGGTAATTGACCTAGACGCGTTTCAGGGTTCTTTCGCTATATTGTATGACCCTTTCTTCAGTAGGAATTGAAATAACGAATGTATCGAAGCTTCTCTTATGGATCACTTATATATGGTGGTTCACATTTGGAACTAATTCATTAAGAGGTCAGAGATAATATCTGGCCTGGATTACACATCTAAATTATATCCAGTATCTATTGATCCAGTTCAGACTGGGTCATAGCGTTTTATGTCTTAATTCACATGTATATATATTAAAGGAGAGCAGTTAAACAGCAGCTTATATTATATTTCTACAAACACAGAAATGTAAATGATTATAAACTTAAATTGTGCAATTATGGATTTGCATAATATTCTAAAAAACCGCGTCCATCTAAATGGATGCAAAGACCTACATATTTATGAAATAACAAAGTGTCAATATTATAAGCAAATGCATACTACTTGTAAAAATAAAGAAATAATATTAATAGAACATAGTCATATAATCTTATACACATTTTAATAAAAATGAAAATAAAAATAAATATGGATAAAAATTGAAATAAAAATGAAAATAAAAATGAATAATGATGATAATAATAATAGATATAAATAAAAATAAAAATAAGATAAAATGAAATAAAATGGATATAAGTAATGATAATAATAATACTAAAAAATAAAAATGAAAATTAATAATAAAAATAAATGTAAAAAATGTAAATAAATAAAAATAAATAAATGTAAATAATGTAAAAAATGTAAAATAAATGTAAAAATAATAAAAATGAATATTTTAGATATACCCCATAAATGACCCCATTATAAAAACTGCACCCCCCAAAGTATTCAAAATGACATTCAGAAAGTGTGTTAACCCTTCATGTGTTTCACAGAAATAGCAGCAAGGTAAAGGAGAAACTTCTAAATTTTCGCATGTTCTTGTAGACCCAGTTTTTGAAATTTTACAAGGGGTAAAAGGAGAAAAAGCCCCCCAAAATTTGTAACCCAATTTCTCTTGAGTAAGGAAATACCTCATATATGGATGTCAAGTGCTCTGTGGATGCACTACAATGCTCAGAAAGGAAGAAGCGACAATGGGATTTTGGAGAGTGAGTTTTTCTGAAATGGTTTTGGGGGGCATGTCACATTTAGGAAGCCCCTATGGTGCCAGAACAGCAGAAATCCCCCCACATGGCATACTATTTTGGAAACTACACCCCCCAAGGAACGTAACAAGGGGTCCGCTGAGGTTTTTGACAACTTTTTGTTAAAGTCGGATGTGTAGATTACATTTTTTTTTTACTAAAATGCTGGTTTTCCCCCAAATTTTACATTTTTACAAGGGGTTATAGGAGAAAAAGCCCCCCAAAATGTGTAACCCCATCTCTTCTGAGTATGGAAATACCCCATGTGTGGACATCAAGTGCTCTGCTGGCGCACTACAATGCTCAGAAGAGAAGAAGTCACATTTGGCTTTTGGAAAGCAAATTTTGCTAGAATTGTATTTGGGGGGCATGTCACATTTAGGAAGCCCCTATGGTGCAAGAACAGCAAAAAAAAAAAAAACATGGCATACTATTTTGGATACTACACCCCTCTAGGAACGTAACAAGGCATACAGTGAGCATTAACACACCACAGGTGTTTGACAAAGTTGGACGTGAAAATGAAAAATTAGATTTTTTTTCACTAAAATGTTGATGTTACCCCAAATTTTTCATTTTCACAAGGGGTAATTGGAGAAAAAGCCTCCCATAATTTGTAACCCCATTTCTTCTGAGTATGGAAATACCCCATATGTGGATGTAAAGTGCTAAGAAGAGGAGGAGCGAAATTGAGCGTTTGGTGAGAGAATTTGGTTGGATTAGAAGTGGGAGGCCATGTGTGTTTACAAAGCCCACCGTAGTGCCAGAACAGTGGATCTCCCCACATGTGATCCCATTTTGGAAACTATACCCCTCACAGAATTTAATGAGGGGTGCAGTGAACATTTACACCCCACTGGCGTTTGACAGATCTTTGGAACAGTGGGCTGTGCAAATGAAAAATAAAATTTTTCATTTTCATGGACCACTGTTCCAAAAATCTGTCAGACACCTGTCGGGTATAAATGCTCACTGCACCCCTTATTACATTACATGAGGGGTGTAGTTTCCAAAATGGGGTCACATGTGGGGGGTCCACTGTTCTGGCACTATGTAAATACACAGGGCCTTCAATTTCAGACACCTTCTCTTGCCAAAATCCCAATGGCGCTCCTTCTCTTCAGAGCATTGTAGTGCACCCGCAGAGCACTTTACATCCACATATGGGATATGTTCTTACTCAGAAGAAATGGGGTTACAAATTTGGGGGGTGGGGGCTTTTTTCCCATTCTCCCTTGTGAAAATGAAAAATGGAGGGTAACACCAGCATTTTAGCGAATTTTTTTTTTTGTTTTTTTATTTTCGCGTCCAACTTTAACAAAAATTTGTCAAACACCTGTGAAGTGTTAAGGCTCACTATACCCCTTGTTACATTCGGTGAGGGGTGTAGTATCCAAAATGGGGTCACATGTAGGTGTTTATTGTTTTGCGTTTATGTCAGAACCGCTGTAAAATCAGCCACCCCTGTGCAAATCACCAATTTAGACCTCAAATGTACATAGTGCGCTCTCACTTCTGAGCCTTGTTGTGCACCCACAGAGCACTTTACGCCCACATATGGGGTATTTTCATTTGCGTTACAAATTATTAATTTTTTTTTCCCTTTTACCGCTTGTGAAAATTAAAAGTATGGGGCAACACCAGCATGTTAGTGGAAATTTTTTTTTTTTACACTGACATGCTGGTGTACACCCCAACTTTACCTTTTCATAAGAAGTAAAAGGAGAAAAAGCCCCCCAAAATTTGTAGTGCAATTTCTCCCGAGTACGGAGATACCCCATATGTGGCCCTAAACTGTTTCCTTGAAATACGACAGGGCTTTGAAGCGAGAGAGCACCGTGCGCATTTGAGGACTAAATTGGGGATTTGAATCCGCCACAAAAATACCCTACGGCAGTGTTTCCCAAACAGGGTGTCTCCAGCTGTTGCAAAACTCCCAGCATGCCTGGACAGTCAGTGGCTGTCCGGCAATACTGTGAGTTGTTGTTTTTCAGACAGCGTGAGGCTATTTATTAGGGGGGGGGAGGCGGACTGCGTAGGGGTATGTAGTGTTTTACTTTTTATATTGTGTAGTGTAGTGTTTTTAGGGTACATTCACACGGGTGGAGGTTTACAGTGAGTTTCCTTGCTGGGAGTTTGAGCTGCAGCAGAAAATTTGCCGCATCTCAAACTTGCAGCAGAACTCTCTGTTAACCCGCTCGTGTGAATGTTGTTGCAAAACTACAACTCCAAGCATGCACTGACAGACCATACATGCTGGGAGTTGTAGTTATGCAACAGCTGGAGGCACATTGGTTGCGAGACACTGAGAGTTTGTAACTTAACTCGCAACCAGTGTGCCTCCGGCTGTTGCAAAACTAAAACTCCCAGCATGTCTGTCAGTGCATGCTGGGAGTTGTATTTTTGTAACAGCTGGAGGCACACCGGTTGCAAAACACTGAGTTAGGTAACAATCTCTGTTTCACAACCAATGTGTCTCCAGCTGTTGGAAAACTGCAACAATCAGCATGCATTGACAGCCGAAGGGCATGCTGAGAGTTGCAGTTATGCAACAGCTGGAGGCACACTGCTACAACTCCCAGCATACCCTTTGGTAGTCTGTGCATGCTGGGAGTTGTAGTTATGCAAAAGCTGGCTGCACACTTTTTCATGGAAAAAATGTGCCTCCAGCTGTTGCATAACTACAACCCCCAGCATGCACAGACTAGCAAAGGGCTTGCAGGGAGTTGTAGTTGTAACTCCAGCAGTTGCAAAACTACAACTCCCAGTATGCCCTTTGGCTTTTGCATGCCGAGAGTTGTTGCTAAGCAACAACAGGAAGTAAAGAGGCCTTACCTCCTGCTGTATCCTGCCCCGGGACGCTGACGCTGCTGCAGCCGATCCTGCTGCTCCTGTCGCTGCCACCGCACCAGAGGGGACCCCCGCCGGACCAGGGCAAGGTAGGAGACCCCCTCCGGCGCCGATCTCAGCTCCGATCGCCGTCCCCAGCAGGTCCGTGACTGATCGGTTG
Organism: Hyla sarda; assembly: GCF_029499605.1. Lineage (NCBI taxonomy): Eukaryota > Metazoa > Chordata > Amphibia > Anura > Hylidae > Hyla > Hyla sarda. The sequence goes on from NC_079189.1 coordinate 422,894,049, forward strand.
TCCCCGCCTATTGTGGGTGGGAAGAACAGGGAAACCAAAAGTTAACCCCCCCGTCCCGATCTGCTATTGGTCGACACGTCTATACGATCAATAGCAGGGATAGGAGGGGTGGCACCCCTGTCACCTCACTCCTATCCCTTCAGGGGGATCGTGGGTGTCTTGGACAACCCCGATCCCCTTATTTTCCGGGTCACCGTAGACCTGTATGACCCGGAATTGCACAAGTCACCAGTGTGAATTCACTGGTGATTTGCAGCGATCGCCGACATGTGGGGGAGGGTCTGATGACCCCCCCTGGGCATTTGCGCTGGGTGCCTGCTGATCGATATCAGCAGTCACCCCAGTCTGGTCCCTGAAAACCGAAATTCCCACGGGCGTACAGGTACGTCCTGGGTCCTTAAGTACCAGGTTGTCAGGACGTACCCATACACTCTGAACAGGTTAAAGAAAGAGTAAGAGGAGATTCGAGATTCTAAGTGTGAATTAATTGATGCCGATTGGCTAAATGTGGTATGGAACTGTTCCTTTGTTCAAAGATACTGGGCCCAGGTGTTTGAGGTAATTGAACAAAAGTTTCAAGTTGTATTGGCCTTTGAGCCAAAAACTGCAATAATTACAATAAATCTAGAACAAAACATATATTAAAAAAGTGGTCCTTGAGATATTAGGCGCTTAGCTAAAATGATTATCTCAAAAAAATGGATGTCTCCCAAACCACCAAATAAAGAAGAATGGGTGGAGTTAGTGGATAGAGTTATGCATTATGAGAAGCTGTACTTAATAAATAGTAGAAAAATGAGAAAAATAGAAAGTCATTGGATGAAATGGGTTAGTTGAGGATTGATTAACTGGTGCTCGGCTAAAAAGGAAGGGTTGGGAGTCAGGGAAGGGCGGGGGGTATCAGAGGGATTTCATATGTCTTAAAGTATGCATTGTACTTTTCTTCTTTTCTGTATTATTGTAAAAACAAATAAAGAAAGAAAAAAAAAAACACTTGCCAAGAAGGGAATTAATAATGCGAGAGTAGGACCTTACTGGGGAAGTTTTTACCCCCACCGGTTACAATGAACCATACGTTGTTCCCTTCCACCTTTTAGAGGTCTTTGCATCACATCACTACTTGGTGGTATAGGTGGCACATGGTGTTTTTTGCACACCTTTCCTTATGTTTTAAAAAAAATTTGGAGCACATATATTTAATCCTAAGAAAAGTTTAAGTTTTAGCTAATGCATATCCTTAATACTTACTTGTGGTCTGATGCTGAGGAATGTCTGTAACTGGGGAGCAGCACCTTAAATATATTTTTCACTATCCATATTTGTGAAGTGTTGGTGTGGCACCAAGGTCAATCTACTCTGATACATCAGGCATTGGTGGGTGGAAATCCTGGCTGATCCATGCCTGATTCAACTTCATAAAGGTCAGTCTCTCCACATTTTTTGTGGACACACGAGTTCTCCTTGGGGTGACTATGGCCCCTGGCACACTAAACACCCGCTCTGATGGCACACTACTTTCTGGGCAGAACAGCTTTTCCAGGGCAAACTATGCTAGTTGCGGCCTCAAATCAAGTTTGGCTTCCCAGAACTCCAACGGACCTTCACCTGCTGGTTTAGGTCCTGTTCCAGGTCTACCCCAGGTCTACCTGCTCCTGATGAGTTGCTTCACTGTGCGGGTGAAGAAAGCTACTCATCAGCTACTGTAGACTCAGGCTGCTGCTGAAGGAGCTGGTACTGCACCTGCCACCCCACCACTCCCCATCAGCCATGGCAGTGGAAGGTGAGCACAGAGGGCCCCACGAGTCAGACCTGCAAGAGGATGGACGATGGCGCAGATAGGCATCGGCCAAATGACTATGTATGATGTCTCTGTAGTAGGTCAGTTTGTCCTCCCTCTAAGTTGGTGTAAAAAAGGCCCTCATTTTGTGCGTTTTGTAGCGAGGGTCCAATAAGGTGGAGAGCGAGAGGTAATTCCGCTGCCAAATGGTGAAAATTCGTCGGTCACTACGCAAGCAAGTGAGCATGCATCGTGCCATTTGTGCAAGTAACTCGGAGGGACTCCCTTCCTCCATCTCCACTGCATACTGCCACAGTGTGTCTGGGTCCTCTGTCTCGCCTTCCTCATAACCCTCTAGCTGCTCCTACTCCTCCTCTCATGTCAGATGACTTGAAAAACCGCCCATCTTGCAAAACCTAAACTGTGTTCCTCTGTGTCCCTCCCCCTCTTCCTCCAGTTCAGCCCCCACAGGGATGTAGGTGCCACATCTTCAGTGCTCTGACCAGCCATAATTTCCAACATGTGTAGTAGTAGTTGAAGCAGTGGAATGAAGTTGTTCATCCCTTAATCCTGGCGACTTACTAATTAATGTGGCTTCCTCAAAGGGCCTGAGCAAACGGCAGGTGTCACGTATGAGCTGCCACTGGTTCACATTGAATTTATACAGGGAGTCCCCCTATCCGCTTGGATCATGAAGAAATCGGTGATGGCTTTTCTCGTAGGTCGTACAGTCAGTCCAACATATGGAGGGTGGAATTCCAACGTGTGGAAACGTTGCAAATCAGACTATATTGGAGAATGCTGTCTGACGCTGCAGCTCAAGGAGGGTGTATTTTGCCGTGGACGAGTGGCTGAAGTGCATGCAAAGTTTCCTTCCCAATGTTAGGATGTCTTGCAGATGGGGGGAACATTTCAGGAACGGCTTGACAACTAGATTGAACACATGTGCCATGCAGGGTGTATGTCTCAGGCTTCCTTGCCGCAGCACAGACACAATGTTCTTTCCGTTGTTGCTCACCATGGTTCCCATTTCCAGTTCTTGTGGAGTAAGCCATGATTCGATTTCCTGATGAATGACTTTTAGCAGTTCCTCCCCTGTGTGACTCCATTCGCCAAGGTAAACCATGTGAAGAACAGCATGACACAGCTGTGCCCTGCACACATGGTATGCTGAAGGGGCACTGAGGCTTGTTCGTGTAATGAAGCCTGAGGACACGGTGGAGGATTAGGAAGCGGAGTCAAAACTGTCAAAGAACCAAAGGCCTGAGAGCATGGAAGCCAAAGCGGCAAAACCTATCCATGTTGCTGTTGTGGCTGTGAAGGAACCACATTCACCCAGTGAGCCATAAAGGACATGTATTGTCCCTGACTGTAGTTACAGCTCCACACATTGGTGCTGCCATGCACTTTGATACACACCCACAGGCTCAATAACTGGCCTACCTTCTGTTCCACAACATTGTGCAGGGCTGGTACTGCCTTTTTTTGCAAAGAAATTATGGCTTAGGACTCTCCACCTATGGTCAGCACAAGCCATCAGTTCTCTAACAGAGTCCACCACTTGAAAAGGGAGGGACTGCATCACCAGCAACTTGAACAGGAGCACATTCAGCTTCTGCGCTGTTGGATGAGTGGGCACATACTGTTGTCTCTTGGACATGGCTTTGCTGATGGATTACTGGAGGAATGACTGACTAGTAGGAGGAGCAGGAGCACCTGATGGGTATGACACACAGCTCCCTTCGGCTGAGGTGGTGGAGCTTTGGCTGGCTGAAACAGGGAGCGGAGTGCCACTGGGGAATGCTGCAGGCTGGACCACCACATCGGAGCCATGGTTCTCCCAGGCCGCTTTATGGTAACGCTGCATATGTTGACACAGAGCCGTGGTGCCATCATTGGGACCTTCTGCTGACACATCTTGTATGCGGCCAGGTTAGCATCCTCTGGATGCTTGATGAAAAACTGCCACACTGCCTAATAGCTGATTTTCCCACCAACAGTCCGCACTGATTGACTGCTACTGCCACCGACTCCAGGAACCCCTATTCCACTACCACCTGCGAAGGTAGGCTGCCGCAAAGCAGGTGGTTTCACCCAAGCACGTTTGACTCCAGACTTTCCACTTCTGTCACCATGTTTACTGCCAACCATGCTACCATCTTACGAGCTCAGCTGCTGCCTCACGGGTAACCTGCAACCCTCTTCTCCTGATGATGATGAAGCCCCTTCTGCACCCGGTAGCCAAGTGCGATCAGCTTCATCATTATCGAGTTGAGTCTGCACGTCACTGATGTCCTCCTCATGTTCCTCAACAGTGTCTGCTTTAAGACCCTGAACGTTGGCAACACCCCCTCCCACGCCATTCTCCTCATCACTACTTGCCCACTTAGCGGAGGAAGCTACGGATGTCTCCTCCACTTCTTGGCTGGGCAGTAGCTGCTGACTGTCCTCTAGTAAATTGTCCTCACTAGAGATGAGCGAACTTTTAAAAAATTTGACTCGGCCGATTTACAGAATTCTTCAAAAAAACTTGGTTTGATCCAAATTTATTTGCAGCGAATCTATATTAAAAACGGCTATTTCTGGACTACAGAGAGCCTCAATAGCGGTGTAGAACACTTTGCTTTATTCTAACACGCATATGGAGTGTGCTGGAGTAGTGAAATAATACTGTTATTCAGAATAACATGCTGGTTACAGGCATCACTTTTAGAATCACTGCCGCAGAGAGGCACAATGAAAGAGCCTGGAGGTGGCATCAGTATGAGGAGACCATATAGTGGCTGAATGACACAGCGTGGAGGTGTTGGCAGCATGAGGAGACCAAAACAGTGGCTAAATGACACAGCATGGAGGTGGTGGAAGCTTGAGGAGACCATATAGTGGCTGAATGACACAGCTTGGATGTGGCTGAAGCATGAGGAGACCTTATAGTGTCTGAATGGCACAGCCTGGAGTTGGCAGCAGCATGAGTAGACACTAGGGCTTCACAATCCCTAAGATTCAAAGATGAGTTTTGAAATTTAAATTAAAGATTTAGGGTAGCTAGTGCTACCATAAAAAAAATATGTAGGCCCAGACCCAGGTCCAGCAGCATCAGTAAACCATATATTGGCTGAATGACACAGCCTGGAGTTGGCTGAAGCATGAGGAGACCATATAGTGTCTGAATGGCATAGCCTGGAGTTGGCAGAAGCATGAGGAGACACTAGGGCTTTACAATACCTAAGTAGAAAAGATGAATTTTGAAATTTAAATTGAAGATTTATGGTAGCTAGTGCTACCATAAAAAAGGTTTAGGCCCAGGCCCAGCAGCATCAGTAAACCATATAGTGGCTGAATGACACAGCCTGGAGTTGACTGAAGCATCAGGAGACCTTTTAGTGTCTGATTGGCACAGCCTGGAGTTGGCAGCAGCATGAGGAGACACTAGGGCTTCACAATACCTAAGATTAAAAGACAAATTTTGACATTTAAATTGAAGATTTAAGGTAGCTAGTGCAACAACAAAAATGTTTTGGCCCAGACCCAGGTCCAGCAGCATCATTACACCATATATTGGCTGAATGACACAGCCTGGAGTTGGCTGAAGCATCAGGACCCATATATTGTCTGAATGGCACAGCCTGGAGTTGGCAGAAGCATGAGGAGACCATTTAAATGTAAGATTTTGAAATTAAAATTAAGGATTTTGAAATTTAAATTTACATTTCAGACCAAACAGTGGCTAAATGACACAGCATGGAGGTGGTGGAAGCTTGAGGAGACCATATAGTGGCTGAATGACACAGCTTGGATGTGGCTGAAGCATGAGGAGACCATATAGTGTCTGAATGGTACAGCCTGGAGTTGGCAGCAGCATGAGTAGACACTAGGGCTTCACAATCCCTAAGATTAAAAGATACGTTTTGACATTTAAATTAAAGATTTAGGGTAGCTAGTGCTACCATAAAAAAATATGTAGGCCCAGACCCAGGTCAAGCAGCATCAGTAAACTATATATTGACTGAATGACACAGCCTGGAGTTGGCTGAAGCATCAGGAGACCGTATATTGTCTGAATGGCACAGCCTGGAGTTGGCAAAAGCATGAGGAGACACTAGGGCTTTACAATACCTAAGTAGAAAAGATGAATTTTGAAATTAAAATTGAAGATTTATGGTAGCTAGTGCTACCATAAAAAAAGGTTTAGGCCCAGGCCCAGCAGCATCAGTAAACCATATAGTGGCTGAATGACACAGCCTGGAGTTGGCTGAAGCATCAGGAGACCATTTAGTGTCTGATTGGCACAGCCTGGAGTTGGCAGCAGCATGAGGAGACACTAGGGCTTCACAATACCTAAGATTAAAAGACAAATTTTGACATTTAAATGGAAGATTTAAGGTAGCTAGTGAAACAACAAAAAATGTTTAGGCCCAGACCCAGGTCCAGCAGCATCATTACACCATATATTGGCTGAATGACACAGCCTGGAGTTGGCTGAAGCATCTGGACCCATATAGTGTCTGAATGGCACAGCCTGGAGTTGGCAGAAGCATGAGGAGACCATTTAAATGTAATATTTTGAAATTTAAATTTCACTACTCTGCCTGACATACTTATTTCGTATAATACGTACAATACGCTTCACTATGCTTAAAACAGTGTTTGTCCAGAACAGCAGCAGGTGTGTACTATTGGCTGTCCTTTCACAGTATATAGACCTATGACAGATTAACAGGTACAAAATAGTACATTACTTAGATGTAAGTATGTGGTATGCACTTATGAGGGCAGGAAAGTGTACTGCAGCACGCTTAACTCCTTAAGGACCCATGACGTACCGGTACGTCATGAGTCCGCTCCCGATCTATAACGCGTCTAAAGTGAAAGTGAAAGCATGCCGCTTAGCTCAGGGAGCTGTTCGAAATCGCGGCATCCCGAACAGCTTACGAGCAGCTGTAGGATCCCTACCTGCCTCCTCGCTGTCCGATCGCCGAATGACTGCTCAGTGCCTGAGATCCAGGCATGAGCAGTCATGCGGCAGAATCATCGATCACTGGTTTCCTATGAGAAACCAGTGATCAATGTAATAGGTCAGTGTGTGCAGTGTTATAGGTCCCTATGGGAGCTATGACACTACAAAAAAAAAAAAAGTGAAAAAAAAAAAAAGTGAATAAAGATCATTTAACCCCTTCCCTATTAAAGGGGTATTCCGCCCCTAGACATTTTATCCCCTATCCAAAGGATAGGGGATAAGATGTCAGATCGCCGCGGTCCCGCTGCTGGGGACCCCCGGGATCCCCGCTGCGGCACCGTGCTATGATTACAGCACAGAGCGAGTTCGCTCTGTGCGTAATGACGGGCGATACAGGGGACGGAGCCGCGTGACGTCATGGCGCCGCCCCTCGTGACATCACGGCCCGTCCCCTTAATGCAAGTCTATGGGAGGGGGCGTGACGACCGCCATGCCCCCTCCCATAGACTTGTATTGAAAGGGGCTGGCCGTGACATCACAAGGGGCGGAGCCGTGACGTAACGATGCTCCGGCCCCTGTACCGCCCATCATTACGTGCAGAGCGAACTCGCTGGGGACCCCAGGGGTCCCCAGCAGCGGCACCACGGCGATCTGACATCTTATCCCCTATCCTTTGGATAGGGGATAAAATGTCTAGGGGCGGAATACTTCTTTAAAAGTTTGAATCCCCCCTCCTTTTCCCATAAAAGACAACACAGTGTAAATAAACATAAAAATAAACATATATGGTATCGCCGCATGCGGAAATGTCCGAATTATAAAAATATATTGTTAATTAAACCGCACGGTCAATGGCGTACGCGCAAAAAAATTCCAAAGTCCAAAATAGTGCATTTTTGGTCACTTTTTATATCATGATAAAATGAATAAAAAGCGAATAATAAGTCCTATCAATGCAAAAATGGTACCACTAAAAACTTCAGATCACATCGCAAAAAATGAGCCCTCATACCACCCCATACGCAGAAAAATAAAAAAGTTATAGGGGTCAGAATATGACAATTTTAAATGTATTAACATTCCTGCATGTAGTTATGATTTTTTCCAGAAGTAATACAAAATCAAACCTATATGAGTAGGATATCATTTTAATCGTATGGACCTACAGAATAAAGGTAAGGTGTAATTTTTACCGAGAAATGTACTACGTAGAAACGGAAGCCCCCAAAAGTTACAAAACAGCGGGGGTTTTTTTCAATTTTTTCTCACAATGATTTTTTTTTCGTTTCGCCATTGATTTTGGGGCAAAATGACTAATGTCATTACAAAGTAGAATTGGTGATGCAAAAAATAAGCCATCATATGGATTTTTAAGTGCAAAATTGAAAGAGTTATGTTTTTGTTAATGAAAGGAGGAAAAAACGAACATGCAAAAACGGAAAAACCCTCTGTCCTTAAGGGGTTAAAAATACCTATTTTTACCTGTGTTCCAGATTCCAAAATTCCTTTATAATCAAAAAATGTCAGAATACCACCTGACATTCAAAATAATAAAATTATACATACGTTCTCTGAATAAAAGGATCCTTTATTAGATGACAATTTGAGTATTGTGACATAAGGTCATCGGAGGAACAGGATAACATGATACAACTTAATTCTGCAACTGAAGAACCACAATAAAGAATGAACAACATTAAGTGGTACTCCGGTGCTTAACCTCTTAAGGACGCAGGGCGTATGGATACGCCCTGCATTCCGAGTCCTTAAGGACGCAGGGCGTATCCATACGCCCGTGGGAATTCCGGTCCCCACCGCTAGCCGGTTGGGGACCGGAGCCGGATGCCTGCTGAAATCGTTCAGCAGGCATCCCGGCATATCGCCCAGGGGGGTCATTATGCCCCCCCATGTCGGCGATCGCCGCAGATCGCTGGACAATTCAGTCCAGCGATCTGCGGCGATTCCGGGTCAATCGGGTCTCCAGTGACCCGGTGACCCGGAATTACTGGCTGTTCGGGGCCGTCTCTGACGGCCCCGAACAACCAGAGCCTGCAGGGGTGAGGTGGCACTGGTGCCACCTCACGATCGCCCTGATTCGTCGGCCGGATTACCGGCCGACCAATCAGGGCGCCTGCTGCGGGTGTCACTCCCGCACCCGCTCCGCCCCTCTTCCGGAGGGCGTGAGCGGGTGCGGATAGATGACGCCGGGTGCTGGGGACCCCGATCCCCGGCGTCCATGTTGGGATCGGGGCCCCAGGAGCGACGGCGGCGGCGAGGGACAGCCTGCGATGGAGCAGCAGCAGGAGGTGAGTTACAGCCTCCTGCTGTTGCTTAGCAACAGCTCCCAGCATGCAAAAAGGGCATGCTGGGAGCTGTAGTTATGCAACAGCAGGAGGCAGACCACCTCAACTCCCAGCATTCCCTTATGGGCATGCTGGGACTTATGGTTTTGCAACAGCTGGAGGCACATTTTTTCTATGGAAAAGTGTACCTTCAGCTGTTGTATAACTTCAACTCCCAGCTTGCACAAACAGCTAAAGTGCATGCTGGGAGTTGTAGTGGTGCATCTGCTGGTTGCATAACTACAACTCCCAGCATGCCCGTTGGCTGTCAGTGACTGCTGAGAGTTGTAGTTTTGCAACAGCTGAAGGCACACTGGTTGTGAAACTTAGAGTTTTTTTTTTTTACCTAACTCAGTGTTTCACGACCGGTGTGCCTCCAGCTGTTGCAAACTACAACTCCCAGCAGTCACCTTACACCATGCACCATACATGCTGGGAGTTGGAGTTTTGCAACAGCTGGAGGCACACCGGTTTTGAAACACTGAGTAAGGTCACAAACTCCGTGATACATAACCAGTGTGCCTACAGCTGTTGCAAAACTAAAACTCTCAGCATGTACAGTTGTCAGCGCATGCTGGGAGTTGTAGTTTTGCAACAGCTGGATATCCCCCCCAATGTGAATGTACAGGGTACACTCACATGGGCGGAGGCTTACAGTAAGTATCGGGCTGCAAGTTTGAGCTGCAGCAAATTTTCTGCAACAGCTCAAACTTCCAGCGAGAAACTACTGTGAACCCCCGCCCGTGCGACTGTACCCTAAAAACACTACACTACACTACCACAAGAAATAAAATAAAAAGTAAAAAAACACTACATATACACATATCCCTACACAGCCCCGCTCCCCTCCCCAATAAAAATGAAAAACGTCTGGTACGCCACGGTTTCCAAAACGGAGCCTCCAGCTGTTGCAAAACAACAACTCCCAGTATTGTCGGACATCCGTTGACTGTCCAGGCATGCTGGGAGTTTTACAACAGCTGGAGGCACCCTGTTTGGGAATCACTGGCGTAGAATATCCCTTTGTCCACCCCTATGCAATCCCTAATTTAGGCCTCAAATGTGCATGGCGCTCTCACTTTGGAGCCCTGTCGTATTTCAAGGTAACAGTTAAGGATCACATATGGGGTATCGCCGTACTTGGGAGAAATTGGGCTTCAAATTTTGGGGGGTATTTTCTGCTTTTACCCTTTTTAAAAATGTAAAGTTTTTGGGAAAAGAAGCATTTTAGGTAAATTTTTTTTTTTTTTTTTTTTACATATGCAATAGTCGTGAAACGCCTGTGGGGTATTAAGGTTCACTTAACCCCTTGTTACATTCCCCGAGGGCTCTAGTTTCCAAAATGGTATGCCATGTGGGTTTTTTTTTGCGGTCCTGGCACCATAGGGGCTTCCTAAATGCGGCATGCTCCCAGAGCAAAATTTACTTTCAAAAAGCCAAATGTGACTCCTTCTCTTCTGAGAACTGTAGTGCGCCAACAGAGCACTTTTCACCCCCATATGGGGTGTTTTCTGAATCGGGAGAAATTGGGCTTCAAATTTTGGGGGATATTTTCTGCTTTAACCCCTTGTATAAATGTAAATTTTTTGGGAAACCAAGCATTTTAGGTAATTTATTTTTTTTTTTTACATATGCAAAAGTCGTGAAACACCTGTAGGGTATTAAGGTTCACTTTACCCCTTGTTATGTTCCCCGAGGGGTCTAGTTTCCAAAATGGTATGCCATGTGTTTTTTTTTTGCTGTCTTGGCACCATAGGGGCTTCCTAAATGCGGCATGCCCCCAGAGCAAAATTTCCTTCAAAAAAGCCAAATGTGACTCCTTCTCTTCTGAGACCTGTAGTGCGCCAGCAGAGCACTTTTCACCCCCATATGGGGTGTTTTCTGAATCGGGAGAAATTGGGCTTCAAATTTTGGGGGGTATTTTCTGCTATTACCCTTTTTAAAAATGTAAAACTTTAGGGAAACCAAGCATTTTAGGTCAAAATTATTATTTTTTTTTTACATATGCAAAAGTCTTGAATCACCTGTGGGGTATTAAGGTTCACATTACCCCTTGTTACGTTCCCCGAGGGGTCTAGTTTCCAAAATGGTATGCCATGTGGGGTTTTTTGCTGTTCTGGCACCATAGGGGCTTCCTAAAGGTGACATGCCCCCCAAAAACCATTTGACGCTCGTTCCCTTCTGAGCCCTCTACTGCGCCCGCCGAACACTTTACATAGACATATGAGGTATGTGCTTACTCGAGAGAAATTGGGTTTCAAATACAAGTAAAAATTTTCTCCTTTTTACCCCTTGCAAAAATTCAAAAATTGGGTCTACAAGAACATGCGAGTGTAAAAAATGAAGATTGTGAATTTTCTCCTTCACTTTGCTGCTATTCCTGTGAAACCCGTAAAGGGTTAAAACGCTTACTGAATGTCATTTTGAATACTTTCGGGGGTGCAGTTTTTATAATGGGGTCATTTATGGGGTATTTCTAATATGAAGACCCTTCAAATCCACTTCAAACCTGAACTGGTCCCTGAAAAAAAGCGAGTTTCAAAATTTTGTGAAAAATTGGAAAATTGCTGCGAAACTTTGAAGCCCTCTGGTGTCTTCCAAAAGTAAAAACTCATCAATTTTATGATGCAAATATAAAGTAGACATATTGTATATGTGAATAAATAAAAAAAATTTTGAATATCCATTTTCCTTACAAGCAGTGAGCTTCAAAGTTAGAAAAATGCAAAATTTTCAAATTTTTCATCAAATTTTGGGATTTTTCACCAAGAAAGGATGCAAGTTACCAAAAAATTTTACCACTAAGTTAAAGTAGAATATGTCACGAAAAAACAATCTCGGAATCAGAATGATAACTAAAAGCATTCCAGAGTTATAAATGTTTAAAGTGACAGTGGTCAGATTTGCAAAAAATGGCCGAGTCCTTAAGGTGAAAAAGGGCTCAGTCCTTAAGGGGTTAATTTTTTTTGACTATATGGCATCTTCTTTGTAAGTTTAGTTTTAGTTTAGTTTTGCAATATACATGTGTTAAATGTTTTGGCAGCATGTGTGTGTTTTTCTTACCTGTTTGTTGTGCAGGAAGCTCTGTAGTTAAGATTCTTTTCTTTTACTGTTGTCCACAGTCGGACATGTTCTGAGTCTGTTGTGGACAAGATGTCATAGCTTTTTTTTCTCTCTGTCTGCATGAGAGAAACAAGCCACGCCCCTCATCTCATCCAGCTGAGTACACAGCTCATCACCTCCCCTCCCCCAGCTCTGTATTCTAAGGACACAGGTCTGCACAGGAGAAGGAACACAGAGAAGATAAGAGTGTTATCTGAAGGGGAAGGATGACAAGGTGCATGGGCTGGGGATGTATGGACTGTTCTGTGTGTGTATGCTAGTGTTTACAAACCAGTGTGCCTCCAGCTGTTGCAAAACTACAACTCCCAGCATGCCCTGACAGACTTTGGGAATGCTGGGAGTTGTAGATTTGCAACAGCTGGAGGCAAACTGGTTGGGAAACACTGTTCTAGCCTATTCAGCATACACATCATGTTACACCAGTGTTTCCCAATTAGTGTGCCTCCAGCTGTTGCAAAAGGCTGTCAGGGCATGCTTGAAGTTGCAGTTTTGCAACACTTGGAGGCACCCTGGTTGGGAAACACTGGTGTATGCCCTACAGAGGTGTGGTGAACTACAACCCCCAGGAGACTACAGAGGCAGCAGGCTGGTGTTATACCACAGACTGAATACTCCTGAATGACACGTGCTGGGAGTTGTAGTCCCATTTGTGTGTGTATGCCAGTGTATCCCAACCAGGGCTGATTTATATTAGTGTGCTGTGTATTAGGGGGCTGACCCGGGAAAATAGTATGATGGGTAAAGGGCAGAACCAAAAAAAAAAAGGAGCCACCCCAAACCAGCAAGGCATGTGGCATGCTGGGATTTGTAGTTTTCAGCACAGCAAGAAAAAGGAAATAGAAGCAAAGATAGGAAAACAAAGTGGGGGATAAAAAGACAACAAAGAATGGAAATATAATCGCCTAAACAACAAGAATAGAAATGAAACAAAACAAACAGGTTAAGTAAAAATGGAAAAACACGTTGACCACTGGAGTACCCCTTTAAAGCCTACTGGAACTGAGGAACTTCAAAATAGTAAATCTACCACCTGGGATAGTCAGTCAATTCCAACAGCCGGTGGTCAGTATCCAGAGTTCTCTGTTTCTGCTAGTCCTTGGCAAAACTCCTTTTATTACTGGTATCAACATGGCCATAATGCTGGGAAAGTAACTCAAGGATACTTACATGCTTCCTACAATACACAGTCAATATATGGAGACCATATAATGGCTGAATGACACAGCCTGGAGGTGGCTGAAGCATGAGAAGACCATATAGTCAGGGCCGGTTTTAGGCTTAGTGTGGCCCTAGACAAAATCAAAAGAGGGGCCCCAAAAGTCGTAATAGTGCACTAACCAGATTTGCACAGTTTTGGTCACTTCAAATACCATAAAAAATATAACTTAAAACCAATTGAAAAGTCGAATCAAAACAAAAATGGTACCGATAAAAACTAAAAATCACAGCGCAAAAAATTACCCTCATACATCCCCATATACAGAAAAATAAGAGTTATAGGGATCGGAATTGTAAAATTTTTTATATTTTTGTAAAGTTCCTCGACATTAGATTGGCTGTATAGTTCCCCCACATTAGGTTGGCATAATAGTTCCCCACCATTAGATTGGCAGTATAGTCCCCCCACATTAGGTTGGCAGAATAGTTCCCCACCATTAGATTGGCTGTATAGTTCCCCCACATTAGGTTACCAGTATAGCTTCCCAAGATTACGTTGCCAGTATAGTTCCCCCACATTAGGTTGGCAGTATAGTTCCCCCCACATTAGGTTGTAGTTCCCCCACAGACACCGTACCTAAAGGCAATAAAAAATGTAAAAATTGCAATTTTTGCAAATACAACATGGAAGCTAAATATATACGGCTAGGAGCAGTGTCACATACAGTCCAAGATCTTATAACTTGCAAGACAGATCAGGTGGTTTATGCCCTGTTCTGTCCATGCGGTTTTTATTACGTGGGACAGACAAGCCGACAGCTCAGGGTGAGAATAAGAGAACACCTGTACGCTATACGTACAGTAAAACCAGGAGCTGCCACACTAATGTCCCACGTAAGGGAAACGCATAATAATAATCCTGATATCTTAAAATTTGCAGGACTGGAAAGAATAACTGTCCAAAAAGGAGAAAGGCTAGACAGGAAATTATTAAAAATAGAAACAGAATGGATAATCAAGACCAATGCGACAGGTGTACTAGGCCTCAATGATAGAACATAACTATCAGCTTGTTTTTAATCACAAACACTCTCCCCCCCCCCTCCCCTTTCTCTCTCCCGGAGGTGTATGTCATAGTCACGTGTCAAGGAGAGAAAAAAAGGTGATTGGATAACAGGAAGGCTTACCTGGTATATAAAGGTGTACTGTTAGTCTAGAAGTTAGGGCCGGAGGGAGTGCATTCACAGCACGAAACTGAGCTTTTGTTGCCTTTGTAATCCCCCCCACGTCTGTTCCCTACCCCTGAACATATGTGAAGCACAATAAAGCAAGAATTTTGAGAAGAATGGTGAGTGCCGGCTTTATTTCAATTATCTTCTATGTTGTTCCCCCACATTAGGTTGACAGTATAGTTCCCCCACATTAGGTTGGCAGTATAGTTCCCCCACATTAGGTAGACAGTATAGTTCCCCCACAATAGGTAGGCAGTATAGTTCCCCCACATTAGGTAGGCAGTATGTTCCCCCACATTAGGTAGGCAGTATAGTTCCCCCACATTAGGTTGGCAGCATAGTTCCCCCACATTAGGTTGGCAGTACAGTTCCCCCCACATTAGGTGCAATACAGTTCCCCCACATTAGGTGCAGTACAGTTCCTCCACATTATGTGCAGTAGAGTTCCCCCACATTAGGTGCTGCATCTAATGTGTGGGGAACTGTACTGCACCTAATGTGGGGGAACTGTACTGCACCTAATGTGGAGGAACTGTACTGCACCTAATGTGGGGGAACTGTACTGCACCTAATGTGGGAGAACTGTACTGCACCTAATGTGGGGGAACTATACTTCACCTAATGTGGGGGAACTGTACTGCACCTAATGTGGGAGAACTGTACTGCACCTAATGTGGGGGAACTATACTTCACCTACTGTGGGGGAACTGTACTGCACCTAATCTGGGGGAACTATACTGCCAACCTAATGTGGGGGAACTGTACTGCACCTAATGTGGGGGAACTATACTGCACACCTAATGTGGGGGAACTGTACTGGTGCAGTATAGTTTCCCCACATTAGGTGCAGTACAGTTCCCCCACATTAGGTGCAGTACAGTTCTCCCACATTAGGTGCAGTATTATTCTCCACATTAGGTGCAGTATAGTTCCCCCACATTAGGTGCAGTATAGTTCTCCACATTAGGTGCAGTATAGTTCCCCCACATTAGGTGCAGTATAATTCCCCCACATTAGGTGCAGTACAGTTCCCCCACATTAGGTGTAGTATAGTTCCCCCACATTAGGTGCAGTACAGTTCTCCACATTAGGTGCAGTATAGTTCCCCCACATCAGGTGCAGTATAGCTCCCCACATTAGGTGCAGTATAGTTCCCCACATTCGGTGCAGTATAGTTCCCCAAAGACATACAGCCTTCAGTCATATACAGTGTATGGCTGGAGGCTGTATGTCTGTGTACTGCCCCACTTCAGTGTTCTGACCACCGCTCCTCCGGAACACCAAAGATGATGTGCTGCCAGCTGGTGCTGTTGACTTACCATGCCGACCGGCACGCATCCTCCTCGTTGATGCTCCGCTCCTCCGTTGCTATGGGTGCACGCATGGGACGTCATTGACGTCCCTGCGTGTGCTACCTCCCGTCGCCCCCTGCGTTTTTAAAGTTATCGTAGGGGCCCCCGCAGAAAGGTAACCGAGACATCCTAGTGTCCTTAAAAGATCTTTCGGGACACAGGGATGGCCAGAATGTGACGGGGGCCCCCTGTGGGCTGCTCAGTGGCGGCTGCGAATCCCCTCCTGGGCTTGATTAGGGTGTGCCCAGGCACACCCGGCACACCCCGTGCACATGCCTATGCTGAGCAGCCAGCAGGGGGCCCCCTGGGGTATGGGGGCCCTAGGCAATTGTCTTGTTTGCCGCGCCCTAACGCCGGCCCTGCATATAGTGTCTGAATGACACAGCCTGGAGTTGGCTGAAGCATGAAGAGAGATCATATAGTGTCTGAATGGCACAGCCTTGAGTTGGCTGAAGCATCAGGAAACCATATAGTTGCTGAATGACACAGCCTGGAGCTGGAAGCAGCATGAGTAGACACTAGGGCTTCACAATCCCGAAGATTAAAAGATGAATTTTGAAATTTAAATTGAAGATTTAGGGTAGCTAGTGCTACCATGAAAAAGTTTTTAGGCCCAGCCTGGAGTGGGCTGAAGCATGAGGAGACCATATAGTGTCTGTATATATATATATATATATATATATATATATATATATATATATATACAGCAACAGGAGAATACAGCAGCACACTGCTACCACAAAGATATAGATGAAACATGAGTATATAAATAAAACATGAGTATATAGATAGAACATGAAAAGCTATACAGCTGTAATGCAGTAAATGAAGATATGAAACTATGAAATTATGAGGTACTTAGCTTGCAAATTTGGCGCCAAATAGCGTGGACCGTCCCACCACGGTAAGGTGACCTCATTCTGGGACGGACCCTACACTGTGAATATGCCTCTGTGTGAACAGTACAGCAGGCATGGAAGGTCTGAAACATCCAAGGCACCTTATATACACCTAATAGAGGTGGGTGGGGTGCAGAAGCCAACATGGAGGTAGCCACTCCCCCATATGTGTAATACAACCAAAGAATAAATTGGCCAGCACTATTGATCCAAACTATTGTAAAAACTTGGCTTGCAGGCTGCTGGGCTAAATATACAGCAACAGGAGAATACAGCAGCACACTGCTAGCACAAAGATATAGATGAAACATGAGTATATAGATAAAACATGAGTATATAGATAGAACATGAAAAGCTATACAGCTGTAATGCAATAAATGAAGATATGAAACTATGAAATTATGAGATACTTAGCTTGCAAATTTGGCGCCAAATAGCGTATTCACAGTGTAGGGTCCGTCCCAGAATGAGGTCACCTTACCGTGGTGGGACGGTCCACGCTATTTGGCGCCAAATTTGCAAGCTAAGTACCTCATAATTTCATAGTTTCATATCTTCATTTACTGCATTACAGCTGTATAGCTTTTCATGTTCTATCTATATACTCATGTTTTATCTATATACTCATGTTTCATCTATATCTTTGTGCTAGCAGTGTGCTGCTGTATTCTCCTGTTGCTGTATATTTAGCCCAGCAGTCTGCACCTGCAGGCCTGGTTTTTACAATAGTTTGGATCAATAGTGCTGGCAAATTTATTCTTTGGTTATATATATATATATATATATATATATATCTATATATATATATATATATATATATATATATATATATATATTTATTTGTGATGAGGTGGCAAGTGGCAAGGAAAGGGTGTATTTCCTTGGCTCACCCTGAAGTATCTCTCACCTGCTTCTTAATTAATGAGGCAGGAGGGAAGGGAGGTGTGTATATAAGATAGAGAGTCAGTCTAATCTGGGCTCTTCCTAGGAGACAGCAAGTGGGCTGTAGGGGAGAGACAGAGCCTACTGAGGAGTACACAGCTCGAGCTATGAGTGGCTCAAAGAGTGACATGAATTGTGAGTAGAAGGTTGCAGGGGACATATGTTTAACCGGCTGAGGGAAACTCAGCGGTTGTTAGTCAGGACAAGCTGATCTGTTTAGTCAGTGACCAGACGGTCTAGGATTTTGTTTTGTTCCTGCTTTTTGTTTATTTCTTTCCCTGCAACCTGTCTAATAAAACTGGCAAGGTGCCAGATTTGCATTATAAACGTTTGTTTGCTGGTTTATTGAGAAGAAACGTATTCTGTGGCGTAGTCCAGGACGATCGCATAGTGATATCCCCGAGGTTCCTTACAATATATATATATATATATATATATATATATATTTATATATATATATATATACACAGTGATCCCCCGACCTACGATGGCCCCGACATACGATAATTTCAACATACGATGGCCTCTCAGAGGACATCGCATGTTGAAGTCAGCATCAACGTACGATGCTCTTTTATGTCTGGGCCTTCGCATAAACGGCTAGACTGCTTCAGCTGCTGCTGGATAGCCATTTAAGGTGCCCAGTGTGGTCCAGTCAGTGTACTGTCTGTAAAGTGTATATATATATATATATATATATATACATATATATACTGTATGTATATAGTGTCTGTGTATATTGTATGTATATAGTGGCAGAAGCATGAGGAGACCATTTAAATTTAAGATTTTAAAATAGAAATGCAGGATTTTTCTATTGAAATTGAGGATTTTGAAATTTAAAATTTAAACTCCCAAGTTTCCAGGGCCCCGGTGTGTGGGTACAAAGGACCAAATCTAACAAGGAGTTACATGTCACATGGCAGCACAATGACAGAGTTTGGAGGTGGCATCAGTATGAGGAAACCATACAGTGGCTGAATGGCACAGCCTGGAGTTGGCTTAAGCATGAGAAGAGACCATATAGTGGCTGAATGAGACCGCCTGGAGGTGGCATCAGTATGAGGGGACCATATAGTGACTAAATGACTGCCTGGAGTTTCTTGCAGCATGGGGAGACCATATAGTGACCGAATGACACAGCCTGGAGTTTGTGGCAGCATTAAGAGACCATATAGTGTCTGAATGGCACAGCTTGGAGTTGGCAGCAGAGGAGGAGACGACAGGGCCTCACAATCTCTAACAATAAAAGATTAATTTTGAAATTTCCATTGAAGATGTATGGTACCTAGTGCTACCATAAACATAAATAGGTAATGTCCTAAGCCCAGCAGCATCACTAAACCATGTAGTTTCTGAATGACACAGACTGGAGCTGGCTGAAGCATCAGTAAACCATATATTGAATGAATGGCACAGCCTGGAGGTGGCTGAAGCATGAGGAGACCATATATTGGCTGAATGACACAACCTGGAGTTGGTTGAAGCATGAGAATAGACCATATAGTGGCTGAATGAGACAGCCTGGAGGTGGCAGCAGCATCAGGAGTCCTGAAAGTTATCCGGTGACAGAGTGGTGGGTGGCAATACCAGTACCCCGTGACGAAGGTGGGTGAAAAAAGGTCTGATGCGGAGGAATGTTTGTAACTGGGGAGCAGCGCCTTAAATCTGTTTTGCATTATCCTTATTTGTGAAGTCTTGGTGTGGCACCATGGTTAATCTACTATGATGCATCAGGAATTGGTGGGTGGAAATCCTGGCTGATCCATGCCTGATTTATCTTCACAAAGGTCAGTCCCTCCACATTTTTCGTTGATAGACGAGTTCTCCTTGGGGTTACTATGGCCCCCCGCCGCACTAAACACCTGCTCTGATGGCAAACTACTTGCCGGGCAGGACAGCTTTTCCAGGGAAAACTCTGCTAATTGCGGCCACAAATCAAGTTTGGCTGCAAGTCCAGCAGATCTTCAAGGTGTGTTGGCATGGGCATGTCAACTTATGACACCACCTACTGGTTCAGGTCTTGCTCCAGGTCTACCTGCTGCTGATGAGTTGCTTCACTATGCTGGTGAAGAAAGGCACTCATCAGCAACTGTAGACTCCAGCTGCTGATGATGGAGCTGGTACTGCTCCTGCCACCCACCCCTCCCCAGCAGCCATGGCAGTGGAAGGTAAGCGCAGGGGCCCCCCGATTCAGATTTACGAGAGGATGGACGATGGCGCTGATAGGCTTCGTCCAACTGACTACATACGATGCTTCTGTAGTAGGTCACTTTATCCTCCCTCTTAGTGGGTGTAAAAAAGGTCCCTATTTTGTAGCAGTAGCAAGGATCCAATAAGGTGGAGATCCGGAAGTCATCCCATTGCTAAATGGTTTACAATTCAGCTGTCATTACACAAGCAAGTGAGCATGCATCGTGCCATTTGTGCAAGTGACTCGGAGGGACTCCCTGCCTCCATCTCCACTGCATAGTGCCACGGTGTGTCTGGGTCCTCTGTCCTGTCTCACCTTCCCCATGATCCTTTAGCTGGCTGCTTCTGCTCCTACTCTCCGGTCAGATTACTAGAAAAACTGTCCATTTGGCGAAACCTAAACTGTGCTCCACTGTGCCCCTCTCCCTCCTCCTCCATTTTAGCCCCCACAGGGCTCATGTGGTGGTGAGGCGCCACGTCTACAGTGCCCTGACCAGACATCGTTTCCAACACGCATTGTAAGAAATGAAGCAGTGGAATGACAATGTTCATCCCATAATCCTGGCGACTTACTAATAATGGGGCTTCCTCAAAGGGCCTGAGCAAACGGCAGGTATCACGTATGAGCTGCCACTGCCAAGTTACACAGGGGAGTACCCCTATGGATCATGAAGAAATCGGTGATGGCTTTTCACTGTACGTACAGTAAGTCCAATATATGGAGGGTGGAATTCGAACGTGTGGCAACCTCACAAATCAGACTATATTGGGGGGATACCGTTCTGACGCTGCAACTCAAGGAGGGTGTGCTTTGCGGTGTACGAGTGGCTGATGTGCATGCAAAGTTTCCTTCCCATTGTTAGGATGTATTGCAAATGGGGGGAACACTTCAGGAACTGCTTCACAACCAAATTGAAGATTTGTGTCATGCAGGGCGCATGGGTCAGCCTTCCCAGTCGCAGCGCAGACAAGATGTTCTTCCCATTGTCAGTCACCATGGTTCCCATTTCCAGTTTTCGTGGAGTAAGCCATACTCCATTTTCTTTACGAATAACTTTTAGCAGTTCCTCCCCTGTGTGACTGCGTTCACTAAGGCAAACTATGTAAAGAACAGCGTGACACCGCCGTGCCCTGCACACATGGTATGCTGAAGAGTCTGAGCAGTAGTGGATGAGGAAACACACAGTGGAGGATGAGGAGGCGGAGTTGCACAATGTCACAGGACCAACGGCCTGAAAGCATGGAGGAGGAAGCACAGTACGCTTAATAAACGTAATGGAGCAAAACACCAGCCGGCGATTACTTTTGCCTGGACTTTCACAGGATCTAGGCCCTTGACAGGTTAATAGGTTTAAAATAGTACACTACTTAAATGTAGGTATGTGGTGTGCACTTATGAGGGCAGAAAAATGCGGTACAGTACGCTTAAAGGAGATCTGTAGTGCAACATAACTTATCTCCTATCCGAAGTGATCTCCTGGACGGGGACACAGCAGTATGCTGGAAAAGGGGCGTTCTGTCCCTGCATGACGCGGTGGCCGACACGCCCTCTCCATGTACCCCATAGAGATACATGGAGGGGGCGTGTCTGCCGCGGCTTTCTGCTGGGGACGAAACTTCACTTCCTGCAGACTGCCTCGGCCCCGTCCAAGAGATCCTAAGGGGCCTCAGCGCTTGGACCTCCTGCGATCTATAACTTATCCCCTATGCGCAAAATGGCTGCCGAATTTATAGGGCTGTGACATCACAGGGGTGACTGGCTGCTGATAAGCTGTATCCTGCATGTGGATCCGCCATTTTAGATGACCTGGAGCCTTGACCACAGTAAATGGAGTTTAATGAAGCGATTCGCGCGATAGCACTGCAGCAATATTCGCATTCGTTGCAAATCGAATATTTAATGTAATTCATAACAAATTCGGGTTCAGCAGCTTTAATTCGCTCATCTCTAGTCCTCACTAAATAGTGGAGCTGAACCCACAGCTAAGATACTTCTGTGGGGGAGGAAACAGCATAGGACAAAGGCAATGGGAGGACAGGGACTGCTCCCGGGCCATGCCAACTGAGGGTTGTGTCTGAGGAACCCACCGACTGTTGACTGGTGGATGACCATGTTAACCAATCGATGATGGCAGATGGGTTGCTGGTTAAGACACGACCGCTAGATGATATCAGGAGCTCAGACCTCTCGCTGTGACTCCTGCTGCCACTCGCCCCTAGTCTGCTGCGACCTCTGCCTGATGAATTTAGGCCTCTGCCACTCCTTTGTGCATGTCCTGGCAGTTCCCTGCCTGACATACTTAGTGCTTATATGAGGGGAGAACAATGCGATCCACTATGCTTAAAACAGTATTTGCCTACCACACCATTAGGTGTGTTCTTTTGGCTGGCCTTTCACAGTATCTAGGCCCTTAAGACTTTAACAGGAACAAAATAGTACACCACTTAGATGTTCGTATGTGGTATGCACTTAAGAGGGGAGTACAATACGCTCCAGTACACTTAAAATAATATTTGTGTACAACACCAGCCGGTGTGTACTTTTGCCTGGCCTTTCACAGTATCTAGGCCCTTAAGACTTTAACAGGAACAAAATAGTACACTCCTTAGATGTACGTATGTGGTATGCACTTATGGGGAGGGCAATGCGCTTCAGTACTCTTAAAACAGTATTTGTGTACAACACCAGCAGTACACACCAGTGTTGCAGCACATAGTCGCTGTGTACTACACCAAAATTGCACTCTCTCTCTCTCAATCTCACTCCCTTCCCTATCAGTGCTTCTAGGCTGGATTTGGGCATGAGGAGAATCACTGCTGTAAAAAAGCTTTTCTGCGGTACACACACTGCTCTCTGTCCCTCTCTCTCTGCAATAGAATGCTGATGTGACTGGGAGGTGAATCACTGCTGTAAAAATGCTTTTCTGTGCAACACGCACTGCTCTCTATCCCTCTCTCTGTGCAACAGAATGCTGATGTGACTGGGAGGGGAATCACTGCTGGAAAAATGCTTTTCTGTGCAACACACACTGCTGTGACATCACAGGGGTGGCTGGCTGCTGATAGGCTGCATGCTGCGTTTGATTCAGGGTCATACCCTTGTTACCGCCTTCCCAGGATTCCTTGCCCCATTGTCTCACATGTGGATCCGCCATTTTAGATGCCCTGAAGCCTGGATCGCCGTAAATGGAGTTTAATGAAGCGATTCACGCAATAGAATCACGGCAATTTTTGCATTCATTGCGAATCAAATTTTTCCTGAAATGTGTAACAAATTCGGATTTGTCAGATTTGATTTGCTCATCCCTAGTCCAGAATGGACCATTGTATGTTGAAACTATTGTATGTTGAGGCCATTGTAACTTGAGGGATCACTGTACAGTGGTTCTGAAGAACTCAAGGTTTAGTCATGTCAGTGAAATGTCAGTGTCGTAAGGATAGATTCCAATGTATTCAGGAGATGCAAGCTTGCCCTACCTTCCTGTCCTGGCATGACAGCTGTCTTCTTCTTACTGTGTATAGGGAGAAAAATAGAGCATATTCAAATGTACTACTGAACTCATTCTGTCCTTACAGGGAGGACGGGCTGACAAGTAACTGTACATACACTGCATTGCATACCTTGTAGAAGAGTAATATTCCAACTGTGGCCCTTCATATGTTGTAAAACTATGGAGACAATGCATTTCCAAGCAGTCCTAGCGCTAGCATGTTCTGCTGGCTTGCACTGTCTGCAGATTTTTTCAAGTGGACATTCCACCATGTAAACATAGTCTTAGGTCTCTTTTACAAATGCCTTAGACTTCAGAAGCATATGCTTAATGATTAAAGGGGTACTCCGATGGAAAACTTTTTTAAATCAACTGGTGCCAGAAAGTTAAACAGATTTGTAAATTATTTCTATAAAAAACCTAATCCTTCCAGTACTTTTTAGCTGCTGAATAGTAGAGAGGAAATTCTTTTCTTTTTGGAACACAGAGCTCTCTGCTGACATCTATGTCCATTTTTTAGAACTGTCCATAGTAGGAGAACATCCCCATAGCAAACATATGCTGCTCTGTACAGTTCCTAAAATGGACAGAGATGTCAGCAGAGAGCACTGTGCTCGTGATTCAGCAGAGAGCACTGTGTTCCAAAAAGAAAAATATTTCCTCTTTAGTATTCAGCAGCTAATAAGTACTGGAAGTATTAAAAAAAATTAATAGTCAAAAGTCATTTGCAAATCTGTTTAACTTTCTGGCACCAGTTGATTGAAAAAAAAAGTTTTCCACCGGAGTACCCCTTTAAAAAGCAGTATTAAATCTAATATCAAGGATAAAAATGTTTTCTTCAATGTATTATTATATTATACATCACATAGTAAGCAAGAAATGACATTGCAGAAAATTGGATATTCTTTTGTCCTTTTTTTTGTTGTGAAATGATTTATGGCTGTTCTAGATGTGATTGTAGAACACTTATTATGATAGCATTAAGTTACCTGGAATTCTTTTCATATTAACCTTTGCTGCACAGTGAACTGTTGATCATGAATGTGACCATTTATTGTTCAGCTTAAAAACCCATTATGTTATGTTCCTCCTTCATGCTAATCCATGCTGTCAGTTTCCCACTGTTTTAAGAAAAGCAAAAAAATCTTTTGAAACCTTCAAATAGATTTAGCCACTTTCAGAAACCCAGCATGAAAGAGCAATAAAATATACTTCATGGGAAATGGTATTGATCATAACTGAGGTGTATGTAGGGTATTACTGTACACACATACACACACTGTGCTCTTAAAAAAGACTTTAAAATAGACACTGTTTACTGCTTATTTCAAATATTTGTTATATCAATTATATTTTTAGACATACTCACCTTTGTCATATTATTTATTAGCTAAAAAATCCTCTGTTACCTATAATAGAATTCCCGGGCGCTGCTTTCCATCCAACCATCTGTGTGGAGAGAGCAGTCACCGGGACCTGTCCCAATGACTAGTTACCTGGGTCTTTTTAACCTTGGATTTTTTGGGGATGCTTCTTAAGTACAAGGTTAAGACATTTTCTACATAGCCTAAAGGAAAAATTTCCCAATATTTAAATATCTAAGTGTAGAGTTTGTGTAACATCTTCACCTACATACATTACAGTAGCTGGCTGTTTTGCTCTTTTTGACTCTTAGGCCATGTTCAAACGATGGCCCAGATTTATCAATCTTGAATCTCCTCAGTGTTTATTCACATAAATGCATCTATTCCAAAGTTGTGAAAACTCCTACTTCCAAAGAATATTCAGTTTTCACCACAACGATAGTGCAGGTCTTTACTCGCTCAGCACAGAGCACAGACAAGTCTTGTCCATGTGTCATCAGTTGTCCATGATGCTACCTCTGGACTCGTTGGTGTCCAGGTAGGTATGGGGACTCCTAGTCGCCATTTTTTAAGCCATGATTTCAACAAAAACGTAAGAAAATTATTATTTATTAAAAAGGTTAATGTTTTGCCCAAATGTGCAACATATAAAAAGGTTTTGCATCTGACAGTGCCCATTTAACCTACCTATATTCGCTATCCACGAGCGTCAACCCCATCCCTACACAACAAATTTATCAATCTACATAAAACCAAAATTGTCTGGTTTTGCCCATAACAACCAATCACAGAACAGCTTTAATTTTACCAGAGCTCATTAGGATATTAAAGCTGAGCTGTGATTGGTTGTTATGAGCAAATCCAAAGAGTTTGGGTTTCAGGCAGATCGCTATATCTGGGCCAATATATTTTGGGCCGTAAAACAAATTGGCCCTGATTTACACTGTACACAAGTATTTAGTCAGCCACCAATTGTGCACGTTCTCCCACTTAAAAAGATGAGAGAGACCTGTAATTTTCATCATGGGTATTCCTCAACTATGAGAGATATAATGAGAAAAAAAAACATAAAATCACATTGTCTGAATTTTAAAGACTTTATTAATTGCAAATTATGGTGGAAAATAAGTATTTGGTCAATAAAAACATTTCATCTCAATACTTTGTTATATACCCTTTGTTGGCAGTGACAGTGGTCAAACGTTTTCTGTAAGTCTTGTATTTTGGCACATTCCTCCATGCAGATCTCCTCTAGAGCAGTGATGTTCTGGGGCTGGGCAACACGGACTTTCAACTCCCTCAAAGGTTTTCTATTGGGTTGAGATCTGGAGACTGGCTAGGCCACTCCAGGGCCTTGATATGCTTCTTACAAAACCACTCCTTTGTTGCCCTGGTTGTGTGTTTGGGATCATTGTCATGCTGAAAGACCCAGCCATGTTTCATCTGCAATGCCCTTGCTGATGGAAGGAGGTTTTCACTCAAGCATGGGGACACGTCTGGCACTGCATGATTTGAGTCCCTTGTGGCGTAGTGTGTTACTGGTGGTAGCCTTTGTTATTTTGGTCCCAGCTCTCTGCAGGTCACTCACTTGGGATTTTTGCTCACCGATCTTGTGATCATTTTGACACCACACGGTGAGATCTTGCGTGGAGCTCCAGATCGAGGGAGATTATCCGTGGTCTTGTATGTCTTGTATTTTCTAATATTTGCTCCCACAGTTGATTTCTTCACACCAAGCTACTTGCCTATTGCAGATTTAGTCTTCCCAGCCTGGTGCCGGTCTACAATTTTGTTTGTGGTGTCCTTCGACAGCTCTTTGATCTTGGCCATAGTGGAGTTTGGAGTGTGACTGTTTGAGGTTGTGGACAGTGGTCTGTTATACTGATAACAAGTTCAAACAGGTGCCATTAATAAAGGTAATGAGTGGACGACAGAGGAGTCTTTTAACCCCTTAGGACGAGACCATTTTACACCTTAGGACCAGAGCGTTTTTGAACATCTGACCACTATCACTTTAAACATTAATAACTCTGAAATGCTTTTAGTTATCAATCTGATTCTGAGATTGTTTTTTCGTGACATATTCTACTTTAACATAATGGTAAATGTTGTGGTAACTTGCACCCTTTCTTGGTGAAAAATCCCAAAATTTGATGAAAAATTAGAAAATTTTGCATTTTTCTAACTTTGAAGCTCTCTGCTTGTAAGGAAAATGGCTATTCCAAAAAAAAAAAAAATATATATTCACATATACGATATGTCTACTTTATGTTTGCATCATAAAGTTGACATGCTTTTACTTTTGGAAGACACCAGAGGGCTTCAAAGTTCAGCAGTAATTTTCAAATTTTCCACAAAATTTTCAAACTCACTATTTTTCAGGGACCAGTTCAGGTTTGAAGTGGATTTGAAGGGTCTTCATCTCAGAAATACCCCACAAATGACCCCAATATAAAAACTGCACCCCCAAAGTATTCAAAATGACATTCAGTCAGCGTTTTAACCCTTTAGGTGTTTCACAGGAATAGCAGCAAAGTGAAGGAGTAAATTCACAATCTTCATTTTTTACCCTTGCATTTTCTTGTAGACCCATTTTTTGAATTTTTACAAGGGGTAAAAGGAGAAAATGTATACTTATATTTGTAGCCCAATTTCTCTCGAGTAAGCACATACCTCATATGTCTATGTAAAGTGTTCAGCGAGCGCAGTAGAGGGCTCAGAAGCGAAGGAGCGACAAGGGGATTTTGGAGAGTACGTTTTTCTGAAATGGTTTTTGGGGGGCATGTTGCATTTAGGAAGCCCCTATGGTGTCAGAACAGCACAAAAAAACATGCCATACCATTTTGGAAACTAGACCCCTTGAGGAACGTAACAAGGAATTAAGTGAGCCTTAATACCCCACAGGGGTTTCACGACTTTTGCATGTATAAAAAAAAAAATCACTAAAATGTGTGTTTCCCCCCAAATTTCACATTTTTGCAAGGGTTAATAGCAGAAAATACCCCCCAAAATTTGTAACCCCATCTCTTCAGAGTATGGAGGTACCCCATAAATTGACCTGAAGTGCACTACGGGCAAACTACAATGCTCAGAAGAGAAGGAGTCCTATTTTGCTTTTTGAGAGCAAATTTTGCTCGGAGGCATGTCGCATTTAGGAAGCCCCTATGGTGCCAGGACAGCAAAAAAAAAAAAAAAACACATGGGATACCATTTTGGAAACTAGACCCCTTGAGGAGCGTAACAAGAGGTACAGTGAGCATTTACCCCCCACTGGTGTCTGTCAGATCTTTGCAACAGTGGGCTGTACAAAATTTTTAATTTGCACAGCCCACTGTTCCAAAGATCTGTCAGACACCAGTGGGGTGTAAATTCTCACTGAACAACTCATTACATTCCGTGAGGGGTGTAGTTTCCGAAATGGGGTCACATGTGGGTTTTTTTTTTTTGCCGTTGTCAAAACCGCTGTAACAATCAGCCACCCCTGTGCAAATCAGCTCAAATGTACATGGTGCACTCTCCCTTCTGGAATTGTTGTGCACCCCCAGAGCACTTTGCGCCCACATATGGGGTATCTGCGTAGTCAGGAGAAACTGCATGACAAATTTTTTCCCTTTTACCTCTTGTCAAAATGAAAAGTATAGGGCAACACCAGCATGGTAGTGTAAAAAAATTTTTTTTTACACTAACATGCTGGTGTAGACCCCAACTTCACCTTTTCATAAGGGGTGAAAGGAGAAAAAGCCCCCCAAAATGTGTTAGGCAATTTCTCCCGAGTACGGCGAAACCCCATATGTGACCCTAAACTGTTGCCTTGAAATACGACAGGGCTCCGAAGTGAGAGAGCGCCATGCACATTTGAGGCCTGAATTAGGGATTTGCATAGGGGTGGATATTGGGGTATTCTACGCCAGTGATTCCTAAACAGGGTGCCACCAGCTGTTGCAAAACTCCCAGCATGCTTGGACAGTCAACAGCTGTCCGGCAATACTGGGAGTAGTTGTTTTGCAACAGCTGGAGGCTCCATTTTGGAAACAGTGGCTTACCAGACGTTTTTCATTTTTATTGGGGAGGGGCGGGGGGCTGTGTAGGGGTATGTGTATATGAAGTGTTTTTTACTTTTTATTTTATTTTGTGTTAGTGTAGTGTTTTTAGGGTACAGTCACACGGGCGGGGGATCACAGCGATTTTCCCACTGCAAGTTTGAGCTGCCGCGCAAAATTTGCTGCATCGCAAACTTGCAGCCTGATACTCACTGTAAGCCCCCTGCCCATGTGGATGTACCCTGTACATTCACAGGGCTGAGGGGACCTCCAGCTGTTGCAAAACTACAACTCCCAGCATGCACAGTCTATCAGTGCATGCTGGTAGTTATAGTTTTGCAACAGCTAAAGGCACACGGGTTGGGAAACACTGAGTTAGGAAACAGACGATGTTTCCCAACCAGTGTTTCCAAACCAGTTGTTGCAAAACCACTACTCCCAAACACTCTCAGGCACGCTGGAAGTAGTAGTTCGGCAACATCTTTAGAGCCAGATGTTGCCGAACTACAACTCCGAGCATGCGTGGGCAGTCTGAGCATCCTTGGAGTTGTAGTTTTGCAACATCTGGAGGACTACAGTTTGCAGACCACTAATACAGTGGTTCCCAATATGTGCCCCTCCAGATGTTGCAAAACTACAACTCCCAGTATGCCAAAACTGTCCAGGCATGCTGGGAGTTGTAGTTCTGCAACATCTGAACTACATGTTACAGAACTACAACTCCCAGCATGCCTGGACAGTAAAGGCATGCTGAGGATGTGTAGTTTTGCAACATCTGGAAGGGCACAGTGGTCTCCAAACTGTGGACCTCCAGATGTAGCAAAACTGCAACTCCCA
Source organism: Hyla sarda (assembly GCF_029499605.1). Taxonomy (NCBI): domain Eukaryota; kingdom Metazoa; phylum Chordata; class Amphibia; order Anura; family Hylidae; genus Hyla; species Hyla sarda. Next base: position 422,923,756 of record NC_079189.1, read on the forward strand.
GCATGCCCAGACGCCAAGGGCTGTCTGGGCATGCTGGGAGTTGTAGTGTAAGGTGACCAGATGGAGCAGTCCAGATCGCTTTACGGCGGTCTGGACTGCTGCAAAGGTCCCGTGCCGCTGCTGAAGATCAACTCACCTGTCGCCACCACCGCCGTCTCTGCTGCCAGGATCCGCGTCTTCAGGGACGAGGTAAGTACCGGGGCCGGGCCCCAGCACTCCCCCGTCAATCGCCGCGTCGTCCGGTCTTCCTCCCGTTCTCCCCGGACTTCCAGGTGCCGGGCAGGTCGGGAGGAAGTAACGCCCCCCCCTGTGATTGGTCGGTTAGCTAACCGACGGATTGCAGGGGATAGGAGGAGGTGGCAGGCTTGCCACCTCGCTCCTATACTGGCTGTCTGTGACAACTGGGATCATGCAAAATTACTGGGCGGTCGGGTCCCAGAGACCCGATCAGCCCGGTATCGCCGAAGATCGCAGGGGCGATTTCCCTTGCGATTTGCGACGATCGCCGACATGGGGGGCAGACATGGCCCCCCTAGGCGTTTGCCCTGGATGCCTGCTGAATGATTTCAGCAGGCATCCGATTCCGATCTCTGCCCGGCGAGCGGTGGAGACCGGAATGACTCAGGACGTATGCATACGTCCTTGATCCTTAAGTACCAGGGTCCCAAGACGTATGCATACGTCTTGGGTCATGAGCAGGTTAAAGAAGAAGTTACATGTCTATGAGAGCCAGAAATCTTGCTTGTTTGTAGGTGACCAAATACTTATTTTCCACAAATAATTTGCGAATAAATTAAAAATCAGACAATGTGATTTTATGGATTTATGTCTCTCATATATCTATGATGAAAATTACAGGCTTCTCTCATCTTTTAAAGTGGGGGAATTTGCACAATTGGTGGCTGACTAAATACTTTTTTGCCCCACTGCTAAGAGTTTTTTTTTCCATGTGGAATGTTGTTTCAGACATGCATGACTTCACTCTATTTACCATGGGGGATGCACATTTCAGGAAAAATAGAGAAAGTTCTCCCCATCTTTTTCTTGGTGAGTATTTTCAGCCATATATTCACATGATTTTGAATTTGTAAGTAAATAGGTCTGGTAGCACTAAAATCATGAGGCACTTTTTTGGCTTTTTCTCTGATTGTGTAGGGTTTATCTGGCTTATGGGTATATTTTGGCACACTGTGCCACAATATCTGGCGCAGACACATTACGGCACACAGCTTGTCAAAAGCAGGCCTTATGCTGCTCCTGGCTCTCCTCTCTGTTTTTTTTTTTTTCCACCCCTGCTCTCAGTGTTAGAGATAGGAGAAGAAAGGTGGACAAAGTTGTACAGGTCTATTCAGAGTGTCACTAAAGAATAAAGCACACAGGCAGACAGGGTAAATCACAGACATGGGAAAGTTTTTATGGGGTAGATTTGTCACACAGTTTGTCTCAGATACTATTTATAGACTTTTTTTTTGCTTTAGAAGGTTTTCTTTTTTTTTTAAAGAACATACCAAGTTGTGATTTCAGTTGATATCATGCAGTGGTCAGACATTTTTGATGCGCTACTTTTCAGTTTGTCGCATAGTTTGACGCAACTGCACTAACTGAGGCGCAAATCTACAGCAGTCCTAACTTGGCTTACAAACTGACTGTGGACAGCATTATCACAAAGTCACACAGGTTAAAAAGTTGCACAAAAAGTTGCAAAGGAAGCATCACACAAAGTGAGGTACTGAAGTAATACATGAGATCACCACCATATTTATCACATGCCCTGCACCATATAATATATTTGGTACAGGTACACAGTTTTCACTACACAAATTTATGGGGTAAAAAGATGTGCACTTACACTTAGAGGGCACCCAGAGAAGACTTCTCAGTAGAGGGCAATACATGAATAAAGCTGTGCTGATACATGAGAGCTAGAAAAGGCAGCAGCATCCCACATCCAGGTGCAGCCTTTTCATGGACTTGCACCTAAATGCGGAATACTTTTTACGGAGGCTGTGCTAGATATTGTCTATGTTGTCCATCGTCCATAGTGTTGAAGTTGCAGTGACATTATACAGCTAGTAGACATCAGGTGTGGACAAAACCAAGGTTGTGACTGCCACTCACCCCCTTTTGTCTAAAAGGTACAGTTCCAAGATGAGAAGAGGACAGAAGTGAGCGATAGGACCTTTGCTACAACCTGGACAACCCCTTTAAAGCGTTATGCTGCTTAACCCCTTAACGACAATGGACGTAAATGTACGTCATGGTGACGTGGTACTTAACGCACCAAGATGTACATTTACGTGCCGACATGATCGTGAGCACCGGAGCGGTGCTCTCGTCATGCCCGGCAGGTCCCAGCTGCTATCAGCAGCCAGGGACCCGCCGGTAATGGCGGACATCTGCGATCGCGCTGATGTCCGCCATTAACCCCTCCGATGCCGTGATCAATACAAATCATGGCATCTGCGGCATTGAGGTACTTTCAATGGATGATTGGATCGCCCGCGGCGCTGCCGCGGGGATCCGATCATCCAGCATGGCGGCCAGAGGTCCCCTCACCTGGCTCTGGCCATCTCCCGGGGTCTTCTGCTCTGGTCTGAGATCGAGCAGACCAGAGCAGAAGATCACCGATAATACTGAGCAGTGCTGTGTCCCATCCATAGCACTGCACAGTATTAGCAATCAACTGATTGCTATGAATAGTCCCCTATGGGGACATAAAAAGTGTTAAAAAAAAAGTAAAAAAATGTAAAATAAAAAGTAAAAAATTTGAAAAATCCCCTCCCCCAATAAAAAAGTTAAACGTCCGTTTTTCCCATTGCACCCCCCAAAAAAGCGTAAAAAAAAATTAATACACATATTTGGTATCACCGCATGCGTAAAAGTCTGAACTATTAAAATATATTGTTAATCATCCCGTACGGTGAACGGCATAAACGTAAAAAAATTTAAAAAGTCCCTAATTGCTGCTTTTTTGTCACATTTTATTCCCAAAAAAATGCAAACGTGATAATGATAAAAACTACAGATCATGGCGCAAAAAATGAGCCCTCATATCGCCCCAGATACGGAAAAATGAGAAAGTTATAGGTAGTCAAAATAGTGCAATTTCAAACATACTAATTTTGTTAAAATGGTTTGAGATTTTTTTTAAGCGGTAATATTATAGAAAAGCATATAACATGGGCATCATTTTAATCGTATTGACCCACAGAATAAAGAACACATGTCATTTTTACCGGAAAGTGTACAGCGTGAAAACAAAACCTTCCAAAATTTACTAAATTGCGGTTTTCTTTTCAATTTTCCCACATAAATAATATTTGTTTGGTTGCGCCGTACATTTTATGGTAAAATAAGTGATGAAATTACAAAGAACAATTGGTGATGCAAAAAACAAGCCCTCATATGGGTCTGTGGATGGAAATATAAGAGAGTTATGATTTTTTCCTCCTTACCTTTTAAAAATCATAACCCTTTCAATTTTCCACCTAAAAATCCATATTATGACTTATGTTTTGCGTCACCAATTCTAATTTGCAGCGTCCATATGGTTAAAATGATACCCTACTTATATAGGTTTGATTTTGTCGCACTTCTAGAAAAAATCATAACTACATGCAGGAAAATTTATACGTTAAAAAATGTCATCTTCTGACCCCCTATAACTTTTTTATTTTTCCACGTACAGGGCGGTATGAGGACTCATTTTTTGCGCCGTGATCTGAAGTTTTTATCAGTACAATTTTTGTTTTTATCAGACTTTTTGATCACTTTTTATTCATTTTTTAATGGTATAAAAAGTGACCAAAAATATGCTTTTTTGGACTTTGGAATTTTTTTGCGCGTACGCCATTGACCATGTGGTTTAATTAATTAGATATTTTTATAGTTTGGACATTTATGCACGAGACGATACCACATATGTTTATTTTTTTTTATTTACACAGTTTTATTTTGTTTATGGGAAAAGGATGGTGATTCAAACTTTTATTAGGGAAGGGGTTAAATGACCTTTATTAACACTTTTTTTAAACTTTTTTTTTGCAGTGTTATAGGTCCCATAGGGACCTATAACACTGCACACACTGATCTCTCATGCTGATCACTGGCGTGTATTAACACGCCTGTGATCAGTGTTATCGGTGCTTGACTGCTCCTGCCTGGATCTTAGGCACGGAACAGTCATTCGTCGATCGGACACTGAGGAGGCAGGTAAGGCCCCTCCAGATATCCTGTAAACTTTTCGGGACACCGCAATTTCCCCGCGGCGGTCCTGAACAGCCCCACTGTTCGGGATAGTTTCACTTTCACTTTAGAAGCGGCGGTCAGCTTTGACCGCCGCTTCTAAAGGGTTAATACCGCGCATTGCCACGATCGGCGATGTGTGGTATTAGCCGCGGGTCCCGGCCGTTGATGAGCACCGGGACCGTCGCGATGTGATGCGGGGTCGCAGCGCAACCCCGCTTCATATCACCTGCGTTGTTAAGGGGTTAAGGACAAAATGGGCCAGGTCTTTAAGGGGTTAATTTTGCTGGTTCTTTTGCTGCTCTGCTCCCTTGTGTGCCACAGTCAGCTTTCACCAATATGAGGCATGTTACAGCCTTTTCAAAAGAGGAGCATTTCCATGCCCACAGATATCAATACAAGGTGCGCAATAATTATTTATATGCATAATGTCTTCTCTTTGGTCATGTTATGAACCTATTTCTTGTGTATTTGCACCATATAGGTTCCATATGTCGGTTTTAAGGGTATAAAAAGCATGCACTTTGGGCACAAAGCTGTGCAAATGTACAAAAAAAATGTTTTGGCATAAAACAGAGGTATTTCCTGTGTACTTGCATCATGTAGGTTCACATTGCTGTATTAGAGCTATTTAGAGCATGCACTTTAGGCACAAAACTTTGCCAATGTAAAAATGTTTGTGCAGACCTCATGACAGGGGAGAGGGGAGGGAGCAGGAAAGCAGCTCTTCATGCTGCCGGAGAACGCCCCCAGCCCCCCAAAGGAATGCAGAAAGACTGAGCATAGCAATACATTGATCAAAAGGTATTTTACATATAAAAACATGCCAAATATTATGCATGCAGATCTTAGGGCACATTCCTACACTGACTAAAGTATTTCTTTTTTTGGGGTTTCTTACTAATGACAGTAACGCTTTAAAATGAATGGGAGACAGCTGCAATACTTCGCAAATTGTGATGACTAGTTTTGCTAGTACTCGTAGGGTTATTTTTTTTAGCCCTGTTGTTTGTTTTGGTTGCTAGGACGACGCCTCTGTGCTCCTGGGTGTGGTTCAGCTTGCTGGGCTAATTAAAGTCCTCCTGGTTGCAATGCAGGCATATATAAGGAGGCTCTTCTCAGTTATTCCCTGCTTGTTATAGTTCTTAGAAACTGATCTAGCAATCTCTGTAGTCTTTCTGTTTATTCTCTCTGTTTTGTGACTCTTGGCTTGGCTTTTGACTTCCCTTTGATACTACTCTGTTACTGTACTTCGTGCTCTCCTGGTTTAGACTTGGCACTCTGACTACGTATTTTTGTGTGTGCTTGTTTAGGTTTGTTTTCTGTTAGTTGTGTGCCTCCAGCCTTTCTAGACCTTTTGTCAGTTTTGTAGTTTATTGTTTTGACTTTTTGACTGTCCCTCACTTATTTAGGTAGGGGCTATCTCCGTGGTTGTGGACCCATTATTTAGGACGGGTACACAAGTAGGCAGGCTTAGAGGGAGTGGGTGAGCTCAGGACTGCACATTATCCCTGCCCATACGTGACATTATCACAAACTCAACTACTGCATTTGTTTTGTTGTTAGTCATGGAACCCATGACAGCTCTAGTTGGTCAGATGCAGAACCTAATTCAGTTGGTCCAGGATTTAGCTGAGAAGGTACAGCTGCAAGAGTTGTCCCAATCTTAGTCAAGAATAAACCAGGACTAGGTTGAGAGACTTGATCAGGAGCAGTTGATTCAGAGATTGTTGTCCAGAATCTTGGAGCTTGAGTTATCACACGCAATTGTTCCTACTTCTCCTCTTTCAGCTCCTTTGGAACCTCAGGTTAATCTTCCTGAGCATTTTTCAGGGAACTGAAAAGCTTTTAAAACCTTTTGTGAAAGTTGCAGGCTATACTTTGGTTAAGACCCCATTTGTCTGGTACTGAGGCCCAAAAAGTTGGTATTATTATGTCTCTTTTGCAAGGAGGTGCCCAAGATTGAGTATTTTCTCTAGATATGATGCCCTGATGCCCCTGAGTTGTCCTTTGTGGACCCTCTGTTTGCTGGTTTTGGTCTTCTGTATGCAAAACCTGACCGAACTGCATATGCTGAGTCTCAGCTGCGTACATTAAAACAGGGACATAGATCTGTCGAGGAATATTGTGCAGATTTTAGGAAGTGGTGTGTGGCTTCCAATTGGAACACCCCTGCTTCGATTTGCCAGTTCAGACTGGGGTTATCTGACATCCTAAAGGACATGCTGGTGACTTACCCCTCTCCTGACACCTTAGACCAAGCTATGACTTTAGCGGTACGTTTGGATAGACGATTGTGTGAACGCAGATGAGAATGTTGTTCCTCCTCTGTCTGTCTATTTTTGACTGTCTCCTTTTCTGTTTCCAATCAACTGGTGTCTGAGGAGGAGCCCATGCAACTTGGCTCCATTTCTACTCCAGAAAAGCGTAAAATGTTCCAGTATCTCAAAAGCCTTTGTTTCTATTGTGGAGAGGATACTCATTTCATCAGGACCTGTGCTAAGCATCCGTGTCCGAGTGGTCATCGTGGTGGCCAGTTGGGCGCACATGTATTTTCTGATTCCCAAAAATGTAAAACCTGACAATTTGTCTCTGGGGTGAATTGATATGCCTATTGTATCTACTAATGTTTCTTCTTGAAGTTTTGAAGCCAGCTAAAACTGTTCATGTTTAACCTGAGTCTGAGGATTGTGATGAGGATAATATTAAGCTAGATGATACCAATGAATGTTGTGATATTGAGGATGAGGACATAATAGAGGACATTGATGGTCCGTCTGTTTCTCGACCCTCTAAGATTTGTAAGGGTCCGGTGGCCCCCCATAAGGGGGGGGGGGGTACTGTGATGACTGGTTCATGAGGTTAAGGATTTCTAGCCCTGTTGTTTGTTTTGGTTGCTGGGACAACACCTCTGTGCTCCTGGGCATGGTTCAGCTTGCTAAGCCAATTAGAGTCCTCCTGGTTGCAACTCAGGCATATATAAGGAGGCTCTTCTCAGTCATTCCCTGCTTGTGATAGTTCTTAGTAACTGATCTAGCAATCCCTGTACTCTTTCTTTTTATTCTGGTTTTGTGACTCTTGGCTCGGCTTTCGACTTCCCTTTGATACCCTGTTTCTGTACTTCATGCTCTCCTGGTTTAAACTCGGCTCTCTGACTGCGTATTTTTGTGTGTGCGTTTTAAGGTTTGTTTTCTGTTACTTGTGTGCCTCCAGCCTTTCTCGACCTTTTGTCAGTTTTGTAGTTTATTGTTTTGACTTTTTGTTTTGACTTTTTGTTTTGACTTTTTGTTTTGACAGTCCCTCACTTATTTAGGTAGAGTACGTCTCCGTGGTTGTGGACCCGTTATTTAGGACTAGTACTCAAGTAGTATCCCTGCCCATATGTGACACAAGTAGCTACAAAAACTATGGCTTGTGCTCAGGGGTGTAACTAAAGGGGAGGCAGAGATCGCAGACTCATCGGAGCTCTGGTGCCTAAGGGGGCCCCAAAACACATCTGCCCCATGAGAGACCAGCATTATAATTGGCACATGCGGCCCTGTTGGAGATTTTGCATTGGGGCCCAGAAGCTACAGGTTACAACTTTTGTTTGTGCTAGTATTGACACATGTAAACAATGGACAGGCTGTAGCACTCACTCGATCACTGCAATCCTTTTAAATAACTGATCAGCGTGGGTGCCAAGAGGTGGATGCCCTGGACAACCCCCTTGTGAATGCTCAGTTATGTAGTAGAGAGGTATTTTACACAAAGCAATAAAATAAAATATAATCTTACCCTGTCAGTCATGCTGTATTAGCATCTTCATGGTACCTTTCACACAACAGAATGTCTTTAAATTACCATTTATAACAATGCCTTAAATATTTTGTATTTATGTAGAGAAATAAAGAAACAATAGATCACCGTTAGAGAACACAGAATTTTATGATGGGCCAAACCTTCCCCTATACATGTTTACAAATGTATCACTGATGCTTATCTGGCTGTTTTCCAAGTCATTATTCATACACCAGTAGGTTGACTTTCTGTATTAGGTTTGTAGACAGATTGACTATTAGACCTTGGGGAAAAAAGTCACAAGAGAAGCCTTATAAAGGTTTTAAATGAGCATATTATCATTCCCATAGCAGGTAATTCAATCATGTAAAATAAACTAACAACTCAGCAATAACAACAGGGCAGAATACATCATCTAGAACTAAAGGAAGAATTGAGGAAATATAAACAGTTCTGAAGGGTGAGTACTGACAGACTATTTTTAATACATAGATTGAAAGCAAAGACGTAAAATATTTAGAAATTACAAAAGATGACAATGTACATATTGGTTTAGTCCTTCCAAGTTATACAGCTGCCCTGGTACAAAAAAGCAGCTAATAAGTGGATGTTGGGATGACGTCTAGTTGCAGAACATTTTTTTTTTTGTTATCGGTGTATGATGCTATTAAGTACAATGGTACCTTAAAGGGGTATTTTTTATTTGACTATGGTACAGGGGCTGTAAAGTTAGTGTCTGTACCTGTGTGTGACGGTTTTCTCACAATTCTTATGTGATTTTCACCTCAATATTTATTTTTAACAGCATACAAAATTACAGTTGTCTCAGATTTTTCCCAGGTTGCAATGCGACCGAGACCTGACTAGTCAGCTGATAACAGGGAGCCTGTCTGCTTCAATGGGTGGAGTGATCGCTTGGTGGGAGAGAGATCAATCTGCAACTAATGCAACAGCTGTAGGCACCCTGATTGAAAACCACAGGCCTTTTGAATGGATGCAGCTCATTTATGTTTCAATGGATCGGGTGGCTGATGTGTGGGAGGGAGGGAAATTTAATTATGGGATTTGTAGGCAAAAGAAGAAAACTCAAACAGGAAATACCAGTTCACAAAAAGCTAGCCACAGTGTTATGGTAATCTGATGACATTTAGCCCCAAAACAAGCGCAGATCCTTCCTAAGCATGTTCATTACTGTCTGCCAGGTATGTACTAAAATCACCTTATGGTGGATAACCCCTTTAAGTTACAATATTCCTTTAGTTTCAGGATGAATATTCTTTGTTGAAACTATTGTATCTTAAGACCATAACAGAAAAAACTTGTAAGTTTAAAGAAAAATGACAAGATAACCAATAAAGATAAAGCAAGTCCTTATGTATGTACTCAGAAATAGCTGAAAAAAAGCTATAAATCCCTGCTACTGTACCGGGAAGACAGTAGCTTCTTCATGGTCCTGTACAGTATGCACGGTGCAACAGTGATGAAAAATGGGGCTACCCTTAACAGCGAGCACTGACACAGGAGTAAAATACTGCATTATACTGCCGGGGGTTGCTACTAGACAGTAAATCAGTACATTTACTTCAAGAATACATGGGTTTTACTAGTGAAATGATTAAATCTTCCAGCAATGCACACGAGCCCCGCAAGTGGACTGTTTCTGGCATTGAATGTTAAATATGGTTTCAAGATTCAATGATTTGTTGAAAATGTTGTAACCTGAGGCCATTATAAGTTAAGGGATCATTGTACAATAAATTTATGTAAATACTAATTGTTTACTCATCCAGCAGTCGGATACAGTGGGAGAATTTCAAAACCACCTTCTGCCTGATCCATGCTGTACCCCATTCATTATAACAATTGGTGTATCCCTCCAGGAATATCAAGCTTGTTAATTTTTGTGTCATCAGCAAAAAGACCAAAACCTTACTATCCAGACCTTCTGCAATATCACTGATTTAGATATTAAACAAAATTCGTCCCAGTACAGATCCCTGAGGTCCCGACTGGTAACAAGACCTTGCTCTGAATATACTCCATTGACTGCAACCCTCTGTTGTCTGTCATTCAGCCACTGTCTAATCCACACAACAATATTAGAGTCCAAGCTCAATGACTGCAGTTTATTGATAAATCCTCTATGTGGTACACTGCCAAAAGCCTTACAAAAATCTAGATAAATAATGTCTTCTGCCCCTCCGCCATCTATTCTAAAACTTTTGTTTTTGTGTGGTGTGATTTGGTGACTGTTCAAATATTTCACCATACTGGCTAGTGATCACTAGATCCCAAGCTTTCATCTACAGTAATATCCGACACCAAATCCAATTGATAAAAAACATCACCAGGCAATGGTTAATAGATATGTTTAAGATAAAAAAAACTTAATTGCAATAGGTCATTTATTATGACAAATTCCTTTTAAGAGGTAAGTTGCTTTTTGGTAGATTAGAATTATTCTGGGTCCTCTTTTTTTTCCACCACAGCAACACCTTTAATTCGAAATTGTCTTCTACATGGTCTCATGCCACCCTTCCCCCAGCTTTATGTGCAAATACATTATTATTGTCAATCTAAATGACTGTTTATCTCTATGTAATCCTTTTAGAAAAGTCAATCTTATTTAGTTCAGTCTTATTACATGTTTGGCATGTTTTAGAATAATGTAACCATTTTTGAAGCAAATAAAAAAATAACCTTTTTTGTCTAATGCATTCCATCAAGAAATAAATTATGTAAAATATTAACAACTCTCCTACCTTAGACTGAAAAAAGGGGGGCATTACTCCGGTGAAGTTTTTTCTTTTCTTTTTAAATCAACTGATACCAGAAAGTTAAACAGATTTGTAAATTACTTCTATTAAAAAATCTTAATCCTTCCAGTACTTATCAGCTGCTGTATACTACAGAGGAAATTATTTTCTTTTTGGACTTCTTTTCTGTGACGACCACAGTGCTCTTTGTTGACTCCTCTGTCCATTTTAGGAACTGTCCAGAGCAGGAGAAAATCCCCATACAAAACATATGCTGCTCTGAACAGTTGCTAAAATGGACAGAGGTGTCAGCAGAGAGCACTTGTGGTCGTGACAGAAAAGAAATCCAAAAAGATAAGAATTTCCTCTGTAGTGTACAGCTGCTAATAAGTATTGGAAGGGTTAAGATTTTTTAATAAAAGTAATTTACAAATCTGTTTAACTTGCTGGCACCAGTTGATTAAAAAAAATAAAAAATAAAGTTTTCCACTGGAGTACTCCTTTAAATAAATTTGGTACATGTACACCCCAACAACACCATCAAAACCGATGTATAAAATTAGTGCACCTACACTGACATTAATAAATGTCCCCCAATTTTCTACTATGCATACTATTGAAGGGTTGATCATCGCATATGCGTAATCTTGCAACAATATCCTTTTAACCCCTTAAGGACCCAGCCATTTAACACCTTAGGACCCTGCCATTTTTTGCACATCTGACCACTGTCACTTTAAAATTTAGCATTTTTCTAGCTTTGAAGCTCTCTGCTTGTAATGAAATTGGATATTCCAAATATTATTTTATTTTATTCACATATACAATATGTCTACTTTATATTTGCATCATAAAATTGACGAGTTTTTACTTTTGGAAGACATCAGAGGGCTTCAAATTTCAGCAGCAACTTTCCAATTTTTCACAAAATTTCCAAAATCACAAATTTTCAGGGACCAGTTCAGGTTTGAAGTGAATTTGAAGGGTCTTCATCTTAGAAATACCCCACAAATGACCCCATTATAAAAACTGCACCCCCCAAAATATTCAAAATGACATTCAGTCAGCATTTTAACCCTTTAGGTGTTTCACAGGAATAGCAGCAAAGTGAAGGAGAAAATTCACAATATCCATTTTTTACACTCGCATGTTCTTGTAGACCCAATTTTTGAATTTTTACAAGGGGAAAAAGGAGAAAATGTATACTTCTATTTGTAGCCCAATTTCTCTCGACTAAGCACATACCTCATATGTCTATGTAAAGTGTTCGGCGGGCGCAGTAGAGGGCTCAGAAGGGAAGGAGCGACAAGGGGATTTTGGAGCGTACGTTTTTCTGAAATGGTTTTTGGGGGGCATGTTGCATTTAGGAAGCCCCTATGGTGCTAGAACAGCAAAAATCCCCCACATGGCATACCATTTTGGAAACTAGACCCCTTGAGGAACGTAACAAGGAATAAAGTGAGCCTTAATACCCCACAGGGGTTTCACGACTTTTGCATATGTAAAACATTTTTTAAAAAAATTTCAATAAAATGTGTGCTTCCCCCCAAATTTCACATTTTTGCAAGGGTTAATAGCAGAAAATAGCCCCCAAAATTTTAACCCCATCTCTTCTGAGTATGGAGGTACCCCATAAGTTGACATGAAGTGCACTATGGGCGAACTACAATGCTCAGAAGAGAAGGAGTCATATTTGGCTTTTTGAGAGCAAATTTTGCTCTGGGGCATGTCGCATTTAGGAAGCCCCTATGGTGCCAGGACAGAAAAAAATACCCACATGCCATACCATTTTGGAAATTAGACCCCTTGAGGAACGTAACAAGCAATAAAGTGAGCCTTAATACCCCACAGGGGTTTCACGACTTTTGCATATGTAAAAAAAAAAAAAAATCACTAAAATGTGTGTTTCCCCCCCAAATTTCACATTTTTGCAAGGGTTAATAGCAGAAAATACCCCCAAAAATTTGTAACCCCATCTCTTCCGAGTATGGAGGTACCCCATAAGTTGACCTGAAGCGCACTACGGGCGAACTACAATGCTCAGAAGAGAAGGAGTCATATTTGGCTTTTTGAGAGCAAATTTTGCTCGGGGGGCTTGTCGCATTTAGGAAGCCCCTATGGTGCCAGAACAGCAAAATAACCCCACATGGCATACATTTTGGAAACTAGACCCCTTGAGGAACGTAACAAGGGGTACAGTGAGCATTTACCCCCCACTGGTGTCTGTCAGATCTTTGGAACAGTGGGCTGTACAACATTTTTACTTTGCACAGCCCACTGTTCCAAAGATCTGTCAGACACCAACGGGGTGTAAATTCTCACTGCACCCCTCATTACATTCCGTAAGGGGTGTAGTTTCCGAAATGGGGTCACATGTGTTTTTTTTTTTTGCGTTTGTCAAAACCGCTGTAACAATCAGCCACCCCTGTGCAAATCACCTCAAATGTACATGGTGCACTCTCCCTTCTGGGCCTTGTTGTGCGCCCCCAGAGCACTTTGCGCGCACATATGGGGTATCTCCGTAGTCGGGAGAAGTTGCATTACAAATTTTGGGGGGCTTTTTTCCCTTTTACCTCTTGTCAAAATGAAAAGTATAGGGCAACACCAGCATGTTAGTGTAAAAAATTTATTTTTTACACTAACATGCTGGTGTAGACCCCAATTTCACCTTTTCATAAGGGGTGAAAGGAGAAAAAGCCCCCCAAAATTTGTAAGGCAATTTCTCCCGAGTACGGCGATACCCCATATGTGACCCTAAACTGTTGCCTTGAAATACGACAGGGCTCCGAAGTGAGAGCGCCATGCGCATTTGAGGCCTGAATTAGGGATTTGCATTGGGGTGGACATAGGGGTATTCTACGCCAGTGATTCCCAAACAGGGTGCCTCCAGCTGTTGCAAAACTCCCAGCATGCTTGGACAGTCAACGGCTGTCCGGCAATACTGGGAGTTGTTGTTTTGCAACAGCTGGAGGCTCCATTTTGAAAACAGTGGCGTACCAGACGTTTTTCATTTTTATTGGGGAGGGGGGCTGTGTAGGGGTATGTGTATATGTAGTGTTTTTTACTTTTTATTTCATTTTGTGTTAGTGTAGTGTAGTGTAGTGTTTTTAGGGTACAGTCACACGGGCAGGGGGGGTTACAGCGATTTTCCCGCTGCGAGTTTGAGCTGCCGCGCAAAATTTGCTGCATCGCAAACTTGCAGCCTGATACTCGCTGTAAGCCCCCTGCCCATATGAATGTACCCTGTACATTCACAAGGGGGGGACCTCCAGCTGTTTCAAAACTACAACTCCCAGCATGCACAGTCTATCAGTGCATGCTGGTAGTTATAGTTTTGCAACAGCTGGAGGCACACGGGTTGGGAAACACTGAGTTAGGAAACAGACAATGTTTCCCAACCAGTGTGCCTCCTGTTGTTGCAAGACCACAACTCCCAAACATTCTCAGGCATGCTGGGAGTAGTAGTTCGGCAACATCTTTAGAGCCAGATGTTGCCGAACTACAACTCCCAGCATGCTTGGAGTTGTAGTTTGCAACATCTGGAGGACTACAGTTTGCAGACCACTAATACAGTGGTTCCCAATCTATGCCCTTCCAGATGTTGCAAAACTACAACTCCCAGTATGCCAAAACTGTCCAGGCATGCTGGGAGTTGTAGTTCTGCAACATCTGAAGGGCCAGATGTTACAGAACTACAACTCCCAGCATGCCTGGACAGTAAGGGCATGCTGAGAATGTGTAGTTTTGCAACATCTGGAAGGGCACAGTGGTCTCCAAACTGTGGACCTCCAGATGTTGCAAAACTGCAACTCCCAGCATGCCCAGACGCCAAGGGCTGTCTGGGCATGCTGGGAGTTGTAGTATATAGGGTCCCAATACAGCAATGCATGTCACTTTACGGCGACGTGCATTGCTGTAAAGGGCCCGACCGCGGCTGAAGATCTACTCACCTGTCGTCGCCGCCGCCGCCATCTTCCTCGCCGGGATCCGCGTCTTCAGGGACGAGGTAAGTACCGGGGCCGGTCCCCAGCACTCCCCCGCCCCCTGCCGCGTTCTCCGGTCTTCCTTCCGTCCTCTCCGGACTTCAAGGGGCCGGGCAGGACGGGAGGAAGTAACCGCCCCCCCTCCTGTGATTGGTCGGTTAACTAACCGACAGATCGCAGGGTATAGGAGGAGGTGGCAGGCTTGCCACCTCGCTCCTAGTCTTCACCATGGTCCTGGCTGTCTGTGACAGCCGGGATCATGCGAAATTACTGGGCGGTCGGGGCCCAGGGACCCGATCAGCCCGATATCGCCGCAGATCGCAAGGGCGATTTCCCTTGCGATTTGCGGCGATCGCCGACATGGGGGCATACATGGCCCCCCTCGGCGTTTGCCCTGGATCCCTGCTGAAGGATTTCAGCAGGGATCCGCTTCCGATCTCCGCCGGGTGAGCGGCGGAGACCAGGAAAAGACATGACGTATGCATACGTCATGGGTCCTTAAGAGGTTAATATGCATGTATATCATATTATGTCATGGATCCCCCCATGTAAGAGATGTCATGACTGTTCAACCCTATGTTATAAATGTCTTTTATGTTTATGTTTTGGAAACCCAATAAAGAGATTGTAAAACATTTTATTCCCATTGAGCATGTATATTGTGGTTTGCTCTAATCTTATTTAGTGATTTATGTATAGAATTTCCCTGTTTAAAATACAGGACTTAGACTTGGGATCCAGAGTAGTACGATCATTTTTTAATGGGTATGTCAGTTGTTAAGGGAGGTTGGGTTTACTTACTAGGCAGGTGTTACCAAGAGGTGTTACATTTAAGAAATGTTCTTTACAGTTGGAGAGTTTACATTTGTTCTACAGACCTTGAAAAAGGTTTTGTATTTGTAGTTCATTTTTATGCTTTTAATAACTTAACATAACCCCTCTATTACACCAGATCACCAAGGAAGTCTTTCCTGTTGTCCAAATGTAGCTCTGCATTATGGTCTGAAAAAAAAGTGGTCAACACATTTATACTTGATTTTTTTATATTTTTATGAAATTGATATTAACGTTTTTTAACTGTAAGGCATAATATCTAAAAGCACTACCAAAAAATAAAGCAAACCCTCCCTTTAGCCATCTCATGTTCTTTCCTGCACAAATCTTGCTAGCAATATAAACGAAGGATGGGAAGGAGGGACAGAAACATATAGGAGGCATCATCCAAAGTCAATCTGTATTTTTTTGTTAAAGGGGTACACCGGTACTTAGACATCTTATCCCCTATCCAAAGGATAGGGGATAGGATGCCTGATCGCGGGAATCCCACCGCTGGGGACCCCGGTGATCTTGCACGCGGCACCCCGTTTGTAATCAGTCCCCGAAGAGTGTTCAAGTGATTTGAAGTAATATAATTTGCTACAGTTTGCAACACTGTACCACCAATGACTGTCATTTTATCGTATACAAAGATTGGTACACTTGAACTGCTGAACTTTGTCACTACCTAGCCATTAGAACTACTTTGCAACACTGTATCACCAATGACTGTCATTTCACCATATACAAAGATTGCTACATTTTGAACTTTGTTGAACTTTGTCACTACCTAGCGATTGGAACTAAACTTTCCAGCTATTGAAAAACACAGATCTCTCTTTCTATTATTGATTATAGACCAATTCACATAGATGCAAGTTTCTATTTTTCTTTTTTGATATTAGTTTATTTTCGCTGATTTCTATGTCCCATGCTAGGGTCCTGCAGGGACAGAGAATATCAGTGATTAATCTACATTTTTGTGATTATTCTAATAAATTTTTAATACATTTTTATATCAGGATCATCCCTTTTTTATCTCTTTTCCATTACACTTTGTCTTAAAATTTACCTCTAAATATACCTTGAGGACTGGTTTACAGATGATTCATCAACTTTACTATAAAATACGTGTTCGCTCCGGGTCTGATTACCGGCGACTACAGGGCGGGCGGCGTGTGACATCACGCCTCCACCCCTGTGTGACGTCATGCTCCGCCCCTCAATGCAAGCCTACGGGAGGGGGCGTGATAGCTGTCGCGCCCCCTCCCATAGACTTGCATTGAGGGGAGGAGCATGACATCACACGGGGGCGGAGGCGTGACGTCCCACGCCGCCCGTCCTGTAGTCGCCTGTAATCAGACCTTTGGATAGGGGATAAGATGTCTAAGCACCGGAGTACCCCTTTAATAATTGTTATTTACTTTATTATTTGCATCATAGCAGTAAAATAGGTACCGTATTTTTCGCCGTATAAGACGCACTTTTTCTTCCCCAAAACTGGGGGGAAAAAGTCGGTGCGTCTTATACGGCGAATGCACCCCTATCGCGGCGGTCCCTGCGGCCATCAACGGCCGGGACCCGCGGCTAATACAGGACATCACCGATCGCGGTGATGCCCTGTATTAACCCTTCAGACGCGGCGATCAAAGCTGACCGCCGCGTCTGAAGGGAAAGTGACACTAACCCGGCTGTTCAGTCGGGCTGTTCGGGACCGCCGCGATTTCACCGCGGCGGTCCCGAACAGCCCGACTGAATAGCCGGGTTAGTGCTTACAGGACACCGGGAGGGACCTTACCTGCCTCCTTGGTGTCTGCTCCGTGCCGGGATCCCCTGTATGCCGGCGCTCTCCTTCCTCGTCATCACGTTGTCGCGTACGTACGTCAGCGTGCGTAACGACGTGATGGCGGCGACGGAGAGCGAGGATACCCGGCCGGCAGCAGAGACGTTCCGGAACGACGGGGACACGGTGACAGCGATGTAGCGACATCCAGGGCAGCGGTGACGGGTCCGGAGCGGCGGGGACACGTGAGTATTACCTCCTCCTGCAGTGGTCTTCAATCTGCGGACCTGCAGATGTTGTAAAACTACAACTCCCAGCATGCCCGGACAGCCAACGGCTGTCCGGGCATGCTGGGAGTTGAAGTTTTGCAACATCTGGAGGACCGCAGGTTGAAGACCACTATTGGGTTCAAAATCTTTATTTTTTAAGATTTTGCCCCTAAAAATTGGGTGCGTCTTATACGCCGGTGCGTCCTATAGGACGAAAAATACGGTACTTATTCTAGACTAGACTCTAAGGACTTATCAGTTCAATACTTTGCACAGTGCATAGTGCCAGCTGTAAGATGATGCATTTTAATACCTCTAGAGTCACATTGCTTCATCATATATGGTAATAGAGATATAGAAAATGTAGTTCTAGCAATAATCTTTAAAATAATATATGTGTGTCATAGATTAGAGTTACACAAGGGCTTTATGCAAAATGTAATTAAAGCAGCTGCTTGGAATAAAATACTGTGCCAGGCACGTACTTATTTTTATACAATGAATGTTCAGTGTCGCCAATTAGATTATTGTAATTATTTGTGTTTTAATTCTTCCTTTTCCTTAGGTAATTTAATTTACATAGAAACATGTCTACTATGGGGTTAATGATAATTGACAGTATCCTTCTGTTGCCAAGACTGCTTCTGATTGCTTCTTAGTCATTGAAAAGTCGATTCTGTAGTGTTAATGCACATGCTACTCGGGTTTATTAGATTTACAAATCTGCTTATTTTTTTTTTTTTGCCTAATGCATAGAGAAGATAATATAAGAAGTGATCAGTCTGGATGGGCTTGTACAGTATTAGGGCATATGGTTTATGTAGGCATATGTGCACTGTAGATCACTTATCGTTACCAATATTTTGTGTGGTCGCCACCAGAGCTGTATTTGTGATTAGGGCCTAGGGTAGCAGTGCTGAGGGGGCAGTACTTAAAGGGTTACTCCGCTGGCCCAGGGTTTGGAACATTTTGTTCAGACGGCGGGGGTTGTGTCATCATGGCCACACCCCCTCATGACATCACACCACGCCACCTAAATGCCCCCTCCCATAGACTTGCATTGAGGGAGCATGGTGTGATGTCACCAGGGGTAAGACCCCCGCCACTCCAAACAAATGCCGCTGCCCAGAGATCGTGGGGATCCCAGCTACGAGAACCCCCCCCCCCCCCCCGATCAAACATCTTATTGACTATCCTTTAAATAGGGAAAAAGATGTCTAGGGGGGGAGTACCCCTTTAAATCATTAAAAATAGATACTTTTGTTGCTGCTGATGCAATACTGTGCCCTTGAGAAAATGACATATATTTAATCTTTTGGTTAAGACCACATGGATCCGAATAGCTGCACATTTTATTTGTAGATTTGCAGCCATAGCATGTCATAATGTTTGATTTTGAAGACAGCAGCTGTATGTCTATAGATGTAAGTATGTTCATAGATATTGCCTGCTCTAGATCATGCTCAGAGCTTGTGTCAACGATCACTAAAGTCTAATGCCAATATTCTGTGCTCCTTCTCTTTGACCTATCCTGTACCTTTGACAAAATTGACTACTTCCTCCTGCTACCAACTCTTTCATCCCTAGCATCACAAATTTAGCCCTAAATCTGCCCATATTTCACCAACTGCACATTCAGTGTCCCCCACTCACATGCCACTTCTCTATCTCGCCCTCTCACTGTTGGAGTCCCTCAATGCTCTATCTTGGGGCCCCAACTCTTTTTTATCTAGACTCATGGCCTAAGACAGATTATAGAACATCATGGCTTCAAGTACCACTTCTACAAAGATAAAACTAAAATCTACCTCTCTGGTCCAGATGTCACACATCTCTTCTGAGATGTGTAAAAACCGGGTGGCCAACTACAAGAAATGTCTGACCTCTATAATTGACAAATAAAAAATTGATTGGGAGCTCTACGTAAAACAGAATCCTAAACTGAGGATACTGTGATACACATTACCCTATGTGCCCAGGACAAAAGAGAAAACATTCGGATTGAAAAACAGTGCTGCTAGGTTAGGATATGAAAATGCAAATGGAAGAAAAGAAAGAAAGGACAAGGGGAAATATGTCCAATAGATTAAATTACAATTTATTTAAAATATACTAAGATGTCATCTGCAGGGCCCTTGCATCAGACTTAAGTTAAAAATAAGAATAAAGTAATAAAAAAGGTGTGCTGAAAATGATAATGTTCAGACTTGTTAAAATTGCTTGCACAAATTAATTACCCATTGGCATACAGTCTTACTGGGAGGGCTTAGAGACTCTCCACTTGTATTGTACTAATGCAGTAATAGGATGACGATTTTCTCCGCACTATGATGTTATACCGTGATATGGCATTAATCAATGTGATGGCTCGTGCGGCGTTGTGCATGTTAGAAATATCAAGTAAAGTTAGTGGGTGCTGGCATGTGTGCTCATCAGCACTGCAGAACCCTTCTTTCCGTCCCACTCTACCCTGATGGCGCAGGGCTATGTGCAGTTGTGTCTTTGAGTGGGATGGGGATTAGGTAAATGTGCCAGACCAATGAGCTATTCATCGCTAGAGTCCCCCTGATGCTCTCCCACTTTACCCTGGTGGCACAGGGATAACGTGGTATAGATTCCAAGTGGGATAGGGGGTTGGCACAAGGTGCCTCTTACTGGTATCGGGTAAGTCTCCTCAGTGTGCGCATCAGTGTTGGCTGGTCAGCGGAGTAGATGAAGTCTGTGGAGCTTCTCTGTTTGCAGTGGAGATTAGAGTGATGCGAATCCTCCAGTTTTGAAGATGGGGTGCATATGTGAATTGGCTAGACGCGTTTCGGGGAGCCAGGTCCCCTTTTTCATTAGCTAGGAATGGTAATGGTGTGGAACCATTACCACAACATTCTAATTTGCATAATAATTTGGAATAGGGTATATAGCAAACAACTTCTGGATAGAAATCAAGGTTGGAACTGCACAGATTGTACAGTGACTATGAAACACAATCTGTATTGGACTTACACTTTAAAGAGAACCTGTCATCCCTGTTATGCTGCCTGAACTACAAGTCATGACAGTGGTTCTTGGCAGCTTCTAAGATCCCACCAGGCTTGATTGATAGATATGTCCCTATATCTAAATATGGAGAGAGTTACCAATCAAATTGGTGCAGCATGGAGAAGACTCTGGGGCCCACCTCAATGACTTATGGTTCATGCAACATGAAATTGATGAAAGATTCCCTTTAAGGGTAGGGTCACACTTAACGGATCCGCAGCTTATTTTTGCTGGGGATCCGCTGATGACCCTATAGTGTGTCTCCTGCTGTGCCTGTCTATTCATAGTGGCAATCCCCCGATGCGAGCAGACACACATGGACCTGCGAGTCACCGCGCGCACACGCAGTGTCCTCGGAGTCATCATGGCCGTTCTCGGCCTAGCTCAGGGAGTAGGGGGAGCGGCCTCGATTACTGTGAATACACTGCGCATGTGCTCAGCAATTCGCAGGTCCATGTGTGTCTGCCCGTAGTGGCCGATTGCTTCTACGAGCAGACAGGCACGCTGCGGATCCGTTATGTGTGATCCGACCCTAAAAGGGGTTTTCCCACAAGCAAAATAAGATGGTTGCCCAACTGTCTCCAACAGCTGGCAGAGATAGTCAGGTGACTCAAAAAAGCTATTGCCACAGCAGCATGACTTCGATTGACATGAAAGGGTGGTTCACAAATGGCATAGCACTGGGAGCTATGCTGTTTAGGTAACACATTATTCTAAAAAATAATACATTTTTTTAAATAGAACATAAAATGCATTTAGAAAGTATTCAGGCCCTTTCAGTTTTAACAATATATGTTGTCACTGGAGATGAGCAAACTTACAATACTTCTCTCCTCGGCAGTTGCTGACTTTAGCCTGCATAAATTAGCTCTGCTTTCAGGTGCTCCGGTGCTCCAGTCTTAGGAGACTCTCTTCTAGGACTGTATCCACCTTTTTCAGCCCACCGGAGCACCTGAAAGCTGAACTAATTTATGTAGGCTAGAGTAAGCAACTGCCGAGCTGAGAAGTTCGTGACGAATCAAATCATTGTAAGTTCGCTCATCTCTAGTTGTGGCCTTATGAAAGAAAAAAAAATATTTTGCATGGGCATAAGTATTCTGACCCTTTATTATATTATGACATGTGAAGAGTATAAGAAACAATTCTGCTGAGCTGAAAGTTGGGAGGTCTTGGAGGCACTCTTTGGGGGATGCCTCCTTGCAGCGGTATTAAGAGAACAACAAAAAACGTGGTCTGAAATGGCTGGAGGTGCTCAACCCCAAATGTGGTTGTGCATTTATACTGGGGGAGCAGATCCTGCCCTTGTAGTCCGTTGCTAGGGGCGATCCCCAGCATAAAAATGCATACAATGGAGGATGCCTGCAGCGGACTACAAGTGGGAGGACTGGGAGGAATCTGTGAGTTGACCTAATGCTACCATAATTGCCCACTGGCCCCTGTTTTGCTTATCACACACAGGTAGGTTTAGCGCTAGGTCCCGTGCCATTTGAGAAACCTTGGCTTTGGTGTGCGGGCTCTGGTATGTCCTTCATATAAGGATATACTGGTGAATGTCTCAATTTTAACATCAGTGTTGAGGGATAGCCAATGTCACTGTATACATCTACCACAGTAGTGCACCTAAATTCCTGTGTTGTATAGCGGTATTAAGAGGACATACTGTTTTTAACAGTATTTTTGCTTCTCATGAAACCATTAGAGCACAGATAGTGGTTGACCCCTGATCCTGGTAATACTAACACACATCACTTGCACTAATGATTTTTTTTTTTTGTAACTTTGCTTACTAAAAGTATTAAGCAAGACCTATACAAATACCTGTTCACAGCATTAAGTTTTGAGCTGAAAGTTCCCAGGAGAACAGAGGCCTACATAATTCTTAAATTAACTAAGTAATCGGGGAGAAGGGACTTGGTAAGAGTGATGAACCAAAAACCCAATGCCGTCCCCACCCCCCCACCCCCCCACGCACTCCAGGACAACACATTTATTCTGCAGTGACTAAATAATAAAACCATACTGTAAGTAAATAAAAGCCACTATACACAGACCAGTATCACTGGTAACACCACTATACAAGGGACATATAATTCCGCCACACCATGACCATACCATTACCATTGACTAACACTGCTATATTGTTACTTATTAAAAACCAATATACAAAAGATCAATAACCCCTATATAAAGGTAGATTTTAGCTGTGCACAGGTGCTGCAGACCATATAAGTCATTACAGGTAGATACTCACAGGGGGGCGTCTTCTCTGATCGGAGTCATTCCATTTTCTCTTTCTTCTCCATCTGTCCTGGGTTATCATGAAGACTTCTCCTGATCCAAACTCATCTCCACCGAATCTGCTGGACAATCATTTTAGGCTTCTCTCTACAGTACAATCCCTCCCTGGGTGCCCGGGCCCCTTTCTGGTATACCAGCTGTACCCCCCTGATTGCTCCCTTTACTCAGAGGATCAGCTGTGGGCAGTGGATGTAATGTCTATCCCATGGGGCTTCAATCTAGCCTACATTGAAGTAGAATGACTGCTTCAGGCCTACAGTGCTTATCTATTGCCGGCCAAATTGGATAGTATTTTTCGCTGACTTCAATGATACCGAGGGTATTAATGAAAGTCAAACAGGATCAGGCCTCTGTGATAGTGGTAATTCCTTTTTGGCCCAAGAGATCCTGATTCTCTCAGCTCATGATGATGAGCAAAGGTGTGTTCTGAAACCTCCCTCTGAGGCAGAATCTGGTATCCCAGGGAACTCAGCTCTGCCACAACCTGGTGTCTCTCAACTTGGCAGCTTGGAGGTTGATAGGTCCATACTAAAAGCCAAGGGCTTCTCGGACCGCATATTGGAAACACTGTCTCACTCTAGGAGTGAAGCTACCAAAAAATCATATGCCAGAGTCAGAAATATCTTCCTCAGTTGGTGTGCTGCCAAACAGATTGATGCTGCTATTCCTACAATCCTACAAATTTTAGAATTTTTGCAGGATGGCTTTGACAAAGGACTCTTAAAGGGTTACTCCGCCCCTAGACATCTTATCCCCCATTCAAAGGATAGGGGATAAGATGTCAGATCGCCGGGGTCCCGCTGCTGGGGACCCCTGGGATCGCTGCTGCAACACCCCGCTATTATTACTGCGCAGAACGAGATCGCTCTGCACGTAATGATGGGCAATACAGGGGCCGGAGCATCGTTATGTCAAGGCTCCGCCCCTTGTGACATCACGACCCGCCCCGTCAATACAAGTCTATGGGAGGGGGAGTGGCAGTCGTCACGCCCCTTCCATAGACTTGCATTAAGGGGACGGGCCTGGATGTCATGAGGGACAGAGCCATGACGTCACGCTGCTCTGGCCCCTGTATCGCCCATCATTACGCACAGAGCGAACTCGCTCTGTGCAGTAATGATGGCGGGGTGCCGCAGCGGCGATCCCGGGGGTCCCCAGCAGCGGGACCGCGGAGATCTAACATCTTATCCGCTATCCTTTGGATAGGGGATAAGATGCCAGGGGCGGAGTACCCCTTTAAAATACGGATTTCTGCAATGTTTGCCTTTCTAGGACAAAGACTGTTCCAGGTTCTTGAAGTCAAGAATTTTGATAAAGCCATCACCAGGCTATGTCCAAAGATTATCAGGCCTGTTGGAAGATCCACTTCCTGGATATGTGATTGCATCCAGGATGCTTACTATATGGCCAATTTGGTGCCTCCTGAGTTCACAGCACACAATCAGAGCCTTATCCACTACCAGAGCTGAGCAAAGCTCAGTGCCATTAGATCATATCTGTCAGACTGCATCTTGGAGCACTCCATTAACTTTCTTTAAACATTATAAGTTAGATAATGTATCTTCGGATAATCAGTGGCGTCTCCAGCATTCAAATTTAGGGGGGGCACATGGGGGGCCAGTGACAAAAGTGGGGGGGCAATTTTAAAACGTGTGTATGTGTATATATATATATATATATATATACACACACACACACACACACACATATATATATATATATATATATATATATAAACACACAATGATTTTTTTTCCGTTTTTGCCATAGATTTTTGGGTAAATGACTGATGTCATTATAACGTAGAATTGGTGGCGCAAAAAATAAGCCATCATATGGACTTTTAGGTGCAAAATTGAAAGGGTTATGATTTTTAAAAGGTAAGGAGGAAAAAACAAAAGTACAAAAACGGAAAAACTCTCGGACCTTAAGGCGTTAAAACTTTTGGACACTACCATCAACTTTGATAGCGGCATCTAAAGTGTTAATGTCGGACATCAGCCTGATTGGTGATTAGCCTAGGGTTCTAGCTAATGATTTATACAACACAGTGGGAGCAGGCACTGTGCGTACACATACGCCTTGTGTCCTTAGGGCTCATTTACACGGATGGATCCCCAGCATATTTTACGCTGCGGATCCCCCGACAATGCACACATCGCGGCTGCTCTCGGCCTAGTTCAGAGAGCAGGAGGAGCGGCCATGATGTGTGCGAGTATACACATCAAAGCGTGTCTGCTCGTAGTGGCGGATTGCCATTATGAGCAGGCACAGATAGAGGCAGCACTGTAGGGTCCATTGTCGGCGGATCCGCAGAGTAAAATACACTGTGGATCCACCCCTGAATGAGCCCTTAGGATACGCTCACACGTACAGGATCTGCTGCATATTTTCTGCAGCTGATTTTGCTACCTATTGAAGCTAATGGGTTGCAAAATCAGCTGCACAAAATATGCAGCAAAAATATGCAGCAGATCCTGTACATGTGAATGTACCCTTGAGGGGTTAATGAGGGGTTAATGTGTTCACATGTTGTCCTTCCAGAGGGGTCACTTTCCCTCCTCCAGTGTCCACAGGTCACCAACAGGTCACATTACCAGAACAATTTATGGAAAAATCGTGGCAAAAATTGCGCTGTTTTACCCCGATTTACGAAAAATCGCGGTAAAAGCGCGCAATTTTTGCTGCGATTTTTCCCAAAAATTGTTGTGATAATGTGGCCTGTTGGTGACCTGTGGACACTGGAGGAGGGAAAGTGACCCCTCTGGACTGCTACCATACACATTACTCAGCCCCGGGTTATACTGCTGATCAGGGGGTAGAGAGGGAGGACACGGGACATCACTCACCTCACATGAAGCGGCTGCTCTGCTGTGTGACCTGTCAGCTCTCGGCCCGTCCTCTCCTGTGCTGGGGGGCGGAGCCATCAATGTATCGAGACATCCCTATTAATTTTAAATTGGGGGGGCCCAAGGGGGGGCACAGCCTGATCTAGGGGGGGCCATGGCCCCCTCTGGCCCCCCCCTAGCGACGCAACTGCTGATAATTTCTCTTTTATCAGATCTGTTACTGATTCTGCTAACATGTAAATCCCACCCTTTTTATGCAATGTAAATCCCCATCATTGTACTGCTGAGTAGACAACAGGGAAGTAAAAATTTAAGAAGTTAATTTGTTTTCCCTCAGTCTGTCAGCAGCACAAGGTTCCCACCCTTTTATGTATGTGACAAATTTTCTTGCTATATAGAACTCACACATAGTGCCTCTTTCTGAGAGGTGTTTTATGCCCTGTGGAGCATGTGTTTGGAAAAATTCCTAGGTCCTGCAGCTCACAGGGGCGGAGATTCACCCCATCATTTTGCTGCTGACAGACTAAAGGAAAACAAATTAACTTCTTTTTTAACACATATAAATATATATATATATATATATATATATATATATATATATATATATACACACACACATACAGGCACATCATACAGACACACTGACATACATTCACTCACATATATAAATATTTACTTATAGTAAGAGCTGCAGAGCTGTAGCTAGATCCTTTTGCGCCTGAGGCAAGAACAAAAGATTGCGTTTCTTATGTAGATTACAAAATGGTTTTATGCAGCAACAAATTGTCATTCTCTTTTTTTTTTCTTCCCCATCTGGCCCAGGACATCATGATAATGTGTCCCAGACAAAACTCTTCAGGGCAGAACCTGCAACCAAACATATTAGGTTCTGCACTTTTCCAGCATTATCCTCCCCTTGTCCCCACAAATGACTCCAGCCTAATCCAAAGCCAATGCCACTGGCTTCCCCACAACGCACAAGGGGGGGGATTAATCAAAACCTGTGGAGAGGAAAAATTGCCCAGCTGCCCATAGCAACCAATCAGTTTGCTTCTTTCATTTTAACAAGGCCTCTGCAAAATGAAATAAGCAATCTGATTGGTTGCTATTGGCAAGGTTTGCACAGGTTTTGATAAATCTCCCCCAATGTTTCCAGCCTCACTTAATTACCTCCAGCCCCCTCCCCACAAACACACACAATGCCTCCTGCCTTACCCATATTTCTCCAGCCTTCCCCACACTCAATGCCTGCAGCCTTACCCCACACAGTGACAAAGGGGTGTACATGGGAGACAGGCGTGTAGAGCAGGGAACATGGGTAAAAAAGGGGTGTATGGGGTAACCATGGGGTGTACAGGGGCGACAGAAGGGTTTAGAGGGGTGACAGAAGGGTGCAGAGGGTGACAGAGGGGTGTACGGGATAATAGAGGGGTGTCCAGGGGTTACAGAGAGGTTACGAGGGGTGACAGAGAGGTGTAGAGGAGTGAAAGAAGGGTGGGGGTGCACTACCTGAAGCTGAACAGTCCTCTGTCAGCGCCACCCCTGCTCCTTCCCTCCATCCACATCATTCTGCTGAGGGACCAGGGAGAATCCAGAGTCCTCAGCTGCTTCACAGGAGAAGGAGGGTACACAGGGATCAGAGCTGCAGCATCCCGTCCCGGTAGTGCGCACAGATGTCTCTTCCACCTTGCCTGCACGCCTGTGACTCACTCACAGCGCTGCAGGCCCAGGCCGGGATGGAAAATTCAACAACATTTTTGTGTCATCTTTCCCGCTGGAGTGTCCCGGCACCCCTGCCGGGACACCCTGGTTGGAAATCACTGCCAAATGTAATGTGTGCTGGACTCCCTCCTTGCAGCAGCACTCCTGAGGCGATCGCCTCAGTTGCCTTATGGAAGCTACTGCCCTGGGCTCAAGCCCCATTTTGATCTTATGTGTGCACGTCCCTGTCTGTGAATGTCCTTAAGTGGCCCAGCCAAAGCCCTGACTTGAATCCAAACAAACATCTCTGGGGAGACCTAAAAATGGCTTCCACCAACAGTGCCCATCCCACCTGGTGAAGGTTGATAGGATCTGAAGAAACAAATGGCAGAAATTCCCCAAATCCAGGTGTACAAACCTTGTGGCATCATACATAAGAAGACTGGAAGCTTTAATCATGGGCAAAGGTGCTTCAAATAAGTACTGTGGGTAATGAGTAATGGGGTCAATGCAATATTTCAGTTTTTCCTTTTCAATAAATTTGGAAAGATTTCTAACTTTTTGTTTTCACTGCCTCAGAATAGGGTTTTGGGTGAAGAATGATGGAGAAAATGTGGATCTTTTTTTAAACTGTGTAACATAACAAAATGTGAAATGGCCTTAAAGGGGCTTTCCAGGAATACAAAAAACAGAGCTAATTTCTTTAAATGCTCCCGGTTTGTCCCCAGGTTGGGTGGGGTACTACAACTTGGCTCCATTCACTTCAATGGAACTGAGCTCAACCTAGAGACAGACAGGGAGTAGTTTTTGAAAGAAATTAGCTCTGCTTTTCAATTCCTGGATGACCCTTTAAAACTTTCCAAATGTACTGTAGTCATACACAGAAAAAGTATATAGAAAACATATCTAACTGCACTAGTACAAAAAGGTATTCAGGTTGGATATGATAGATATGTGGCCACAAAGATGTAATGGCAGAATCACTGTAATCACATTACAATCACAGCACAAATAAAATACTAGTATTCCCAGGTCTATGCTAATTACACAATCAAATAAAGCAACAGCAAGAATCCATAGTACAAAGCTATAGAACTATATTATTGACCAAATATATCCTGCTACTGTTAAAATCCCATAGTATTTTAACTTGCTGCCAGCTGACTGAAAAGAGAAGTCTTAACTTTTGAGTTCCTTGGAGAATGAATTGCAAGCAATCTACTGTAACATTTTTATTGTATATATACAGTATTTTATGTATGTATGTTATAAAGATAAATGTGTAAAGAAAGAAAAGGAAGTGACACATACTTGAGAGGAATACAAATGTCTCCTCTCCTAATACTATTTTACACCTGCCCCAAGTTCTTTATATATAATATGTATAGAAGACACTTGAAAATTGAAAGGATTTGCAGCTTTATACTCAGGAGTCATAAGTGAAATGAGAACATGGTAATTTAGAAGATGAAGGTAACTACCTCAAGGTCATGAGCAGCAGTCTTCCTTATACAAATGGCTTGCTCAGTAAAACACGCAAGCACCGTGTTCACTTTATTTTTATCCAAGACTTGGTTCACCCCTCCCAACAATGTCTCTAGTGTCTCAAAATGTTCATTTTTGGGGATGGAAGCTCTACTCAAGTTCTTGTTTCCTGCTCTCATTTCTTCACCTGCAGGCAGCGTAGGCGGCTGCAGATTTATTAATTCACTTTCAGTGAGGGGCAGGCACTGTCGAACAGCTCCACTGTGCATTAGCTGAACATCTAGTCACAGCTGAACCTAATCTTATATATATGTATGTATATACACAACACACATATTTTTTTATATTATATATATATATATATATATATATATGCGGAAAGCTTAGACAATGTCTGTGCTCCTCTGCCCGCAGTAAATTCTCATGCTTATCCAAGCATATAGCTATTCTTGTTCTCCAGTAACTCTCTGTGGGATTTATTTATCAAAAAGGCATCATTAATATTACACTCAAACAAGTAAAAAAAGAATAATGCAATACATTAAAATTGCTCTTTCACAGCACACTCTAATGCACCTTTATGGCCAGATAAAACAATAAAAATATAAAATGATATAACAAAGAATCTACTTCAAAGAATCATTATTCTAGTATACAGCTTACCAGTGCTTTTGGAAATAAAGGTGACATATTATTGATATCAGGGTTTTCCTATAAACATATTTTTAAAACATGTTGGTGTTTTTTTGTTTTGTTTTGTTACTGTTTACATAAACAAATATTACACCGGATATTAGGGCAGTCACAATGACGCTTCCTGTAGCACATCTGCCAGCTTTGCTATGTAGATTGGGACAAGATAAGTTGTCTCATTTTTGTAAGCAACCTAATAAATGCTTAGTTTTTCTGTAGATTGAATAAGATATTAATAGTATATTCATCCTATGTATTCAACAAACAGATATGGTTCTGTATACATCTCCTTTATCCCTTCCTATTCTCTGGTGAAGGTGGCTATACAGTATCTTATAACTTCTTGGAGGCTACATTAATCTATTGCACAGCTGCCATAAAGCACACACACTGTGCTGTATTTTCTATACAGGAAATACAGTAAAGAAATGTGTCCTTCATTTTCAAAATAAAGATGCCTGCTCTTAAATGTACCGTATATAGAAGATACATCACAATGCATTGTTTGTACATAAAAGGAATCTGTATATGTATACTCCAATGAAATCAATAGTAAAAGGTATGCAAACATATGCTGACAAGACCTAATCTACACTGTGTTTATAGTGCCACTGATTTATTTAACTATTAAGTGACGGCTGCAGTCCACAAAATTCAGCTGTAGCTTATTAGTTAACCCCTTAAGTACTCAGCCCATTTCCTCCTCCCCTTCCAAAAACCTACGTAAAATTTTGCATCCTACAGACCCATATAAGGGCTTGATTTTTGCATCACCAATTGTAGTTTGTAATGACATTACTGTGTTTATAACATAATCTGCGGTGAAACAAAAAAAAATATGGGGTGAAATTAAAAAAAAGCCATTTGCCACTTTTCAGGGCTTCAATTTCTATGCAGTGCACTTTTCGGTAAAAAAAATACACCTTATCTTTGTTCTGTAGGTCCATACAGTTACAGGGATACCCAATTTATGTAGGATTTACTTATTGGACTACTTAAAAAAAAATATCACTACATGCACCAAAATTAGTATGTTTAAAATTGTCATCTTCTGACCCCTGTAACTTTTTTATTTTTTCACATACGGGGCTATATGAGGGCTAATTTTTTGTGCCTTGGTCTGTAGTTTTTATTGGTACCCTTTTTGTTTTGATGGGACTTTTTGATCACTTTTTAATAATATTTATATGGTATATGAAGTGACCAAAAATTCACAATTTTGGACTTTGGTATTTTTTCACGTGTATGCCATCAACCGTGCGGTTTAGCTAACCTTATATTTTAGTAGTTCAGACATTTACGCATGCAGCGGCACTACATATGATTTTTTTTTTTTTTTTTTAAAGGGAAAAGCGCCACTATGCACAAAGAGGGACATTTATCAATGTTTGCTTATGTATTCCTTTTTTTAGTAATTTTTTCCTTACTTTTTTTTTGCTTATGTATGACGTATTTATCAACTGCTTTCAGCCTTTTGATAATTTTCTTTCACGTAAGCAATTTTTCCTTTTTTACTTTGGTAGTAGCTTTTTCTGCTCCATGTTTGAGCTGGAGTAAATTTAGTCAATTTTTAATGCTGTTGCGACTTTTTTTTGCGCAGTTGCGACTGTCGCAGTTAATAAATACCTGACTACCCGTAGTCCATTTTAAAATTATTACTACATAGTAAATTTTAGGAAAACTTGCTTTTCTCGCTTTCCAGTCAAAATGTTGCACGAAAAAGCGTGTAGTCGCAGTTGCGACAATTTTGCGACAATTATAGTAAAGAAAACCTGACTAAACCTGTTGATAAATGTCCATAAAAATGCTCAAAATGCACAATGGGGAAGATTTATCAAAACCTGTCCAGAGGAAAACTTGCCCAGTTGGCCATAGCAAACAATCAAATCACTTCTTTCATTTTGCAGAGGCCTTGTTAAAAATGAAAGAAGCAAGCTGATTGGTTGCTATGGTCAACTAGGCAACTTTTCCTCTAGACAGGATTTGATAAATCTCCCCCAATATGTATTTACCTGTATGTGGGTATGTAGATAGGAGTGCAGCTTAAGACAGCAACTCACCAATGATGTCTTCTCTAATCAGCGTTGTTCTCTTTTCTTCTCCATCTGGTCCAGGCGATCATGACAATTTCTTCCAGCCACAATTTTAAAACTTTTTTTTTAAACAACTGGTGCCAGAAAGTTAAACAGATTTGTAAATTACTTTTATTAAAAAATCTTAATCCTTCAAGTAGTTATTAGCTGCTGAATACTACAGTGTAAATAATTTTCTTTTTGGAACACTGTGCTCTCTGCTGACATCACGAGCACAGTGCTCTCTGCTGACATCTCTGTCCATTTTAGGAACTTTCCAGAACAGCATATGTTTGCTATGGGGACTTTCTCGTACTCTGGACAGTTCTTAAAATGGACAGAGATGCCAGCAGAGAGCACTGTGCTCGTGATTCAGCAGAGAACTCTTTGTTCCAAAAAGAAAATAATTTCCTCTGTAGTATTCAGCAGCTAATAAGTACTGGAAGGATTAAGATTATTTAATAGAAGCAATTTACAAATCTGTGTAACTTTCTGGCACCAGTTGATTTAAAAAAAAATAACATTTTCCACTAGAGTACCCCTTTAAACCTGCAAAACAAACCTATACTTTTTTTTTACATGTGTGACAGAGGGGTGTAGAAGAGTGTACATGGGTGGCAGAGGGGTGTAGAAGAGTTTACATGGGTGACAGGGGACAAAGGGGGTGATAGAGGGGTGTATATTGGTCACAGAGGGGTGTTGGCAGTGGGCAGGAGTGTACATGGGTGACAGGAGTGTACATGGGTTACATGAGTGTAGAGGAGAGTACATGGGAAAAAGAGGGGTGTAGAGGAGTGTACATGGGTGACAGAGGGGTTTACATGGGTGACAGATGGGTGTAGAAGAGTGTACATGGGTGGCAGAGGGGTGCACATGGGTGGCAGAGGGGTGCAGAGGAGTGTACATGGGTTACATGAGTGTAGAGGAGAGTACATGGGAAAAGAGGGGTGTAGAAGAGTGTACATGGGTGGCAGAGGGGTGCACATGGGTGGCAGAGGGGTGTAGAGGAGAGTATATGGGTGACAGAGGGGTGTGGAGGAGTGTAAATTGGTGACAGAGGGATGTAGGGGGTGACAGAGGGGTGTACATGGGTGACAGATGGGTGTAGAAGAGTGTATATGGGTGGCAGAGGGGTGTAGAAGAGTGTACATGGGTGACCAGAGCAAAGGGGGTTATGGAGGGGTGTATATTGGTGACAGAGAGGTGTTGGGGGGACAGGAGTGTACATGGGTGACAGGAGTGTACATGGGTGACAGGAATGTAGAGGAGTGTACATGGGTGACAGAGGGGTGTAGAAGATTGTACATGGGTGACAGAGGGTTGTAGAAGAGTGTACATGGTTGGCAGAGGGGTCTAAAAGGAGTGTAGAAGATTGTATATGGGTGACAGAGGGGTGTAGAGGAGTGTGTATGGGTGACAGATGGGTGTAGAAGCATGTACATGGGTGACAGAGGGGTGTAGAGGAGTGTACATGGGTGGCAGAGGGGTGTATGGGGTGACAGAGGGGTGTTGGGGGTGTAGGGAGGTGTACATGGGGGACCGAGGAGTATAGAGAGGTGTACATGGGTGACAGATGGGTGTAGAAGTGTGTACATTGGTGACAGAGGGTTGAACAGGAGTAACAAGGTGGTAACAGAGGGGTGGACAGGGGTGACAAAGGGACAGAGGGGTGAATAGGGGTGGACATGGGGGATAAGGATGTGGTCAGAAGGGTGGACAATGGAGAGTGAACATGGGTGACAGGGGGATGGACAGGGGTGACAGAGAGGTGGATAAAGGGGGTGGCCAAGGTGGACATGGAGAGGTGGACTGGAGTGACAAAGGGACAGAGGGGTGAATAGGGGTTATACATGGGTGACAGAGGGGTAGATTGGGGGTGGTCAGAGGGGTGGACGGGGGGTGAACATTGGTGACAGAGGGGTGGATAGGGGGGTGGCAAAGGTGGACATGGATGACAGGGGTGACAAGGATGACAAGGGGGTCAAAAGGGGTGACAGGGGTGACCAAGGGACAGAGGGGTGAATAGGGGGGTGGACATGGGTGACGGGGGGGTGACATGGAGGTGGACAAGGGGGATAAAAGAGAGGGGACAAAGGGACAGGGGGGGTGAACAAGGGCGACAGGGGGGTGGACATGGGAGACAGGGGTATGAACAGGGGGTCAGAGGGGTGAATAGGGCGTGGACATGGGGGAGGCAGGGGTCAGAGGGTTGCCGGGGGGGGACGCGAAGGACAGGGGGGTGGACAGGAGTGACAGAGGGGTGACCAAGGTGGACATGGATGACAGGGGGGATAAAAGGGGGGACAGGGGTGACCAAGGGACAGAGGGGTGAATAGGGGGGTGGACATGGGTGACAGGGGGGTGAACAGGGTTCAGAGGGGTGGACAGTGGTGACAAGGGGGTAAAAGAGGGGTGGCCAGGGATGACAAAGGGACAGAGGGGTGAATAGGAGCGGACATGGGTGACAGAGGAGTAGACTAGTGGGTGGTCAGAGGGGTTGATGGGGGGGTGAACATGGGTGACAGGGGGATGGACAGGGGTGACAGAGGGGTGGCCAAGGTGGACATGGATGACAGCGGGAATGGACATGGGAGACGGGGGGGGTTAACAGGGGGGTGGACAAGCATGACAAGGGGTAAAAGATGGGTGACAAAGGGACAGAGACAGTGAATAGGGGGTGGACATGGGTGACAGGGTAAACTGGGGGATAGGCTGGGGGGTGGAAAGGGGAGGTGAGCATGGGTGACAGGGATGGACTGGGGGGTGGACAAGGCAGACATGGATGACATGGGGGTGGACATGGGTTACCGGGTGGGGATGGACATGCTACACCTTAAGCAAGCCGGCAAGGGAATCCGGCGCAGCTTGCAGTTCCACAGCATCTTCCCCAATTCGGTGTAGCAGGGCACCATTTTTGGCTCACTGCACCGCAGGTGGGCGCTGGGGGACTCTGAGGCTTCCCTTCCCCCCTGCGGCGCCGTGAGTCACAGGCACCCAGGCAGGGGCGGGAAATGAAAAAAAAATTTAAAGAATGAAAAATTTACGGCACCCCAGTTGGGAATCACTGTAATAAACTATACATCAAAAAGTTCACTTGCAGTTTGGAGCGCTGACCCATCCTTTGTGTTTTTGTGTACATTTCATAGTGGATTGGGAGATAACCATCTGAGTACTAGTATTCCACAACACCAACAAGCAAGAGAGGGCTGCCTAAACCACTTCCAGACTTAAATGAAATATCAGCTGGACAAATTTGATATAATGCTAGCATACATCCAATTTAGAGGCTGTCATAGGAATCTAAAGCTGTCATAGCTAATCACTATTGTGACATATCAATATATGGTTCACATATGCAGACGGTAGAAAAACCTTTCTGCACTGAAGTGATGCTAAATAACAAAAACTGTTTAGTAAATCTAAGAAGATTTCTGTTAATAATGAGAATATATTTCCTGTGCTGCCTTCAGTGAACAGCTTAATGTTTGCTATGTCTTTATTCCTTACAAATTTCACAGTGTGGGTTTGTGGGGTTTTATTATAATGTATAATTCAAGCTACATAAAAATATTCTCAGTCGGAATACCACTTTATAACAAATGTTAGTTGATTTAAATTTGTACAGTACATTACACCTTTTAGTGATAACAGTATTTGTGTTACGCCGAGCGCTCCGGGTCCCCGCTCCTCCCCGGAGCGCTCGCTTCACTCTCCCCGCGGCAGCGCTCCGGTCACGTCCTCTGACCCGGGGCGCTGCGATTCCGCTGCCAGCCGGGATGCGATTCGCGATGCGGGTAGCGCCCGCTCGCGATGCGCACCCCGGCTCCCCTACCTGACTCGCTCTCCGTCTGTTCTGTCCCGGCGCGCGCGGCCCCGCTCCCTAGGGCGCGCGCGCGCCGGGTCTCTGCGATTTAAAGGGCCACTGCGCCGCTGATTGGCGCAGTGGTTCCAATTAGTGTTTACACCTGTGCACTTCCCTATATTACCTCACTTCCCCTTCACTCCCTCGCCGGATCTTGTTGCCTTAGTGCCAGTGAAAGCGTTCCTTGTGTGTTCCTTGCCTGTGTTTCCAGACCTTCTGCCGTTGCCCCTGACTACGATCCTTGCTGCCTGCCCCGACCTTCTGCTACGTCCGACCTTGCTTTTGCCTACTCCCTTGTACCGCGCCTATCTTCAGCAGCCAGAGAGGTGAGCCGTTGCTAGTGGATACGACCTGGTCACTACCGCCGCAGCAAGACCATCCCGCTTTGCGGCGGGCTCTGGTGAAAACCAGTAGTGGCTTAGAACCGGTCCACTAGCACGGTCCACGCCAATCCCTCTCTCGCACAGAGGATCCACTACCTGCCAGCCGGCATCGTGACAGTAGATCCGGCCATGGATCCCGCTGAAGTTCCTCTGCCAGTTGTCGCTGACCTCACCACGGTGGTCGCCCAGCAGTCACAACAGATAGCGCAACAAGGCCAACAGCTGTCTCAACTGACCGTTATGCTACAACAGTTACTACCACAGCTTCAGCAGTCATCTCCTCCGCCAGCTCCTGCACCTCCTCCGCAGCGAGTGGCCGCTCCTGGGATACGCTTATCCTTGCCGGATAAATTTGATGGGGACTCTAAGTTTTGCCGCGGCTTTCTTTCCCAATGTTCCCTGCATCTGGAGATGATGTCGGACCTGTTTCCCACTGAAAGGTCTAAGGTGGCTTTCGTAGTCAGCCTTCTGTCCGGAAAAGCCCTGTCATGGGCCACACCGCTCTGGGACCGCAATGACCCCGTCACTGCCTCTGTACACTCCTTCTTCTCGGAAATCCGAAGTGTCTTTGAGGAACCTGCCCGAGCCTCTTCTGCTGAGACTGCCCTGTTGAACCTGGTCCAGGGTAATTCTTCCGTTGGCGAGTATGCCGTACAATTCCGTACTCTTGCTTCAGAATTGTCCTGGAATAATGAGGCCCTCTGCGCGACCTTCAAAAAAGGCCTATCCAGCAACATTAAAGATGTTCTGGCCGCACGAGAAATTCCTGCTAATCTACATGAACTTATTCACCTAGCCACTCGCATTGACATGCGTTTTTCCGAAAGGCGTCAGGAACTCCGCCAAGATATGGACTCTGTTCGCACGAGGCGTTTCTTCTCCTCGGCTCCTCTCTCCTCTGGTCCCCTGCAATCTGTTCCTGTGCCTCCCGCCGTGGAGACTATGCAGGTCGACCGGTCTCGCCTGACACCTCAAGAGAGGACACGACGCCGTATGGAGAACCTCTGCCTGTACTGTGCTAGTACCGAACACTTCCTGAGAGATTGTCCTATCCGTCCTCCCCGCCTGGAAAGACGTACGCTGACTCCGCACAAAGGTGAGACAGTCCTTGATGTCTACTCAGCTTCTCCACGTCTTACTGTGCCTGTGCGGATGTCTGCCTCTGCCTTCTCCTTCTCTACAGTGGCCTTCTTGGACTCTGGATCTGCAGGAAATTTTATTTTGGCCTCTCTCGTCAACAGGTTCAACATCCCGGTGACCAGTCTCGCCAGACCCCTCTACATCAATTGTGTAAATAATGAAAGATTGGACTGTACCATACGTTTCCGCACGGAGCCCCTTCTTATGAGCATCGGATCTCATCATGAGAGGATTGAACTTTTGGTCCTCCCCAATTGCACCTCGGAAATTCTCCTTGGACTTCCCTGGCTTCAACTTCATTCCCCTACCCTGGATTGGTCCACTGGGGAGATCAAGAGTTGGGGGTCCTCTTGTTCCAAGAACTGTCTAAAACCGGTTCCCAGTAACCCTTGCCGTAACTCTGTGGTTCCTCCAGTAACCGGTCTCCCTAAGGCCTATATGGACTTCGCGGATGTTTTCTGCAAAAAACAAGCTGAGACTCTACCTCCTCACAGGCCTTATGATTGCCCTATCGACCTCCTCCCGGGCACTACTCCACCCCGGGGCAGAATTTATCCTCTCTCTGCCCCAGAGACTCTTGCCATGTCCGAATACGTCCAGGAGAATCTAAAAAAGGGCTTTATCCGTAAATCCTCCTCTCCTGCCGGAGCCGGATTTTTCTTTGTGTCCAAAAAGGATGGCTCCCTACGTCCTTGCATTGACTACCGCGGTCTTAATAAAATCACGGTTAAGAACCGCTACCCCTTACCCCTCATCTCTGAACTCTTTGATCGCCTCCAAGGTGCCCACATCTTCACTAAATTGGACTTAAGAGGCGCCTATAACCTCATCCGCATCAGAGAGGGGGACGAGTGGAAAACGGCATTTAACACCAGAGATGGACACTTTGAGTATCTGGTCATGCCCTTTGGACTGTGCAACGCCCCTGCCGTCTTCCAAGACTTTGTCAATGAAATTTTTCGTGATCTGTTATACTCCTGTGTTGTTGTATATCTGGACGATATCCTAATTTTTTCTGCCAATCTAGAAGAACACCGCCAGCATGTCCGTATGGTTCTTCAGAGACTTCGTGACAACCAACTCTATGCCAAAATTGAGAAATGTCTGTTTGAATGCCAATCTCTTCCTTTTCTAGGATATTTGGTCTCTGGCCAGGGACTACAGATGGATCCAGACAAACTCTCTGCCGTCTTAGATTGGCCACGCCCCTCCGGACTCCGTGCTATCCAACGCTTTTTGGGGTTCGCCAATTATTACAGGCAATTTATTCCACATTTTTCTACCATTGTGGCTCCTATCGTGGCTTTAACCAAAAAAAATGCTGATCCCAAGTCCTGGCCTCCTCAAGCAGAAGACGCCTTTAAACGACTCAAGTCTGCCTTTTCTTCGGCTCCCGTCCTCTCCAGACCTGACCCTTCCAAACCCTTCCTATTGGAGGTTGATGCCTCCTCAGTGGGAGCTGGAGCTGTTCTTCTACAAAAAAATTCTTCCGGGCATGCTGTCACTTGTGGTTTTTTCTCTAGGACCTTCTCTCCAGCGGAGAGGAACTACTCCATTGGGGATCGAGAGCTTCTAGCCATTAAATTAGCACTTGAGGAATGGAGGCATCTGCTGGAGGGATCAAGTTCTCCTGTTATTATCTACACCGACCACAAGAACCTCTCCTACCTCCAGTCTGCCCAACGGCTGAATCCTCGCCAGGCCCGGTGGTCTCTGTTCTTTGCCCGATTTAATTTTGAGATTCACTTTCGTCCTGCCGATAAGAACATTAGGGCCGATGCTCTCTCTCGTTCCTCGGATGCCTCAGAAGTTGAACTCTCTCCGCAACACATCATTCCACCTGACTGCCTGATCTCCACTTCTCCTGCCTCCATCAGGCAGACTCCTCCAGGAAAGACCTTTGTTTCTCCTCGCCAACGCCTCGGAATCCTCAAATGGGGTCACTCCTCCCATCTCGCAGGTCATGCGGGTATCAAGAAATCTGTGCAACTCATCTCCCGCTTCTATTGGTGGCCGACTCTGGAGACGGATGTTGTGGACTTTGTGCGAGCCTGCACTATCTGTGCCCGGGATAAGACTCCTCGCCAGAAGCCCGCTGGTTTTCTTCATCCTCTGCCTGTCCCCGAACAGCCTTGGTCTCTGATTGGTATGGATTTTATTACTGATTTACCCCCTTCCCGTGGCAACACTGTTATTTGGGTGGTCGTTGATCGATTCTCCAAAATGGCACATTTCATCCCTCTTCCTGGTCTTCCTTCTGCGCCTCAGTTGGCTAAACAATTTTTTGTACACATTTTTCGTCTTCACGGATTGCCTACGCAGATTGTCTCGGATAGAGGCGTCCAATTCGTGTCTAAATTCTGGAGGGCTCTCTGTAAACAACTCAAGATTAAATTAAATTTTTCTTCTGCATATCATCCCCAGTCCAATGGACAAGTAGAAAGGATTAACCAGATCTTGGGTGATTATTTGCGACATTTTGTTTCCTCCCGCCAGGATGACTGGGCAGATCTCCTCCCATGGGCCGAATTCTCGTATAACTTCAGGGTCTCTGAGTCTTCCTCCAAATCCCCATTTTTCGTGGTGTACGGCCGTCACCCTCTTCCCCCCCTCCCTACTCCCTTGCCCTCTGGTCTGCCCGCTGTGGATGAAATTTCTCGTGACCTTTCCATCATATGGAGAGAGACCCAAAATTCTCTCTTACAGGCTTCATCACGCATGAAGAAGTTCGCGGATAAGAAAAGAAGAGCTCCCCCCGTTTTTTCCCCTGGAGACAAGGTATGGCTCTCCGCTAAATATGTCCGCTTCCGTGTCCCTAGCTACAAGTTGGGACCACGCTATCTTGGTCCTTTCAAAATTTTGTGTCAAATTAATCCTGTCTCTTATAAACTTCTTCTTCCTCCCTCTCTTCGTATCCCTAATGCCTTTCACGTCTCTCTTCTCAAACCACTCATCCTCAACCGTTTTTCTCCCAAGTCTGTTCCTCCCACTCCTGTTTCCGGCTCCTCGGACATCTTCTCGGTCAAAGAAATTTTAGCTGCCAAAAAGGTCAGAGGGAGAAATTTTTTTTTAGTGGACTGGGAGGGTTGTGGTCCTGAAGAGAGATCCTGGGAACCTGAGGACAACATCCTAGACAAAAGTCTGCTCCTCAGGTTCTCAGGCTCTAAGAAGAGGGGGAGACCCAAGGGGGGGGGTACTGTTACGCCGAGCGCTCCGGGTCCCCGCTCCTCCCCGGAGCGCTCGCTTCACTCTCCCCGCGGCAGCGCTCCGGTCACGTCCTCTGACCCGGGGCGCTGCGATTCCGCTGCCAGCCGGGATGCGATTCGCGATGCGGGTAGCGCCCGCTCGCGATGCGCACCCCGGCTCCCCTACCTGACTCGCTCTCCGTCTGTTCTGTCCCGGCGCGCGCGGCCCCGCTCCCTAGGTCTCTGCGATTTAAAGGGCCACTGCGCCGCTGATTGGCGCAGTGGTTCCAATTAGTGTTTACACCTGTGCACTTCCCTATATCACCTCACTTCCCCTTCACTCCCTCGCCGGATCTTGTTGCCTTAGTGCCAGTGAAAGCGTTCCTTGTGTGTTCCTTGCCTGTGTTTCCAGACCTTCTGCCGTTGCCCCTGACTACGATCCTTGCTGCCTGCCCCGACCTTCTGCTACGTCCGACCTTGCTTTTGCCTACTCCCTTGTACCGCGCCTATCTTCAGCAGCCAGAGAGGTGAGCCGTTGCTAGTGGATACGACCTGGTCACTACCGCCGCAGCAAGACCATCCCGCTTTGCGGCGGGCTCTGGTGAAAACCAGTAGTGGCTTAGAACCGGTCCACTAGCACGGTCCACGCCAATCCCTCTCTGGCACAGAGGATCCACTACCTGCCAGCCGGCATCGTGACAATTTGCATAAATATATTCTGCAGTTAAAACAGCTTTAACCATATGTCTCCCAACCTGGGACATAACAAGTAACTAAGAAGCCCTATAGTTAATCTTATTATGGGGCCCCACTCTTGTATTACCACCTTATGGGATAACACACACAATGGTGTTACAGTAGTAAATATTTATACACACAGTGAAGTTATAATGAAGTGATAGCATTCCTAGTGAAAAGATTGACATGCATAGTGATGTCACAGTATAAGGATAGGACATAGTGATATCATAGTACAGTGACCTACTTTGTGACATTACAGCACAGGACATATACAAACAGCATTGTTGCAGTGCAGGGTTAGTGCCCGTAATGATATAGTGCAGGGATAATGCACACAAAAGGTCACCATGGACACTGTGACTTCAAAACATAGAAGAAGAAAACCTATAATGATGTTACGTGCAGGTCATAGTGCTGGAACCATACAAAAAATTACTTAGGACGAGGTTGCATTCATTTTCCCTCATCCCATGTATGGTGATCACTAACTGTACCTTAGGTATTAGTGTAAATGGGACCCCATTACTTGTTGGCCCCATAGCAGATGCTGTGCCCATAACTCAAAAATGGCTTTATGAGCACCAAGACTGTCTAACTACATCTGAGTTTCACCCCTGGAATAACATCTGTATTTGACTCCAACTGGAAATAACTCAACTGACTGACCTTAGGGCAGTAAAAGATGGGCAGACTGCTACATGATGATCAACTAGATTGGCACTCATTTAAAGGGA
The DNA here is from genome assembly GCF_029499605.1 of Hyla sarda. Taxonomy (NCBI): domain Eukaryota; kingdom Metazoa; phylum Chordata; class Amphibia; order Anura; family Hylidae; genus Hyla; species Hyla sarda. The sequence continues at coordinate 422,965,564 of NC_079189.1, forward strand.
ATTGGTCACTTCCATACATTCTATGGAGCTGCATACACCTGCAGCTCCATAAAATGTGGACCCTTCTTTTATCTTATGCTTGTTCAAGTTATAAAAGCAAACTTTTAATAATAAAGTTTAACCAGTCCATGACCAAGGGGGTACATGTATGCCCTGGTCCCGTTTACAGGGTTTAAACTGTTCTCAACGGGTTAAACCTGGTCGGTCCCGGTTGCTACGGGCAGCCAGGACCCACGGCTAATTCCGGGCACCACCGATCGGCCCGATTCCCGGCATTAACCCTTTAGATGCCATGATCAAAGTTGATTGCGGTGTCTAAAATGAAAGTGAAACTATCTCGTCAGCTCAGCGGAGCTGATGGGGACTATTGCTACAAAATCATGATGTCTCAATCAGCTTATCGGATGACAAGAGGCCCTCACCTGCCTCTTCATCATCCGTTCGGCACTCTGCTGCACCATGCCTGCTCAGCAGGCTAGAGCAGCAGAGCACTGAGAACACTGATCAATGCTATCAATATGTACAATCAGAAGATTGCATGTTGTAGCCCCCTGTTGCGGCAAAAAAAAAAAAAGTGTAAAAAAAATAAGTTAATAAAAGTGAATTAACCCCTTTCCTGTTAAAAGTTTGAATCACCCCCCTTTTCCCCTAATTTAAATAAAATAATGTAATACAAAATAAAAATAATCATATGTGGTACACCCACGTGCGTAAATGTCCAAACTTGGTAAATGGCAGTCAATGACAGTCAATGGCATACACGTAAAAAAAAATACCAAAGACCACAATTGTGCAGTTTTAGTCACTTCATATACCATAAAAACACTAATAAAAAGTGATCAAAAAGTCCAATCAAAACAAAAATGCCAACATACCAATAAAAACTACAGACCACAGTGCAAAATCCTATTACTTCCACTTGGTTTCATACCCCACACAATAAAATGTTATCCATAAAATATGTATCTATTGGGGTAGTAACTTGACTGAAGTTGTAAGAAAGGAAGGCGTCACAGGTGAAATTGTGCCATCTGGTTTGTTCTTTCCTTGGGCATTACAAAATAATACTGATATAGCCAGGGAAACAATGAGGGGAATTTATCAATAGTGTTGCTCGCGAATATTCACAATACGAATTTTATTCGCGAATATCGCATATTCGCGAATTTGCGAATATAGCGCTATATAATCGTAATTACGAATATTCGTTTTTTATTTTTATTTATTTTTCACAGTACACATCACAGTGATCATCCCTCTCTGCTTCCAGCTTGTGTGGTGTAAAGAAGGCTCTAATACTACTGTGTGAGACTGGTTTATGAATTTTCGCATATGCGGATTTTTGCTTATGCTAATTTAGTATATGCTAATTTTCACATTTGTTATTTGCACATACGCGAATTTTCGCATATTTTCGCATATGCGAAAATAAAACGAGAATATTACGAATATGCGAATATTCGCGAATATATGAGGAATACTCGTCCATATATTCACGAATATTCGCGAATTCGAATATGGCCTATGCCGCTCAACACTATTTATCAATGGCTCAAAAATTGGGGTCATGTTGCATAGTTTTCACCTCATTGCTCAAATTTGTGCAACTTTTTGTTTCTTTACAGATTCAAACAAATGTTGAAGTGCCCTACATGTGAGTATTCTTTGGTCAGTAGGTGTCATTTGCATACTGCAACATTTTCAGAAACATTGCACATTTTTGTACAATGTGACTTAAATTGTTGCACTGATAGGTGTCTAAACAAGACAGATTCACTAAATATTGTGCAACTTCTTGATAAGAGGGGCTGTATAAAAGAAGTAAATGATACATTACCCCCAATTATCTTATCTAATACCAATTATTATAGCCCTGTCTCTTGTGTACAGCTTGTCCTATTGATAGAATAGTTCCACCCATTGCTGACATCAGGTCACTTCTTGTTTGACGCAGGAAAACCGGTGAGAACAACAATACAAATGGATCTAATGGAGGTGAAGGGTCATTTCATTCTGCAGACCTATAAAATGTGGCATGTTTTATCCTTTACTATTGAAAAATAAACAATGTTGATGCCAATGGTAAGCGATGAACACACAGAATGATAACAGATACACATATAAAGCTAAGACACAGAAAATCAGGGAAATTATTTTCTGAATAGAAATGAATCGGTTGTCCACTTAGTCTGTTTCTAATTATTCTGTATAATCCAGCCCTTTGTAATGCAGCTGATGGAGACTTATGAATAAAATATGTCTTTTGACAGTGCGGTTCATTTGGAATCATTATAAAATTTTGTTCTAGCCAAGAATTTTAAATGATATGTAATTAAGGTACAGGGGGCTCCAAAAGCCTATACACAAGTTATTCTACTAATAATATACTACAAGATGCTATAGTCCTAAATTATACCCTGCCTTAGACAGCCCTAAATATGTCCCAAAGTACGTATAGGGAAATCATTGTGCCAGCCCAGGTTATTGTTCTAATTCTAACTCTTAAAAGAGTTTAACTTTTCTTTTTTTGTCAAAATGGTTCAGAACAGATCAAAATCAATCCATTGCACAATTACTGTACTAAGTAAATATGGAAATCTGGAGAGAGATCGTAACAAAATGTAAGTTTCCTGGATTTACTTGGGCATATGGAACGTATCAGTTTTTCTGCAACACATTTTTTATTTTTATTTGTTCATATTCCCAAAATAAGATTAAATGAACTCTTTTAATAGAAAGGAACATTAAACCTGTTAAAGGGGTTTTCCCACAATGCAAAGTTGGTAACATTTACATAGAGGCTGCAGCATTGGCGGAACTGCTAAGTTTTTACATATCCATAACAGCTTTACCAAGGGGTTAAAGACACCATAGGAGCTGTTTTTTCCCTGTAACGGGAGCTCCAGTAGATGCTATATTTACAACTGCATAATGAACAAATATGTATAAAGTGTATGTGTCATCTAGTAGGCTTGTATGACCTCTTCAGGGGCATACTTATAGAAAATGAAATAAAAATATAGTAAAATGTATACTAACCTCTTAATCACCTGCGGTTATACAGTATACCGGCAATTATAATACTAATAATAGTAATAACAACAATATATACAGGGTGGGCCATTTATATGGATACACCTTAATAAAATGAGAATGGTTGGTGATATTAACTTCCTGTTTGTGGCACATTAGTATATGTGAGGGGGGGAAACTTTTCAAAGATGGGTGGTGACCATGGCGGCCATTTTGAAGTTGGCCATTTTGAATCAAACTTTAGTTTTTTTCAATAGGAAGAGGGTCATGTGACACATCAAACTTATTGGGAATTTCACAATAAAAACAATGATGTGCTTGGTTCTAACGTAACTTTATTCTTTCATGAGTTATTTACAAGTTTCTGACCACTTATAAAATGTGTTCAATGTGCTGCCCATTGTGTTGGATTGTCAATGCAACCCTCTTCTCCCACTCTTCACACACTCATAGCAACACCGCAGGAGAAATGCTAGCACAGGCTTCCAGTATCCGTAGTTTCAGCTGCTGCAAAATGCGCAAAACAAAAATGTGAACAGGACCCTCAGTTTACGCAGAAGATTTTGTTCAGTGATGAGGCAAACTTTTATGTGAATGGTGAAGTTAACAAACAAAACCACCGCTATTGGTCTGACACTAACCCACATTGGAGAGATCCTTCCAAGACTGTTGGAACACAAACATTTATGGTATGGTGTGGTATATGGGGTACAAAGATAGTGGAGCCATTCTTCATCAATGGAAACCTCAAGGCCACTGGATATGCCAAATTGCAAATTGATGATGTGTTTCCCTCTTTATGCCCTGAAGCTGGCACATTCCCTGAGTTTTTCCAGCAAGATGGTGCACCACCACATTATGAGTGTCAGGTCCGAGCATTCCTAGATGAACAGTTTCCTGGAAAGTGGATTGGTCATCGTGAGCCAGTTGAATAGCCCCTAAGGTCTCCCGATCTGACCCCTTTAAACTTTTATTTTTGGGGTCATCTGAAGGCAATTGTCTATGCTGTGAAGATACGAGATGTGCAGCACTTGAAACTACGGATACTGGAAGCCTGTGCTAGCATTTCTCCTGCAGTGTTGCTATCAGTGTGTGAAGAGTGGGAGAAGAGGGTTGCATTGACAATCCAACACAATGGGAAGCACATTGAACACATTTTACAAGTGGTCAGAAACTTGTAAATAACTCATGAAAGAATAAAGTTATGTTAAAACCAAGCACATCATTGTTTTTCTTGTGAAATTCCCAATAAGTTTGATGTGTCACATGACCCTCTTCCTATTTAAAAAACAAAAGTTGGATTCAAAATGGCCGACTTCAAAATGGCCGCCATGGTCACCACCCATCTTGAAAAGTTTCCCCCCTCACATATACTAATGTGCCACAAACAGGAAGTTAATATCACCAACCATTCCCATTTTATTAAGGTGTATCCATATAAATGGCCCACCCTGTATACTATATGTATAGTATTATTTTTGTTAATACTTTCAAATGACAAAGAAACAGAAAAACAGTTCAATGAATATTTGAACACAATAGTGAGTGAATCATCCATATTTGATAACAGCAGGTCCTTCCCGATCTAACACTTGTACAAATACAGATAGTTTCTGTTAACCAATTTCTATTAACAACATGATAATGTACAAGTAAAAGTATAAGTATTACAAAGGGTGAGCCTACCCTGTTCTTGCAAATGTCGGATGTTTCACATATATTTAAATTCTCCAAATGCTGGCAAAACAGCCATGATCTATCGACAACCTCTGAAGGTGTCCTGTAGTATCTGCCACAAAGATGATAATAGTCCTTTGAAGGTATTCACATCTCGTCTTTTCAGCTTTCTGGGACAGTGTGGTATATTTACATTTGCCATAGATGGTCAGGAAGCCGAAAATGGCTGAAGTCGGGCAAGTTACAGAATTTGCATAACTCTGATTGACTTTGATGGGAGTTGAACCAAAGACACTGTTTGTGCAACCCCAGGACATAAGTGAAGAGAACAAGGCTGTCATCACTAAATCCAACATTATAATATAAAATATATTGTGTTCCAGTAAATAGTTGCTTTATTATTTGTGAGTTTTACAAAGCTATGTTTAGCTTATGCTACCCCATGTCAGCTCCCTGACACTTTAAATTAGGCATCTTAATTACATAATTGAAAGCAATTTTCTCAGCAGAAGCACAAAAATTTGTGTAGAATGCTAGAATTACTCTATTTCACTGCGTTAAATACATCATTAGCAAGCTGACATTCAAAATTATAGAACCATACCAAGTTCATGGGTTGAATGGTAAAAAATGGAGAAGATTACAGGGAGAAAAGTAATGATTTTTTAGATCAACAAGGTAAATTTCTTGCACTTAAAGCTGTCAATTTAGCTAAAAAAAAATGTAAAGTGAATAGAAAGAAAATAGAAAACCTGGGATGCATAGGGATAAAATATGTCTGGAGAGATTACAAGGGGTTTGTGGGATTTTTTCCATAAATTGCCTATCTAACCAATTGGTTAGCTTAACTGGGTTGCCAGTTGTCAGACCGCCATTGATCAGTTACTGATGGTCATCAATAATATAATATAGAAAAATCCATAAAACTCCTTGAACTACGGTAAATATCTATATTTCTTAATTTATAATAAGTTGTATCATCATTTGAAATAGGTTTATTTGCAACACCAGGCATAGCCCATGGTGGCAACTAGTGTATGGGGGTCTTAAATCTACAATTAGAAAAGAAAAACAAGAAGAAAATATGTAGTATTTACTTTTTATTTGTAAAAATAATACATGTGATATATTCTCCTTAAAGTGTTAATATTCATCCCTGCACATAGCATTGCTGCATTAACATGCTCTGTATGTTGTTACACGGAATCCTTATGGGTCCATAGTAGGAACTTGTAGGCAATGTGCTGATCTATTGTTTTGTACTGTAGGGGAGGTACTTTCTTAAATGTTTTTTTCATATAAGCATTAAAGGAGTACTGCAGTGTTAGACACTCATACCCCCAGCCAAAGGCATCATCCAATTTAGTGGCACCACAACTCTCCTATTATGTTACCATCATATTTATCTTACATAATTAAGTCTACATCTTACATTTTAGTAAATATTTAACTTTTTCTATTTATGTGTAAACACTAAAGAAATGACACTCTGCTACAATGTAAAGTAGTGAGTGTACAGCCTGTATAATAGTGTTTAATATTGAGTCCCCTCAAAATCTCAACACAAAGCCATTTAAGGGGTTATCCACCATAAGGTGATTTTAGTACATACCTGGCAGACAGTAATGGACATGCCGGATCTGCACTTGTCTTATGGCTAAATGGCTATGTTGTGAGATTACCATAACACTGTGGCTAGCTTTTTGTGAACTTGTATTTCCTGTTTGACTTTTCTTTTTTTTTTTTTTTACTACAAATCCAATAATTCTATTTTCCTCCTTCCCACACATCACCCACCCATTGAAACATAAATGAGCTGCATCCATTCAAAGACCTGTAGTTTTCAATCAGGTTGCCTACAGCTGTTGCATTAGTTGCAGATTGATCCCTCTACCCATTTAAGCAGACAGGTTTCCTGTCATCAGCTGACTAGTGAGTCAGGTCTCGGCCACATTGCAAGCTGGGAAAAATTCGAGACCACAGTCATTTTGTATGCTGATAAAAATAAATAGTGTAGTGAAAATCACAGAAGAATTGTGAGAAAACCATCCCCCACAGGTACAGACACTATATTATGAACTACACTAACTTTACAGCCCCTGTAGCATAGTCAAATAAAAAAAAATTCCCGGAATACCCCTTTAATGTCTAAACTTAGGAAACAAAAGTGAGTATACTCCAAAGGGAAAATGTCCAAATTGGTCCATTTTAGCAATTTTCCCTTTTCGGTGTCATGTGACTTGTTAGTGTTATAAAGTCTCAGATGTAATTGGGCAGCAGGTGTCTTAAATATAGTGTTATCACTTTCATACTTTCTACTACTGTTCACTTAACCCCTTAGGAACTGAGCCCTTTTTCACCTTAAAGGGGTATTACAGGAAAAAATAATATTTTTATATATCAACTGGCTCCAGAAAGTTAAACAGATTTGTAAATTACTTCTATTAGAAAATCTTAATCCTTTTAATAATTGTCCCCTGCTGAAGTTGAGTTGTGCTTTTCTTTCTGACAACAGTGCTCTCTGCCTACATCTCTGTCTGTCTCGGAAACTGCACAGAGCAGAATAGGTTTGCTATGGGGATTTACTTCTACTCTGGACAGTTCCCGAGACAGGTGTCATCAGAGAGCACTTACACAGAAAAGAACAACTCAACTTCAGCAGCTCATAAGTACTGAAAGGATTAAGATTTTTTAATAGAAGTAATTTACAAATGTGTTTTTTAACTGTTTAAAGTTGATATATAAAAAAAAGTTTTTCCTGGATAACCCCTTTAAGGACTCCCCTTTTTTGCAATTCTGACCACTTTTCACTTTATGCATTAATATCTCTGAGATGCCTTTACCTTTTATTCTGATTCCGAGATAGTTTTTTGTGAAATATTCTACTTTAACATAGTAGTAAATTTTTGTCATTTCTTGCATCCTTTCATGGTGAAAAATCCCAAAATGTCATGAAAATTTAGAAAATGTAGCATTTTTCTAACTTTGAAACTTTCTGCTTGTAAGGAAAAAAGACATTCCAAATAAATTATTTATTGATTCACAAGTACAATATGTGTACTTTATGTTGGCATCATAAAGTTGACATGTTTTTACTTTTTGAAGACATTAGAGGGACCCGGGGTTTTTCTGTTTTTGCATTTTCTTTTTTTTTCCTCCTTACTTTTAAAAAATCATAACTCTTTCAATTTTGCACATAAAAATCCATATGATGGCTTATTTTTTTGCGCCACTAATTCTACTTTGTAATGACATCATTTTACTCAAAAATCTACAGTGAAACGGAAAAAAAATCATTGTGAGACAAACTTGGAAAAAAAAACCATTTTGTAACTTTTGGGGGCTTCCGTTTCTACGCAGTACATTTTTCTGTAAAAATGACAACTTATCTTTATTCTATAGGTCCATATGATAAAAATGATACCCTACTTATATAGGTTTGATTTTGTTGTACTTCTGGAAAAAATCATAATTACATGCAGGAAAATTTATACGTTTAAAATTGTCATCTTCTGACCCCTATAAGTTTAACATTTTTCTGTGTATGGGGCGGTATGAGGGCTCATTTTTTGCGCCGTGATCTGAAGTTTTTAGCGGTACCATTTTTGCATTGATAGGACTTATTGATCAATTTTCAATCAACTTTTTATTCAGGTTTTCATGACATAAAAAGTGACCAAAAATTCACTATTTTGGAGTTTGGAATTTTTTTGCGCATACGCCATTGACCGTGCAGTTTAATTAAATGGCACTGTCATGAAATAAAAAATTGATATGTTGTAGTACTTAAGTACTACAATATATCTCTAATATAGTTTAAAGGGGTATTCCAGGCAAAAACTATTTTTTATATATCAACTGGCTCCGGAAGGTTAAACAGATTTGTAAATTATTTCTATTAAAAAATCTTAATCCTTCCAATAGTTATTAGCTTCTGAAGTTGAGTTGCTGTTTTCTGTCTAACTGCTTTCTGATGACTCACGTCCCGGGAGCTGTCCAGCTCCTATGGGGATATTCTCCCATCATGCAAGGGATATTCTCCCATCATGCACAGCTCCCGTGACATCATCATTGAGCAGTTAGACAGAAAACTTCAGAAGCTAATAACTATTGGAATGATTAAGATTTTTTAATAGAAGTAATTTACAAATCTGTTTAACTTTCCGGAGCCAGTTGATATATATGAAAAAATTTTTTTTTACCTGGAATACCCCTTTAATAAAAAAAAAAGTGATTTTAAACCAGTTTAAAATTACTTTTAAATTCGGCCACTAGGGGTCACCCTCCTAGTGGCTGAATGCATTCGGCAGTGACGTCACTACAGAATTTCGTCTCATTTGAGCCTGGCAAATGAGTCGAAATTCCAGTCACTGTGGTGCTCGCTCCGGCCTGTCAATCAAACAGGCGAGAGCGAGCACAGTGAAATCCAGGGCTGCGCTTTGGCTCCCTAGACTCACACACTGGCCGCCTCCCTGCTGCATATTCTCCCTGCAGCAGGGAGGCACATGGCTCTTACCTCTCCTTACAGCCGCGGCTCCAGTGGGGATACGCCGAGTCCTCACAGCTGTGTCCTGTCATTACCGGGGGGAGCGCATTATACGGAGACGGGGGGCGCCATTTACAGGAGGGCCCATCACACACTGAGCAACAAGCGTGTGCTCGGCTTCCTGTCATGCTCCTACACTCTGGTAACTCTCTCTTTGGTTCTGGAGGACTTTCAATCCTCCAGAAACATAGAGACAGTTTCCAGAGTGTACAGGCATGACAGGAAGCCGGGCACACGCTTGTTGCTTGCTACGGACCCCCGCTCATGGTCCGGCACAGGTGAGGGGGGGTGGGCGATATTGGTCGGGGGCTGGGTGTCTTCCAACACAGGGTGCCTCCAGTTGTTTCACCACTACAACTCCCAGCATGCCCTGACAGCAAATAGATGTCAGGGCATGCTGGGAGTTGTAGTGGTTAAACAGCTGGAGGCACCCTGTCAGGAGAACTAAGGGCTGAAGTTGGCCCCCAGCAGGCATCAGTGATGTGTGTGCCTGCTGGGGAAGTCTGCCTGGTAGTGAGCACACTACCAGGCAGACAAAATGCCATTTTTAAGATAATAAAAAAATAAAAAATAAAGGCAGGGAGGGGGTTAGGGATAGATGGGCAATAGGCAGGGACAGAAAAAAAAGAGGATGGTGGGAGCTACCCTTTAATGATATATTTTTTTATAATTTGGACATTTCCACACGCGGCAATACCACATATGTTTATTTTTATTTACACTTTTTTTTTTCAAATGGGAAAAGGGAGGTGATTCAAACTTTTATTGGGAAAGGTGTTAAATGATCTTTATTCACTTTTTTATGCAATGTTATAGCTCCCATAGGGAGCTATAACACTGCACACACTGATCTTTTACAGTGGATTTCAGGGGCCTTTCTTTGAGAAATACCCCATAAGTTACCCCATTATAGAAACTGCACCCCCCAAAGTATTCAAACTTACATTCAGAAAGTTTGTTAACCCTTTAGGTGTTTCACAGGAATAGCAGCAAAGTGAAGGAAAAAATTCAAAAGCTTCATTTTTTACACTCGCATGTTTTTGTAGAGCCATTTTTTTTTAATTTTTACTAGGGGTAAAAGGAGAGAAATCCCCCCAAATTTGTAACCCAATTTGTGCTTGAGTAAGGAAATACCTCATAAGTGGATGTAAAGTGTTCTGCAGGTGCAGTAGAGGGCTCAAAAGAGAAATGGGGATTGGGGGGCATGTTGCATTTAGGAAGCCCCCACATGTGTTTGGCTACTTTTAGCTAAAGTCGGATGTGTAAATGATAATATTTTTTTCTCTTAAATGCTGGTCTTTCCCCAAATTTTAAATTTTTACAACGGGTAATAGGAGAAAATGCCCCCAAAAATTTGTAACTCCATTTCTTGGAGTATGGAAATGCCCCATGTGTGGACATCAAGTGCTCTGCTGGTGCACTACAATGCTCAGAAGAGAAGGAGTCACATTTGGCTTTTGGAAAGGAAATTTTGCAGAAATGGTTTTTGGGGGGCATGTCACATTTAGGAGGCCCCTATGGTGCCAGAACAGCAAAAAAAAAAAAAAAAAAAAAACACATAGAATACTATTTTGGAAACTACACCCTTCAAGGAACAAGGAACATAACAAGGGGTACAGTGAGCCTTAACACCCCACAGGTGTTTGATGACTTTTCGTTAAAGTCGGATGTGTAAATGAAATTTTTTTTTCTAAAAAATTTTTTCGAAAAGGGGGAGAAAATGCCCCCAAAATTTGTAACACCATTTCTTCTGAGTATGGAAATACCGCATATGTGAATGTAAAGTGCTCTGTGGGCGATCTACAATGCTCAGAAGAGAAGTGCCATTGACATTTTGGAGAGAGAATTTGTTTGGAATGGAAGTCGAGGGCCATGTGCATTTACAAAGCTACCATGGTGCCAGAGCTGTGGACCCCCCCCCCCACATGTGACCCCATTTTGGAAACTACACCCCTCACAGTATTTAATAAGGGGTGCAGTGAGCATCTACACGCCCTGGCTTTTGACAGATCTTTGGAACAGTGGGTTGTGCAAAATTAGAAATTACATTTTTCATTTTCACGGACTACGTTTCCAAAAATATGTCAGAAACCTGTGGGGCGTAAATGCTCACTGCACCCCTTACTACATTATGTGAGAAGTGTAGTTTCTAAAATGGGGTCACATGTTGGGGGGGTCCATTGTCTCTGGCACAATGGGGGGCTTTGTAAACAAACATGGCCTTCTATTCTGGACAAATTTTCTCTCCAAAAGCCCAATGGTACTCCTTCTTTTCTGAACATTGTAGTGCGCCCGCAGAGCACTTTACATCTACAAATGGGGTATGTTCTTACTCAGAAGAAATGGGGTTGCACATTTCTGGAGGCTTTTTTCCTATTTTCCCTTGTTAAAATGAAAAATTTAGGGTAACACCAGCATTTTAGTAAAAAAACATTTTTTTTCCAATTTCCCATCCAACTTTAAAGAAAATTTGTCAAACACCTGTGGGGTGTTAAGTCTCACTATACCCCTTGTTACGTTCCACGAGGGGTATAGTTTCCAAAATGGTGTCACATGTGATTATAATTTTTTTTGCATTTAAGTCAGAACCGCTGTAAAATCAGTCAACCCAGCCAATTTAGGCCTCAAATGTACATAGTGCGCTCTCACTCCTGAGCCCTGTTGTGCATCCGCAGAGAATTTTATGCCTACATAATGGGTATTTTAGGGCTCAGGAGAAATTGTGTTACAAATTTTGGGAGTCTCTTTTTCCTTTTACCTCTTGTGAAAATGAAAAGTATGGGGCAACACCAGCAGGTTAGTGTTTTTTGTTTTTTTTACAATAACATGCTGGTGTAGACCCCAACTTTACATTTTCATAAGGGGTAAAAGGAGAAAAATCCCACCAAAATTTGTTAGGCAATTTCTTGCGAGTACGGAAATACCCCATATGTGCAACTAAACTGTTGCCTTGAAATACGATAGGGCTCGGAAGTGAAAGAGCGCCATTGGCATTTGAGGCCTAAATTGGGGATTTGCATAGGGATGGACCCGGATGCATAAATTACACTTGCCTCCGATGCCATAATTACCCTACGGCAGTGTTTCCCAAAAAAGGTGCATCCAGCTGTTGCAAATCTTGCAGCATGCCTGGACAGTCAAAGGCTGTCCGGCAATACTGGGAGGCTCCGTTTTAGAAACACTGCCGTACCAGACATTTTTCATTTTTATTTGGGGGGAGTGGTATATGTATATGCAGTGTTTTACTTTTTATTTTGTGTAGTGTAGTGCTTTTTGGGTACATTTACACGGCGGGGGTTTACAGCGAGTTTCCCGCTGGGAGTTTGAGCTGCAGCAGAAAATTTGCTGCATCTCAAACTTACAGCAAGAAAGTCACTGTACATTCACATGGGGCAGGGGGGGGGGCAAACCTTCAGCTGTTGCAAAACTACAACTTCCAGTATGCCCTTACATGCTGGAGGTTGAAGTTGTGCAACAGTTGGAGGCTCACTGGCTGCAGAACACTGAGAGTTTGTTACTTAACTCGTGTCTCGCAACTAGTGTGCCTCCAGCTGTAGCAAAACAACAACTCCCAGCATGTACGGTCTATCAGTGCATGCTGGGAGTTGTAGTTTGTAACAGGTGTAAGCACACTACTTGCGAGACACTGAGTTAAGTAACAAACTCTCAGTGTTCTGCAGCCAGTTAGCCTCCAACTGTTGCATAACTCAGCATGCAGTGAAAGCTGAAGAGCATGATGGGACTTGTAGTTATGCAGCAGCTGGAGGCATACTACTAAAACTCCCAGCATACCCTTTGGCTGCCGTGCATGCTGGGGTTGTAGTTATGCAACAGCTGGAGGCACATTGGTTGAAAAACACTGGGAGTTTGTTACTTAACTCAGTATTTTACAATAAGTGTAACTCCAGCTGTTGCAAAACTACAACTACCAGCATGTACGGCACACTGGTTGCGAAACAATGAGTTAAGTAACAAACTCTGTGTTTCGTTACCAGTGTGCCTTCAGGTGTTGCAAAACTACAACTCTCAACATGCACTTAGAGCCAAAGAGCATGCTGGGACTTGTAGTTATGCAACAGCTGGAGGCACACTACTGCAACTCCCAGCATGCCCTTTGGCTGTCAGTGCATGCTGGGGGTTGTAGTTATGCAATAGCTGGAGGCACATTTTTTCTATGAAAAAGTGTGCCTCCAGCTGTTACATAACTACAACTCCCAGCATGCCCTTTTGTGCATGCTGGGAGTTGTTGCTAAGCAACAGCAGGAGACCAGCCTTACTTCCTGCTGCTGCTGAAGCATCCCCAGGCCTGTCACCGCTTATTCTGCTCCTGGGGCCCCGATCCTGCCGCTGATGCCTGGGATCGGGGGCCCCCGCTCAAGGTACAGACTCCCGGCACCCGCTCTTGTACTCCGGAATAGGGGCAGAGTGGGTGGCGTTAGGGACACCCTCACAGCAGGAGTCCTGATTTGTCAGCCGTTACCAGTGCCACCTCACCTCACCAGTGCCACCTCACTCCTGCGGCTGAAGGGCGATAGGTGGTGTCTCGGACGGCACCTACAACCCTTTTTTTTCCCGAGTCACCGGAGACCTGATTGACCCGGAATTGCTGCAAATCACTGATCTGAATTGATCTCAGGACCTCCCCAGGTGTTGTCACAGGATGACTGCTGAATGATATCAGTAGGAATCCCGGTCTGGTCCCTGCCCGGCGAGCGGCGGGGACCAGAATTCCCATGGGCGTCCAGGCATGTGCTGGGTCTTCAAGGATCAGAGATGCATGGAGGAACCTTTAATCCCTGCGTCCCCAAGAGGTTAAATGGGCACTATCATTAACACTAATGTTTGCTCTTGCACTCATAGTGGTACATAAAAAATCTTTCTAATGTACTTTGTTTATAGAAAAAAATTTGTTTTCTATGTTTCATTTGGCATGCTGCCTTATTCAATCATAACTCATCTCACACTGAACTGCTCTGGGCTGTGTGTATCAGGTACTCTTTAAGGTTTTACATGGCACCTCAGGGCAAAAAACTCTCTGAGAAAAAAAAACAATTGTTCTACATAAAGGCGTCCTAGGCTATAAGAAAGGATGACTACACATGCTCAGGGTCATAGCCAATGGTTGTCTTTGGGAGATAGACATGTAGGTGCTGCCAACATTGCTGCAGAGGTTGAATTGGTGGGGGTTCAGCCTGTTAGTGCTAAGACCATACACCTCACACAGCATCAAATTGGTCTGTATGACTGTTGTCATAGAAGGAAACCTCTTCTAAAATTGATGCAATAAAAAGCCTGCAAACGGTTTGCTAAACATAAGCAGACAAAGCACATGATTTATTGGAACCATGTCCTGTGGTCCGATGAGACCAAAATAAATAAATTAATTTCAGAGGGTATCAAGAATGTGTGAAAGCAACCAGGTAAGGAGTGCAAAGACAAGTGTTTTTCATGCCTACAATCAAATAAGATAGTGGAAGCGTCATGGTTTGGGGTTACATGAGTGTCACTAAGGAGTTACAGTTCATTGAGGAAACCATGAATGGCCATTTGTACTGTGTGTGTTTTTTTTTTTCTTACCCATTAAGTGGAGTGGAGTTGTGCAAAAATGTCTGTGATTTTTCAAATAATTACATCTAATAAATGTGTCTAAAAACCCATGTGACTTAAACCTCACACCCTTTTTAGACCTAAAACTAAACATGATGGGGGAGATTTATCAAAACTTGGGTAGAGAAAGATGAAAGAAGAAATGTGATTAGTTATTATGGGCATCTTCACCACTCTTCATCTACACAGGTTTTGATCAATCTCCCCAGATGAGTGTGGCAGAAAGCCACAAAAATAGCCTGAAATTTTTTTTCTAAATAACCAAAGCCCCAGATTTATCAATCTGCCGAAAACAAAATCTTCACGTTTTGCCATTGTAACCAATAACAACTCAGCTTTCATTTTACTAGAGCTCCTTAATATATAAAAGCTGAGCTGTGATTGGTTGTTATGGACAAAGGCAGTTTGATAAATCTGGGCCATAGACTGAAACAATAGTGTAAAATGAGCCAGAAAAAGGACACAAAGTTTTGTAAATCCCCCCCCCCCCCTGTCATGCAAGCACTGTGCCTTGGTCTGTATTTTAAGAAGTTGTCCAGCCCTAGAAAAAAATTTTGACAAGGGTGCCATAAAAATAAAAAGAAAGTCATACTATTCAACTATTCTACCACAATTCCTCGTAGCTGCCATTCACTGCTGCTTTCAGGTTTCTATGATAGGCGACCACAGAGTAAGGCTGGGTTCACACTACGATTTGTAACTACGGTTCCCGTATACGGCTGGGAGGAGGGGGGGCGGGCCTTAATAGCGGCGCCCGCCCTCAGCCGTATAGAGGAACCGTATTTAATGCATGTCTATGAGCCAACCGGAGTGCGTTTTTGGCCGTATGCGGTTTCCCGACCGCAGGCAAAAATGTGGTCGACCGCGTTTTTGCCTACGGTCGGTAAACCACATACGGCCGAAAAAGCAGCCGACCGGAGGCTGCCGTTCACTCCGGTCGGCTCATAGACATGCATTAAATACGGTTCCCCTATACGGCTGATTGCGGGCGCCGTGATTAAGCCCCACCCCCCCTCCTCCCAGCCATATATGGGAACCGTAGTTACAAATCGTAGTGTGAACCCAGCCTAACTTCCAGCTCAGTAATTTAGTCAAATATTTTAACAATTTTTCTTTTGTCAATACTGCTGAAATACGACTTATATTTTACCATGTATCTTTTCAAAAGGGAATTACAATTGGTCAAAAGAAATGGGCAATCAGTGTGGCAGCATGGTACAACCTGGGTAATTGTCATAAAACTGCATCTAAAAGCAGCTGAACACCAGGCAACACTTCTTGGAAATGTAATTATCAAGTTGCCTTCTGCCTGGATGCAAGGTTTCATAGTTACCAAGGTTGGATGTAGGCCATTGCCCATCACGTTCAGCTAATTAACTTTAAATTTGTTATGTTGATCCAGAGGAAAGTAAAACAAAACCACTGTGAACCATCTACCTTCCTCTATTACAGCTTGAAAGGAGAAACAGTCCTAGCAGTGAAAGAAACACTTATTCTGTAATGACCAATGTTTTCTGAAATGTTTACACAGTCCATGAGGAGTAACAATTGAATACATAAGGATTTTTTTCTATTCTGTCTTTACTGCCAAAGTATTTCAGAATTCCAGTGCAAAATTGTGAATTGCCCAACATTAGCAAGTGGTTGGTACCACTTGGGATCATCTGTAGCAGGCACTTGGGGGCATCTTTGGTTAAGGTAAATAAATCTTGTTTGTGTTCGGGGCTTCACACTCGTGCTTGTGATTAAAACGATACATACCTGTTTGGAAGACATTAAACTTAACAAAGCGGTCAGATTTGTGCCCATAACCACGACAGAGGTAACGCCTTTAGTGGGCATACACTGTAATGGATGAATTGGAAGAAAAGAGGAGGTTTGGGAGGGTCCGCAAACATCACGTACGCCCCATCAGTAGGTGCAGGGGCATATAACCCCGTCCCTACCCACAATTTCTAAATGCCCTGCTTATAAGTGCAGGGGCAGAATACTCATGCCCCTCACACAAATACAGCCTGATAGGCTTACACTTGTGTTCGGGGATTCACACTCGTGCTCGTGATTACAACGATACATACATACCTGTATGGAAGACATTAAACTTAACAAAGCGGTCAGATTTGTGCCCATAACCATGACGAAGGGCATGCCTTTAGTGGGCAAAAAGTGAACCTAGTAGGAAATAACAGAATTTATAATCATGAACCAATACCACAACCTTAACACAAGACCCAATTTAGAATCTGCAAACTAGCTGGCCTAGTAATCGATGCCCGGTACCGAAGCACTGTGGTAGTCATTCCCAATCTGTAAAAAACGAGCCGGCACTGAAACAAGATCAAGCTGACTCACAAGCAGATAAAGCCTCTTTAACATACTTGCCAATGACATCCTGGCAAGAAAGAAAGCTGGATTGCGTGGCTTAATGCAACAGGCAACATAGGCGTCAATGATAGAAATGAATATGTGTCTTTTCTTTGATTTTGCTGTTTTAATGTTATTTTGTTAAATGCATATCTATTGTGTTGTTGTATTTACTTTTGACAGTCCACATGATCTAACCCCATGGTCACATGATGTTGGTGTTGTGTCTGGTTGCCTGGCGACGGCGGGGCACCGTCTCTATGTAATGTCGAGGTGGCGCGCCGCCGCCGTCACATCTGGCTTGAGGAAGTGCGCACAGTGCACAAAACAACTTGTTCCGGCTGCCCCTCCTCCATCCAACTCCCCCGCCTTTACCCCGCTTGATATCACAGCTCCGTGAATAAAGAAGTACCTGCCTGGTGAGTGTCGCTCCATCTGTTTTCTTCTTCCACTTCAGTTGCTACTGTTTCAGAGCTGAGCACCGCCGTTACAGGTTTCCTACGTCTGGCTCCAGTCGAGTTGCGTTCCTCCGTGATTTCTTGTGGCTTAGTTCTTGTATTGCCAGCTTTCTACCTCTATGTATACATGACAGAGTCCAAATGGCATGACAAGATGCTCGAAATGTCCATCTTGGGTATTGAACGCAGTCTTCCATTAGTCCCCTTTATCTCCTACAAACCCTAGGTGCGAGCGTTTCCCTGTGGCTGTGGACGTACAGGACAATCTTTAAGGAAATGATCAGCACTGGCGCAGTAGAGACACAGATTCTCAGCTGGGCGTTGAGTTCTTTCTTGCAGAGTCAGGCGAGACCGATCCACCTGCATAGCCTCCACTGCGGGAGGCAAGGTAGAAGGTTGCGGTGGTTGCTGGAAGACTGGAGCCGACCTAGGAAAGCGTCGAGGTCGTGCTGATTCCCTTTCTTCACGTTGTTCCTCACGTCTCTCAGAGAAATGGATATGAATCCGGGATGCCAATAGTATTAGTTCATTCAAATTGGATGGCAACTCCCGGGCAGCGAGGACATCTTTTATCTGGCTAGATAATCCCCTCTTAAATGTAGCGCAGAGAGCTTCATTATTCCAAGACAACTCCGACGCCAGGGACACGCGCGCTGGTGCTGTGATGCAGAGCAGGAGGCAGCAGGGGAGTGAGGTAAGGGACGGGCCGGGACTCGCATGCATGCGATGTGAATCCTGGCCCCACCGGCAGCAGAGACCGTGCGCTCATGGCCGCCATGCACGGAAAGTAACAGGAGCAACCAGATGACAGTGGTAAGAAGCGAGGATGGGGCCACATGAAACCCCATGCATTTCATCGCTACCAAGGCGACTTCCTCAGGGGGTGAATAACTGCCAATCACAATAAAAATGTGCTCATAGTTAGGACCAGCTCTTCCTAAAGGGCATTTACATATACAATATATTTTTCACATTTCCAGCTCCATAAAAGTGCAGAAAAGATGAACATTTGGGACATAATTTACATTAGTAAGATTGGTGAAATGAAAGCATCTGATATTCTATTGAATTATAAGAGTAAAATTTGCATCTCGAGTTACATAGCATAAAAGGGGCCCCATAGCAAAGACTGAAATGAGCCTCTTATTACTGGTGACCGATTTTGCCTCTGAAAGTAAGACCTGTTTTTTTATTTCCATTTATTTCTACATTTCTTAGATTAGTACTTTCTTTTATTGTCTAAGTGAAGTCCTTATCAGTAGCAGAAGGAATGATATCAATTAGGGCCTGGCCTCCTTACTCCAAGGACCCCATAGCAGCCACATGGTCTATTTCTAAGTTTTATATGTCCTTGACTAGCTGACTGGGTCAGAGCATTTCCTAAATGACAGATATTATATATTATGGGGGGTTCCTGGTGTGCAGTGGTTCGTACCTACCAACAATAATGCAAGGAACGACAACAGGTGGACCAGAGAAGAGGTCATGGATGCCCTTTGCGCATTAATGCACACGAGGAACAAAAGCTTACTGAAAAGCTACTGTAGTACCAATTACTGGAAAAGTTAATGGCTATAATAGAAAGTTGTAAAACACACAGGGCTTCACATCTAGCTGTGTATGAGATTGTATAGCCACAAACCAGTCAGAGACCCCTGTCCACTGTCGAATTTATCTTCAATGAGCAAATGAGCATCAGAACCATAAGGACCATTGGGACCATATCCTAAAGATGGAAAAATAGAAGAACCTGAGTTGGGATGAGCCACAAGATTTTTGTATTATCCTTATTGTATCCTTTTTTATCCTTAATGTTTAGAATTTAGTTTTGGAGAAACAAGAATTATGTGCACCAGCTGAGGCCTATATAGCCTTTTCTCTCTTTATTGGACAGAGGAAATTGATTTCTATCGTCTTTCCATATTAGTCTGAATCTGTGCAGGTAAAACTATTTAACTGTGGATGTACATTTAGAAGCTGGCCTTCTTCTGAAACTTTGCTGTGGCGGAGATTGGAATTTTAACACCGTGACACAGATTTTTCATGTTTCGATTTTATGCTGCAGCAGAAGGTGTCATGGTGTTTTAGTTCACACTTTTCAAAGGGAATGTTAATTCCCTGATAACTCATGGATAGACTCAGTATAGCAGAGAATGATCTTTGACCATATGAAAATGTGACAATACTGGTTAAATAGTTCAGCCAGTTAAATATTATATTTAAATCATACATTTTCTTCAATCGGAATAATTTTCTCTCTTTTTTTTTTTATGCACCTGTGTCTAGATTTAGCTGTTATATGCTTGTTATAGTGTCTGGTCTTCTGATTCTCTCCTCCAGCATCCACATAATAAGTTCAGTGCTGGTGCGAAGAAGCTATATTTCAAGTGCTCTGATTTTTATTTGCTGGCTGAAAAATTACAGGAATTACTTCCCATGGACACTGGACACACTGGGTGAATGTTCTGAGAGGAAATTGAAAAAAAAAAAAAAAAAAAAAAAAAACATCAAGAAGCACCATATCAAGCATGCAACCACAATATCAAATTACAGAAATGTTTTTGGAAAAATATTTTAAATAATTCCAATTGAAAAAAAAAATATTACATTTATCTGAGAATTGTAATATGGGACTACCTCTAAAAACAATCAGATTTCTTTTCTCATTTTTAAAAAGGACTCTGAAAAAAAGAAAGATATCTGTTTTTTACGTGGCCTTTATCTACTAACTTTAACCCCTTAAGGACATTGGGGGAGATTTATCAAAACCTGTGCAAAAGGAAAAGTTGACGAGATGCCCATAGCAACCAATCAGATGGCTTCTTTCATTTTTACAGGGTTCTCTAAAAAATAAAAGAAGCAATCTGATTGGTTGCTATGGGCAACTGGTCAACTTTTCCTCTACACAGGTTTTGATAAATCTCCCCCATTGGATACAAATGTATGTCCTCATGCACTGGTACTTCACATACCAGGGTGCACATGTGACCTGTATATGAACGGAACTCAGGAGCTCCGGTTTCTTCATGCACTGCTGGAATAGCAGTCAAGGACCTGCCAGTAGTGACGAACATCACGGATAAGGCTGATGTCTGCCATTAACCCCTCAGAAGCTATGATCTATAATAAATGTAAGCTAAATAGTAAAAAAAAAACGTTAAAAAAAATGTGAATAAGCACCTCCCCCAATAAATTGCCCCCTTTTAGCCAAAAAAAAGTGTAAAAAAATAAATAATGAACATATTTGGTATTGGCATGTGCTTAAATGTACGAACTATCAAATATAATGTAAATTATCTCGTATGGTGAATGGTGTAAATGTAAAAACAAAGCCCAAAATTGCTGCTTTTTGGTCTCATCACATTCCAAAAAAAATTAAGTAAAAGTGATTAAAAAGTTCAAATTAATAGGCAGAATGTATAGTTTATTAATTAAGAATAATATTAAATATGATCCGCCAAAAAGGAGAGAAAATGGAGTATAGACATAGGGGAAATAGACAGTATATGTTGGAATAATATTTTTTTGAAATATTGAAGCTTCCTCTTTGAGTGTTAGCCATAAAGTATCAGAAATAAAATTAGCCCATAGATTATGCCAAACTCCTCTGGTCTTATTCAGAATGGGAAAGAGAAAAGACCCCTCCTGTCCTAAATGTCAAAAAGATGGAGCTGATTTATGTAATGTAATATGGGAATGTAATATGGGAATGTGACAAACTTCAGTGTTTTTAGGAAAAGGTTTTAGAGAAAATGTCAGTGAAAATCAAAAGTAATATTGTCTCCGTTATTTTTGGGTTAGGCATAGAGTTTAGGTAACAAATCAGTCTGCTTGAAAACTTTGGGAATGGCAAAAATCTTAATCTTGGAAACTGCTTTCTAACCGGCTAGATGGTGTAGATAGGATGAGGAGGTATGAGTTAGTTTATTATAAAAACAAGGGAAAGGAGCCTATGATAGAAAGAGAATGGAGTAAATGGAAATAATTAGAACTTGGCCAATGCCGGGCTGGTGGGGGGTGGGGGTAGAGCAGGGGGAGGTAGGGGAGGGGTAATGGGTGTTAATGAAATTATAGGAAAGGGGTTATAAGTTAAAGAGACACTTATTGTACACAAATATACACTGAACTGCAGATCAAGAAGTAAAAAATATGAGCCCTCATACAGCCCCATATATGGAAAAGTTAGGAAGTTATAGGTGGTCAAAATAGGGCAATTTTAAACATTCAGAATAAAAAAAAACATGTCCTTTTACCGTAAAGTATAGAGGGAAAACGAAACCCTCAAAAATTGCAAAATTGCAGTTTTCTTTTCAATTTCCCCAAATTATATTTTTTGGGTTTTGCTTCATATTTTATGGTAAACAAAGTGATTTAATTAAAAAATATAATTGGTCATGTAAAAAACAACTGTGGCACAGGTTGAGCGTTCCTTTTGCTCCAAACAGGATCCTGCTCCCTGCGGTCTGTACATATTTACTTTAATGGTGTTGGAATCAAACACATTTACGGGTGATTTTTAATGATCCCAATAAAAGTTACATTTTAGGCACTACCCTGAACACATTTATAATTTTGTTCCCTTGATACAAAAATCTAAACAACAACCTTTAGGGGTCACTCCCCAAGGGGTAAGCCCTAAAACTTGAAACCCCCCTAAAACTTATTTACTTTATTGAATTCATAGGTTAAAATCCAGTGGATATCTCATTAAACATGTAGTAATTTTAAAACTACAGTCTGAGTTCCTTATTGCATATAACACATCCCTGGGTTACATTTAATTATGTTTAATAGCTGATTCAGTTTCTCTGGATGTCTTTGGTACTCATGTAAAATGGACATAAGTCTGGTATTATAATTGATCTCAGTCACCCCCCCCCCCCCCCGACGTTTCGTCAGCAACGCTGACTTTCTCAAGGGAATGAGGCTGACGGTTTATGAGACCGGACCGTCGGGCTTATATGTGTTCCGTTTGTGATCTTTTCTATCACAGCATCATTGTGCGCATCAGGGCTATCCAATAGTGGCGATATACGTTACAGCTCCTCTCATTATAGCCAATCTGCTTGCGTCCACATGACTGCATGTCATAGTTTTGTTAGTATTGAGCCTATCTAAGCTCACTCATGTGATATGTACGTCATCTTCGGCATTGCATAGATTCGTAGCGCCGCGCATGACAGTTAACTTAGCAGGTGTCGTGTGCTATTGCTGATAACTGCGGCTGCGCATCCCCTAGAGCCGTGGTCAGTGTATTATTCCTCCCTCTTCCAGGTGATCTTTGCACATGTCATGACACTTAGGTTCTGCTGTGTGTGTTAGAATATCTGCATCTGCGCTGGGTTCTTTATGATTATGCGCATGTCTGTGGACTTAGAACATTGTTCCGTGTACTGAAGGTATTCAGGCTATACCAAAGTTACATAAGGTATATCCAGATCGATTACTGCATACTATTAAATATCTCTATCAATGTGTATACTAGAGTATAGGAGGTATTTCTGGTGGAATCCAAAAATTGAATTAAGTTTATATTGCTATAATGATGTTAATAAATTGTAGAGTTATCTTATATTTTCCAATATTTATTATTTCCACCAGTATAATTGTTATAGTTATCCTCAGCATGATAAGTTAGATCCATAGTATAAAAATTATTATTCCAGTATACTTATAGTATACTAATATGAAGATATATATAATGTGCGTGATCCAATATAAAGTCCACTGTAACACGTCAGAGGAACTGTCATCATTTGTGTTATGTCAAATTCTCTATGTAGGAGTCTTGATCATATTAAGTGTGTTTGTTATATATATATATATATATATATATATATATATATATATATATGTATTTATTATTGACTTATCATTTGAACTGTTCTTATTTTATTCTAGAATATAATTCCATATCCCCCGATGCCGGCTCCCCCTCCATCATCCCGAAGGAGAGACGCCAACATGGTAAGCATGAAGTTGCTATAAAGTTGTATGAAATTATTATATGTATTAATGGATGCTATATTCCATATTTGTTATAACCAATTTGTCTAATAGGTAAGTATCACACTTGGTACGGATCTTGGTCTAGCAAGAGATTGTATACCTTATATATATTGTATAATATGTCATAGCCCTGATGGGTCACAATTTAACTGTTGTGTACTTTTTATACTATACTCATCATTAATTAAGCCTAAAATTGGTCCTTATGATACATATATCATAAGAAATTGTTTGAGATATATTAAATATTTTTCTGTTATTCCAAAAATGACATGAATGAGAAGCCTTCATTTAGGCCCCTAGGGCTCCTACTTTGTGGTCGATAGATCCATTTGGCCTCTTCTCTCAAAAAGATTTGATCTACATCTCCTTTTCCTTCTCCCATCCTAATTTGGCAGAGGCCCCAGAATTTTATCTGGTCCATCTGGTTATTGTGAGTCATTCTCATATGTCTGGCTATGGGGGTATCTGTGTTAGTCCGAATAGTACTCATGTGCTTGCCAATACATCACCTTAATTCTTGTGTGGTTTTACCCACGTACAGTTTGGGGCAGGTGCAGCTTGCTACATAGAGTACGTTTTTGCTGCTACAATTAATTAAATCCAAAATCTTATATATTCTACTGTACACATGGTTGGTAAATGATTTTGTTTTGGGAAGAACCTTACATGTGGAACAATGTCCACATGGATAGGAACCAGGTGGAGGTTGTGGTAACCAGGTCTTATTGCTGGATGTTGTTTCATTAAAATGAACAGGTCTCTTAAATTTGGTTCCCTGCAGTATGTAGTATTGGGCTCATATGGGTCTGAAGATGAAAATATATTGGAGTTTTGGCTCTCAGAAGGCGAGGAGGAAAAAAAAAATACAAAAATAAAATTGGCTGTGTCCTCAAGGGCAAAATGGGGTTAAGATCCGCTTTATTTCAATGACTACCTAAAATAAAATCTGTCTTTATAAATTTGAATGTCTCCTATAAGGCTTGGTTCACATATGTCTGCATCCAGCATTGGTGAACTCAGCCTAAATTTGGACGCAACTGATGTTGTAACTGGTGACAACGTGCATCAGTTGTCATCAGTTGTATAGCATCAGGCGTCCATTGTTTCTAGATGCCGTCTGGCATGTCCAACCATCTGGCTTCAAAATTGGGACACTGGATGATTGTGAACTGTCCCATTCAAATGTATGGGATCAGTTCTAGCATCAGTTTCCCTCCGATGCACCCCAGAGAGAATCTATGATGGACACCTGATATATGTGAACGCAGCCTTACAAAACCTAATTCCGTCATTTGACAAGTCATGCACCACATTGTAGCTGCTTCTTCAAGGGGGAATATCATGTCCTGGATGGAACCACTTTTTTCAACCTTGCCAATTACTGCTCAGCAAGACTAGAAATTTTTTCTTAACTACAATTCCTTTGTTTTTTTTTTTTTTTAAGCAATTTTAGTTCTACAGGTTGTTTAAATTTAGCTCACCTCTAGAAGCCAAGCAGCACTACATGGCATAGCTGTGAATGAAAATCACTTAGGTGGATTTGGTCTATATGGCCTCCACTCACAATTAGTACAAAGTGCAAGACAATGAGAGCACTGCCAGGATTCAGGTCATTCTAAAGATGTATTTACACGTGCAACATTTCAGACAAAATGTTACATGTTACAAGCTCTTGAATCCTGGTAATGTTGTTGCTTTCTTGCACTTTGTACTGCAGTCATAAACTTTATCACAAAACTGTAGCTATTCACAGTTAAAATACACATGGCTGTACTGTGCAGCAAAAAGCTGGTGCCATATGAATAGTGTTTAAAAATCGCCTAAACTGTTTCGCTAGATGACACACTTAAAAACAATTCTAAAGTAGCTGCTAACAATACATAATTAGTACTTGCTGTTCAAGTGCACTTCGGTCCATAAACCTGTAAGTCCAGCATTGGTCTCCTGCCCATTCTGTGGTACGATCGGTGCAGAGTGATGCAGCTCACTCTGGGCGGTACAGTAGCTTTGGCAACTGTATAATGTTCAGCAAGCTCCAGGCAGAAAAAGGCTAATGCACAGGACTCGCTTGGTGTTGTGTGGTTGCCTCAATGTGAGCTGCATCTCTGTGCTCAGATCTTTTTAGGACAGAAAGGAGACCAATTCTCGACTTATAGACAATGATACACACATTCAGTAACATACAATAAAGTTCAAAGGAATGTTATAGGATTAAAGCTTATCGAATAGATACACTGAAAGTCTTATCAGAGGATTCCATGTGTTCCTGTTTTTAAAACTAAAAGGGTAATACCAAGATTTAAAGTTATTCCCTATCCACAAAGGGATAGCAGTGTATGTCAAGCACGGTCCTCAAGAACCCCTAACAAGTCATGTTTTCTGCCTTTCTTTAGTCTTTCAAATGTGATATAATTATGGTCAGTGAATTAGGCATCACAACAGTTATTTTACCTGTGAAAGAATATGGAAATCCTGAAAACATGACCAGTTGGGAGGTCTTGAGGAGTGCGTTTGAGAAACACTGTCTTATAGGGAGGAAATGGAGTGGAGGCCAAGCAAGTGAAATGCTGCGACATGCAACTAGGGACCTCTGTTCTCCGTGGACCCCAATCAATCATCTTCTTATCACCTATCTTGTGGGTAGGGGATAACTTTGTATTTTAATAATCCTTCTACTTAATTTCATTAGTAATTTTCAGCTCAGCTACATTTTTTGTTATACAGTAGAATATAAGCACTTATAGTAAGTGGTATAGACTCGATTCACACATTTGTACTTATCATACAGTACCAGTCAAATGTTTGGACACATGACATTAATATTTTAGATTCTTCAATGCAGCCCCATTTTGTTTTGATGGCACCTTTTCCACACTCTTGGCATTCCATCAATCAACTTCATAAAGTAGCGGTGGAATGGTTTTTAACCCCTTAAGGACACAGACCATTTTCACCTCTAGGACGCAGCCCTTTTTTGCACATCTGACCACTGTCACTTTAAACATTAATAACTCTGGAATGCTTTTACTTATCAATCTGATTCCGAGATTGTTTTTTCGTGACATATTCTACTTTAACACAGTGATAAATTTTTGTGGTAACTTGCATCCTTTCTTGGTGAAAAATCCCAAAATTTGATGAAAAAATAGAAAATTTTGCATTTTTCTAACTTTGAAGCTCTCTGTTTGTAAGGAAAATGGATATTCCAAATTTTTTTTTTGGATTCACATATACAATATGTCTACTTTATATTTTCATCATAAAATTTATGAGTTTTTACTTTTGGAAGACACCAGAGGGCTTCAAAGTTCAGCAGCAATTTACAATTTTTCACAAAATTTTCAAACTCGCTATTTTTCATGGACCAGTTCAGGTTTGAAGTGGATTTGAAGGGTCTTCATATTAGAAATACCACATAAATGACCCCATTACAAAAACTGCACCCCCCAAAGTATTCAAAATTACATTCAGTAAGTGTTTTAACCCTTTAGGTGTTTCACAGGAAAAGCAGCAAAGTGAAGGAGAAAATTCAAAATCTTCATTTTTTACACTTGCATGTTCTTGTAGACCCAATTTTTGAATTTTTACAAGGGGTAAAAGGATAAAAAGGGGATTTTGGAGAGTACGTTTTTCTGAAATGTTTTTTTGGGGGCATGTTGCGTTTAGGAAGCCCTTATGGTGCCAAAACAGCAAAAAAAAAAAAACATGGCATACCATTTTGGAAACTAGACCCCTTGAGGAACGTAACAAGGAATTAAGTGAGCCTTAATACCCCACAGGTGTTTCATGACTTTTGCATATGTAAAGAAAAAAAAAATGTTTCACTAAAATGTGTGTTTCCCCCCAAATTTCACATTTTTGCAAGGGTTAATAGCAGAAAATACCCCCCAAAATTTGTAACACCATCTCTTCTGAGTATGGAGGTACCCCATAAGTTGACCTGAAGTGCATTACGGGCGAACTACAATGCTCAGAAGAGAAGGAGTCATATTTGGCTTTTTGAGAGCAAATTTTGCTCGGGGGGCATGTCGTATTTAGGAAGCCCCTATGGTGCCAGGACAGCAAAAAAAAAAATGACATGGCATACCATTTTGGAAACTAGACTCCTTGAGGAACGTAACAAGGGATAAAGTGAACCTTAATACCCCACAGGTGTTTCACGACTTTTGCATATGTAAAAAAAAATATTTTTTTTTACCAAAAATGCTTGGTTTAGCAAAAATTTTACATTTTTAAAAAAGGTAATAGCAGAAAATACCCCCCAAAATTTGAAGCCCAATTTCTCCCGATTCAGAAAACACCCAATATGGGGATGAAAAGTGCTCTGCTGGCGCACTACAGGTCTCAGAAGAGAAGGAGTCACATTTGGCTTTTTGGAAGCAAATTTTGCTCTGGGGGCATGCCGCATTTAGGAAGCACCTATGGTGCCAGGACAGAAAAAAAAAAAACACATGGCATACCATTTTGGAAACTAGACCCCTTGGGGAACGTAACAAGGGGTAAAGTGAACCTTAATACCCCACAGGTGTTTCACGACTTTTGCATATGTAAAAAAAAAATATTTTTTTTACACTAAAATGCTTGTTTTCCCCCAAATTTTACATTTTTACAAGGGATAATAGCAGAATGGAAATACCCAATAAGTGGACGTGAAGTGCACTGGGGGGCGAACTACAATGCTCAGAAGAGAAGGAGCATCATTGAGCTTTTGGAGAGAGAATTTGGCCATGTGCATTTCCAAAGCCCCCCCGTGGTGCCAGAACAGTGGACCCCCCCACATGTGACCCCATTTTTTAAACTACACCCCTCACGGAAGGTAATAAGGGGTGCAGGGAGAATTTACACCCCACTGGCATTTGACGGATCTTTGGAACAGTGGGCTGTGCAAATTAAAAATTTTATTTTTCATTTTCACAGATCCCTGTTTCAAAGATCTGTCAGACACCTGTGGGGTGTAAATGCTCACTGTACCCCTTATTACATTCCGTGAGGGGTGTAGTTTCCAAAATGGGGTCACATGTGGGTATTTATTGTTTTGCACTTATGTCAGAACCGCTGTAAAATCAGCCACCCCTGTGCAAATCACCAATTTAGACCTCAAATTTACATGGTGCACTCTCCCTTCTGAGCCTTGTTGTGCGTCCCCAGAACACTTTGCGCCCACATATGGGGTATTTCCGTCCTCAGGAGAAATTGCGTTACAAATTTTGGAGGCTTTTTTTCTTTTACCGCTTGTGAAATTTTAAAGTATGGAGCAACACCAGTATGTTAGTGTACAAAAATGTTTTTTTTTTACACTAACATGCTGGTGTAGACCCCAACTTTACCTTTTCATAAGGGGTAAAAGGAGAAAAAGCCCCCCAAAATTTGTTAGGCAATTTCTCCCGAGTACGGCGATACCCCATATGTGGCCCTAAACTGTTGCCTTGAAATACGACAGGGCTCCAAAGTGAGAGCGCCATGCGCATTTGAGGCCTAAATTAGGGATATGCATAGGGGTGGACATAGGGGTATTCTACACCAGTGATTCTCAAACAGGGTGCCTCCAGCTGTTGCTAAACTCCCAGTATGCTTGGACAGTCAATGGCTGTCCGGAAATGCTGGGAGTTTTTGTTTTGCAACAGCTGAAGGCTCCGTTTTGGAAACACAGCTGTAGGATACGTTTTTCATTTTTATTGGGGGGGGAAGGGGTGGTGGGGGGGGGCAGTGTAAATGTGTATATGTAGTGTTTTACTCTTTATTTTATGTTAGTGTAGTGTTTTTAGGTTACATTCACACTGACGGCGGATTACACTGAGTCTCCCGCTAGGAGTTTGAGCTGCGGCTGCAGCTCAAACTTGAAGCAGGGAACTCACTGTAATCCGTCGCCAGTGTGAATGTAACCTGTACATTCACATGGGAGGGGGGGGGACTACAACTCCCAGCATGCACTGACAGAACGGGAGTTGTAGTTTTGCAACAGCTGGAGGCACACTGGTTGGAAAATACTGAGTTAGGTAATAGAACCTATTACCTAACTCGGTATTTCCCAACCAGTGTGCCTCCAGCTGTTGCAGAACTACAACTCTCAGCATGTACTGATTGCCAAAGGGAATGCTGGGAGATGTAGTTATGCAACAGCTGGAGGCACGCACGTACAACTCCCAGCATGCCGATACAGCCATTTGCTGTTCCTGAATGCTGGGAGTTGTAGTTTTGCAAGATTTAGAGGGGTTCAGGCTGGAGATCACTGACAGTGGTCTCTAAACTGTGGCCCTCCAGATGTTGCAAAACTACAAATCTCAGCATGCTAAGACAGCAAACTGCTGTCTGGGCATGCTGGGAGTTGTAGTTTTGTAATATCTGGAGGGCTTCAGTTTAGAGACCACTGTCAGTGATCTCCAGCCTGAACCCCTCTAAATCTTGCAAAACTACAACTCCCAGCATGCCAACACAGCAAACAGCTGTCAAGGCATGGTGGGAGTTGTAGTTTTGCAACATCTGGAGGGCGACAGTTTAGAGACCACTCTCTAAACTGTCGCCCTGCAGATGTTGCTAGGCAACAGACTCCTGGACACGCGGCGTCATACTCACCTCCACCGCCGCCGTGATCACAGCCGCCGCTGGGTAAGTGACCACCGCTGCCGCCGCCGCCGCTACTACACGGTTCCCCCCGCTGTGCCCGGACACCGATGGGTGGACACAGCGCGGGGAACCGAACTTTAACCCCCCCGCCCCCAGTCTGCTCTTGGTTGGCCGCTCCGCCGATCAATAGCAGGGATAGGAGGCGTAGAAACCCTGCCACCTCACTCCTATCTCTTCAAGGGAATCGAGGGTGTCTTGGACACCCTCGATCCCCCTTATTTTATCGCGGAGCCGCCGTTGATGGGCAGGGGGAGAGCGCTCCCCCTGCAAACATCGTAGATGCCGTGATCAGAACTGATCACGGCATCTATGGGGTTAATGCTGCCGGGACCGGCGCGATCGCGGCCCCCGGCAGCTGCGGTGGGACTCCGGCTGTGATTGACAGCTGAGTCCCACCCGCGATCTCCTGCGTTGCCCGCGGCAGAGCAGGAGATCGCTTGGACGTATACATACGTCCATTTGCGCGAACGTGTAATTTGCCTGGACGTATGCATACGTCCAATAGCGGGAAGGGGTTAAGGAGTTTCCAGTGATGCTGAGCACTTTTTGGCTTCTTCTCCTTAACTTTGCAGTTCAACTCATCATAAACCATCTTGATTGGGTTTATGTTAGTTAATTGTGGAGGCCATGTCATATGACACAGCACTGTATCATGCTTCTTCTTGGACAAATAGCTCTTACATAGCCTGGAGGTGTGTTTGAGGTAATTGTCCTATTGAAAAACAACTTATGATCTCAATAGCAGAATACTGTACTATCCATGCTGGTTAAGTGTGCTATGAACTTGGAATAAATCCCCAATAGTTTCACCAGAAAAGCACACTCGCACCTCTTCCATGCCTCACACTGGAAACCACACATGTAGAAACCAACCTCTCAACATTTCTGCATTTCAAAAAGACATTGCAATAAAAAATCTTATATATTTTGACTCATCAAATCAAAATGTGGCAAAATGACCTGCATGGAGCATGTACTGGTGGTTTAGCTAGTATGCTTTAGGTCTGGGTAGGCATGGTCCCATAATGGCAGGGGGACAGAGCAGCTAATATGACATATTTTGTGTACTCTTAATTAAAGGGGTAATCCAGTAAAAACAGGGTTTGGCTGATACATATTCCGGTTTAAAAAATGTTTATGCTACTCAATTCCTTCATAGTTTTCATGTTTTCAATGTAAGCCTTCAATGTATAAAAAAAATTAACAAAAAAAACAAACAAGTAGTACCATCCATGGAATGAAAAGATATGTGTCACGTCTGGGAAGGGAAGGAGTGGACCCTATTCTCGCCCACTCTGCCTATCCCTGCCTATTTATGTAGCCGCCGTAGGTGACGGGTCCATAACCACAGTGACAGTCCCTCCCTAGACAAGTGATGGGAGTCACTGTCAAAAAAATAAACTACAATAATACAGACAAAGGTCAGGGTACAGTAGGAAGCAGACAGACTAACAAAAGCAAAACTAACACACACACAATAAGTCAAAGTCTACTATCCGTGTCAAAACCAGGAGTTGTCAGAGAGTGGAGCCAAAGGGTCAAAATGCCAGATGTAACAGAAACAGTATAAAGCTAGCTAGGGGTAAACAGAGCTCTTTAGCAGGCGAATATTGGGAGTGGACTGCCAGTTTAAATAGGCCCAGACTCATCAAGGTAAGCTGACCAGTCTCAGCAGACAGGCATAACCATAGCAACAAGAACAAACAAAAGCTCTCAGTGCAAATTAACCCTTTGGGTCCTTACAGTATGTTTATACTTTTGACTAATGCTGTACACTAGGTCCAGATTTATCAAACTGTGTGAGAGAAAACATGGAGTGATTTTCCCACAGCAGCCAGCTAACAAGCTATGGTAAAGTGAAACCTGAGCTGTGATTGGTTTCTGGGGGTAATTCACTCAATTTTTTCACTCACACAGTTTGATAAATCTGGGCCATTAACTTTTCTATAAATGTGTCCATTTGGTATATGTTTGAGGGGTGTACTTGGATTGCATTAATTTATAAATTTAGAACTGATAGCCAAGCTAGAATTCTATTTTTGTGGTTACATATGTTTGATGTATTTTTTACTCTACTGCATTCTGCTTCCATGGCTGTTCTCCATATTTTTGATTGCCAGTCTTGTCGATTTCTCTGTCCTTTTTTAGCTATGAATTTAATTTTATGGTTCATATGTAGAAAAAAAATTACATAAATGGAAAAAGGATTTAAAACATAAATTCATGAGAACCACGGACTCATACTATTTCATCCATTTCCAAATTTAAGCAAAGGCAGAACCTGAAGAACATGTATAAAGAACAAACATGAATACAGGTACAGTAGCCCTCAGTAGTGTAGACTCTCAGTTTTCACATTAGTAATCTTTGTCTGCTTAAATGTGGTCTCCTTTAGGGTGCATTCCCACATGGCGTATTTTGCTGCGTATTTGCTGCGTATTTGGTGCTGCGTATTTTCCTACCCATTGACTTCAACAGGGAAAATAAAATACGCAGCAGCAAATACGCAGCAAATACGCCGTGTGGGAACGTACCCTAAGTTTGCATTATAGTATCATTCAGTGTATTGAAAATCCATTGAGTACATTTGGTGTACATGGTGACATATAAGACTAAGGGACACTTCCGATCATTATTCTTGACATTTTCACAGACAATTTGTAACTGTTAAAAAAACAACTAAGCAAAAAAAAAAAAAAAAAAAAAACATAAAGGGTGAGATTCATCAAAACCTGTGCCGAGGAAAAGTTGACCAGTTGCCCATAGCAACCAATCAGATCGCTTCTTTCAATTTTAAAAAGGCTTCACAAAAAAGAAATAAATAATCTGATTGGTTGCTATGGGCAACTGGTCAACTTTTCCTCTGCACAGGTCTTGATGAATCCCCCCCCCCCCCAAAAAAAATAAATAAATAAATAAATATAAAGTGGCCAAAAGTTTTAACAGTGAGAGAAACAGTTTGCTGATTCAGGTTTTATAGTGGCAATTTGCATTAACTCTAGATTGTTATGAAAAGTAATTAGATGAATTGCTATAAATTGCAAAGCTATTCTTTGCCATGAAAATAAAATCACAAATACCCCCCTTTTTCACAGAATTTCAACCCTGACACGAAAATACCCACTAATTTCATTTCAGAGTTTCTTGTTAGCTCAATAGAAAAATTTAACAAAAATAAGCCTGCTGATATTGCTCTGTCTATGCTGATTTAACAAGCAGAAGGAGGGATGGTGCTGGAAATCATTGTTTCTTTTCGTTAACAAAGTAGTCATCATTGAGTTGCATCAAACAAGACAAGGACATTGTTGCTTCTTAACCAATAATTTATAGAATCAAAAAGAACTTCAAAGAGAGAGGTTTGAGTGTTGTCAAGAAGGCTTCAGCGCAGTGAAGAAAGTCCAGCAAGTGCCAGGACCAAATCCTAAAGAAGATTCAGCTACAGGATTAGTTTAACACCAGTGCAGAGCTTGCTCAGGAAAGACAGCAGGAAAATGTCAGTTCATCTACATACAAAGTGAGACAAAGGCTTTTGGAGGCTGGCATGATGGCAGGAAGGGCAGTAAAGTTCTCTTCAAGAAAAACATTAAGGACAGATTGACATTCTGCAAAAAGTACAAGGACTGGACTGCAGAGCACTGGGGTAAAGATATTTTCACTGATAAAGCCTTCCTCAGACTGTGACATCTGGAAAAATAGTTGTCCAGAAAAAGTGAGCATTACCATGAGTCTGAGTCTAATTTTGCCACTGCCATAAAGAATGGTAGCCAAACATTAGAGATGAGCGGATTTTTCGGAAAAAAAATTGGTTCGGGTCGAATTTATTTGTGTCGAATGGCTATTAAAAATGGCTGATATGGCCTACAAAGAGCCTCAATCGGAGTGTAGAACACTTTGCTTTGTCCTAAAACTCATAGAGAGTGTGCTGTTTTAGTGAATTAACACTGTCATTCAGTATGACATGCAGATTACAGGCATCGCTATTAGAATGTAATTTTAATTTAAAGTAATTTTAATTTATAAAAATTTTTTGATTACCCATTACCCATTCTGGTGATCATCGAGCTGGCAGACCACCGGTTCCTGGTGGCAGATGAGGAGACAATATAGTGGCTGAATGGCAAAGCCTGGAGTTGGCGGCAGCATGAGTAGAACATATAGTTCCTGAATGGCAGAACCTGGAGTTGGCAGAAGCATGAGGAGACCATATAGTGGCTGAATGGCAAAGCCTGGAGTTGGCGGAACCATAAGGAGACCATATGGTGGTAGAATGAGACAGCCCGGAGGTGGCAGCTGCAGCATCAGGAGTTCTGAAAGAGACACAGTGACAGAGTAATCCGGTGGGTGGAAATACCAGTACCCGGTGACGAAGGTGGGTGAAAAACAGTCTGATGCAGAGGAATGTTTGTAACTAGGGAGCAGCGCCTTAAATCTGTTTTGCACTATTCATATTTGTGAAGTGTTGGTGTGGCACCATGGTCAATGTGCTCTGATGCATCTGGCATTGGTAGGTGGAAATCCTGGCTGATTCATCTTCACAAAGGTCACATTTTTCATGGACAGACAAGTTCTCCTTGGGGTGACTATGGCCCCCGCCACACTAAACACCTTCTCTGATGGCACACTACTGGCCGGGCAGGACAGCTTTTTCAGGGCAAACTCTGCTAGTTGCGGCCACAAATCAAGCTTGGCTGCCCAGAAGTTCTTCAAGGTATGTTGATATGGGCATGTCAAGGTATGCCCCCACATGCTGGTTCAGGTCTTGCTCCAGGTGTACCTGCTGCTGAGTTGCTTCCATATACGGATGAAGAAAGCTACTCACCAGTGACTGTAGACTCAGGCTGCTGCTGATGGAGCTGCTCCTGCCACCCCACCCCTCCCCAGCAGCAATGGCAGTGGAAGGTAAGCGCAGAGGGCCCCCCCCCCCCCGAGTCAGAACTGCAAGTGGATGAACGATGGCATCAGCCAACTGACTACGTAGGATTTCTCTGTAGTAGGACAGTTTGTCCTCCCTCTCAGTGGGTGTAAAAAAGGCCCCCATTTTGTGTCGGTAATGAGGGTCCAAGAAGGTGGAGAGCCAGAAGTCTTCCTGCTGCCCAATGGTGACAATTCGGTGGTCACTATGCAAGCAAGTGTAAAGTGCAAAAGTGGGAAAAAGCCACCACTGGAAATAGAATGCACACCACCATGAAAACCAATTAATACATAATCTTTATTAATAATAGACAAAGAAGACATATGTCAAGTTTCTATTAAAAACAATAAAAAATGCTCCCTCAGGAGTGACAATACAATCTCAGCGACAAGGCCATGACCCCCCACTCCTGAGTAGTTGACCCCATCCTACAATACTGAATACAACCAGTTGTTGCCTCTATGTGGCTGAATAATGAAAGTGCAAAAAATAGTGCTATTGCATATGAATGAAGATAATGCCAATAGACAAAAAGTAGCACTTATATGTAAACAAATATTAACAATATCACAATACAGAGGTAAGGCAATAAGTGCTAAAATAATGAGGCCAAACTATCATATGCAAATCACAGAATAAATACAAATATAAACATAGCAAACCACATGAGCCAGCGACACAGATACCGGAGCAGGAACGGGGCCAGAGACCCGACGCGTTCCGTCACAAGCGACTTCCTCATGGGTCTTGTGGGTACTGTGTACCAAACCTCTCTTTTATACTAATGCTGTGGGTGTATAATTATTAAAATACCTGGCAGGTGCACACCTTGCATGTTCGCATCCCATAATGTGCTTCCAATAGGTAGTTCCGGTGCCGGAACTACACCATGTCTGTTTACTGCGTGTAACTGCACATGCCGTCCTGCGGTAATGCAGGACCTAGCGTGTACAGACGCAGATCATATGGGGGGAGATTTATCAAAACCTGTGCAGAGGAAAACTTGCCCAGTTGCCCATAGCAACCAATCAGCTTGCTTCTTTCATTTTTA
This sequence comes from Hyla sarda, assembly GCF_029499605.1. NCBI lineage: Eukaryota > Metazoa > Chordata > Amphibia > Anura > Hylidae > Hyla > Hyla sarda. The sequence continues at coordinate 423,001,848 of NC_079189.1, forward strand.
TGAAGGCCTGTGAAAAATCTGATTGGTTGCTATGGGCAACTGGGCAAGTTTTCCTCTGCACATGTTTTGATAAATCTCCCCCATGGTCCGTATCATATAACGTAATACTGATACTATGGAGGTGCGCATTCGCTGCAATTCTCTTACATCTCATCCTCTAATGATATATTAGCGCATGCATACCCTGTTGTAGGCATCCTTGCCGTGCGTGTGGGCCATATCATAAGATGTGTAGCCAATCACGCACCGCGTACCCTCCTTATATCTAAATAATGTCATCACCACTGGACCCATATTGTTAAAGCGATGTCCTCAACCTTAAAGTGTATGCACAGTGTCCAATAATCTAGGTACACCTAATGTGAATTCCATTTTTTTATTCTTATTATTATTTTTATTAATATTATGTTTTAGTTCTTTAAGTATTATTCTATATTTTTTTTCTTATTTGTTTTTATTTTTTAGTTTCTTCTTTTTACATATATTTTTTTATTATATTGTATTTGTTTAATTATTTTGAGAATTTACTATTATATGTAATTTAAATGCCGGCTTTATATATCTTTATATAATTTAATTTGTATACTCTATTTTACTATATATTTCTTACTAGTTATTTTTATCGATTATATTATTATTTACTTGTTGTTTTTATATATTTCTTTAAAAAATATTTATTTAATTGTTGTTTATCATCTATTTATTTTTTAGTAATATATATATATATATATATATATATATATATATATATATATATATATATATTCCCACCTCAACAGCGGCCTATTTTTTTTTATATATACATTTTTATTTTATTTCATTTTTTTAATTATTTTTTATATCTTTTTTATTTTTTTTATATTATTATTATTTATTATTATATATACATTTTTTTTATATATATATGTGGTCTGTACCAAACACCCAAACCTGAAAGTTAACAATATCGCCCGTGCCAGGGTGGACATATCAGATCACTGGCTAAATGATTGTAAACTGGAACGCATCTCATACTTTGCACCTGTCAGACATTATACAACACGCACAACATCACAAACTTGACTATGTTCATATTTGTATCATACATTTATATTCTTATTGAATATTACAATTATTGAAAGATTCAAAATTTCAAATGATAACAAACAATATAATAGAATAATAGAATAATGGCATAACACATGAGAAACTAAATACCATATTATTGCATTTAATGCTATTGGCATGTATCCAATCTGTCCCAAGTCAGATAAGGGAATCCCAAATTTGTGTCAACCCCAAAGAAAAAAGAGGGGAAAGTCCATAAGCCGCACATGGGATTCTTCAAAATACCTCATTTGATCAAGGTGGGAGAAATCTTCCAATTTCTAAATCCATTTTGGAGTCCTGAATTACGGAAAGTATTGAATATCCAACCTACAGGTAACCCGAAGCAAGTGAGCATGCATCCTGACATTTGTGCAAGTGACTTGGAGGGACTCCCTATTTCCATCTCCATGTCTCGGTACTGGTGGATACTGCTGGAGACCAATGGCAGAGACTAGGCCAAAATGCAGGAGACTTGCACAGGAGTAGCAGGAAGATAAGCAGAGATCCAGGCGAGGTATCAGGAGGAGACTTGATAATCCGTCAGCAGGTACACAAGGTTAGCAGGGTAAACCACAAGTGGAGGAACAGACCAGAGAGCAAGTTCCAGGCTAGAGGACTGTACAGGCAGGAACACAGACACAATACTCAAGCACTGAGCAACAGGCCTGAGGGGTTTATAAATCAGGCAGGAAGTAAGATGGCACCCAGCTGAGACACAATCCACCATCTTGACTGAGGGAAAACTTAAGGGAAAACTTAAGGGAAAACCAGTCCAGACTAAACAGGCATAGCAGAGCTATTCCTGACATTACTCCCACCTCAACAGCGGCCTCTGGACGTGACCTGCGTCGGCCTCCCAGGATGTCTTTAATGAAACTGTTTGATCAGTCGGGAAGCATTAATATTACTCACAGGTTCCCAAGAATTTTCTTCAGGCCCATAACCTTGCCACTTAACGAGGTATTGTAGTTGGTTCCTGAAAATTCTAGAGTCCAAGATTTCTTCTACAATAAACTGTTCTTGCCCATCTACCTCCACTGCATCAGGAGGAGAAGGAATACGTTCTGGAAAAGGGTTGAGCACAACGGGTTTTAACAGAGACACATGAAAAACAGGATGAATCTTCATGGATCATGGGAGTTGGAGCCGAACAGCTACTGGACTAATAATCCGGATAATCTTATAGGGCCCAATAAACTTCTGTCCCAGTTTTGGAGAAGGCACCTTAAGTTTCAAATTTCTGGTGGAGAGCCATACTTTATCTCCTACCTTAAACATTGGTGCTGGCCTACGAAATTTATCTGCCTCCTTCTTGTAGTTTTCTTGAGCCTTCTCTAATGTTGTTTTGATTAGTTCCAAATTTTGCGGTAACTTAGAAATCCTTTCCGCAACTGAAGGCATAGGTGAAACAGCAAGGAATTTGGGTAGAATATTTGGGTGATATCCCAAATTTGCAAAAAAAAAGGAGTTTGCTTAATGGAAGCATTTTGGGAGTTATTATAGGAAAACTCAGCTACCGGGAGTAGATCGACCCAATCATCTTGTAAATGACAGATATAGCATCGCAAGTGCTGTTCCAGGTTCGGATTTGTGCGCTCAGTTTGTTAGATTGTGGGTGAAAGGCGGTTGATAAGTTAACCTCAATATCAAGTGCTGAACAAAAACTCTGCCAAAATTTTGATGTAAACTGTACCCCACGATCTGAGATAATTTCATCAGGAACACCATGAAAACGAAATACATTCTGAACTACAAGGTCAGCAGTGTCTTTAGCGGAAGGTAGGCCGGTACATGGAATGAAGGGGCGCCTTGGTGAGCCGGTCAACTACTACCAGAATTGTATTTTTTCCTTTAGAGGCAGGTAGATCTACGATAAAGTCCATGGAAATGGAACCCCAGGGACGAGAGGGGATCGTTAAAGGCTGTAACAAACCCAAGGGCGAAGAACGTGGAGTCTTGCATCTAGCACAAACGTCACATGACAATACATATTTTCTTACGTCCTGTTGATAATTGGGCCACCAAAAGAAACGAGATATGAATTCCTGTGTCTTCTGCACTCCCTTGCGCCCAGCAATCTTGGAATCATGGGCAAGTTTTAGAATTTTCAATCTTACTGTTTCAGGTATATATAGCTGCTGCCTGTGGATCCATGTCTTGTTCTTAAGCGTTAAATGCACCTCATTAGGTGGTTGAGACAGCAAGGAATCTGTGTTATAGGCCTTACAGCAAGTCCTTATTATGGATTACTCCCACAAAGTTAGACTCAGAAACAATAGTTTTGGGTGGAATAATAGAAGAAGAATCATTGGAAAACATTTTAGATAGAGCATCCACTTTGCCATTTCGGGAACCAGGCCTTTATGAGATTACAAAGTTGAATTGGTTGAGAAAGAGACTCCAACGAGCTTGGCGAGGAGATAGACACTTGGCAGATCTAACAAATTCCAAGTTACAGTGATCAGTTAGAACAATTATTTGCTGTGAGGTTCCTTGAAGATGATGCCTCCATTCCTTGAAAGCTGCAATAATGGCCACCAGTTCTTTATTCCCCACATCATAGTTCTTCTCAGCGGGTGATAAACGTCGGGAGAAAAAGGCACAGGGATGCAATAAACCCTTGTTTCCTGTTCTCTGTGACAGAATAGCCCCTATAGCACAGTCTGAAGCATCTACTTCCACAATGAAGGCACATTCTGGGTCGGGATGAATTAACACTGGGGCTGTAGTGAACTTAGACTTTAGGAGACAAAAGGATTCTTGTGCTTGAGAAGACCAGGCAAAGGCATTTCTTTTCTTAGTCAACTGTGTAATAGGAGCAATGATCTCCGAGAAATTCCTAATAAAACGTCTATAGAAATTGGCAAAACATATGAAACGTTGAACATCTTTTATGTTTTTGGGGGTAGGCCAGTCTACTATTGCTTTAATCTTGCTAGAGTCCATGTGTAGACCACGGGGTGAAATTATATAACTTAGAAATTGGATTTCAGTCTGATGAAATTCACATTTTTCATTTTTAATGTAGAGTTGGTTCTCCCTTAAACGGTCCAGAATCAATTCCACATGTCTCTGATGTTCTTTCATAGAGTTGGAGAAAATTAAGTTATCATCCAAATAGATAACTACAAACTGATCCAAAAGGTCTCTGAACATATCATTGACGAGATGTTGGAAGGTAGCAGGGGCGTTGCAAAGACCAAATGGCATAACAAGATATTCAAAATGTCCATAACGTCACCTAAATGCTGTCTTCCATTCATCTCCGGATCTTATGCGGACCAAGTTATAAGCACCACGCAGGTCTAGCTTGGTGAACACTTTTGCATGTCGCACTCTCTCCAAAAGCTCCGGAATCAAAGGTAGAGGGTAGCGGTTCTTGATTGTAATTTTGTTAAGTTCCCTGTAATCAATGCAAGGTCTTAGAGAACCGTCCTTCTTTTTGACAAAGAATATGGGAGCCCCTGCAGGTGAGAAGGATGGGCCTATGAACCCCTTAGCCAGATTTTCTTCTATGTAGTCCTTGAGGGCTTTTAGTTCAGGGTCTGCCAAAGGGTAAATGTGTCCGAAGGGTATAGGGGCACCAGGAAGCAATTCTATGGGGCAGTCATAAGATCGATGTGGAGGAAGCTTGTCTGCATTTTGTTTCTCGCACACGTCCGCATAATCCTTATATACAGAGGGTAATTCTACCATTTTATTATCTTCAACTGGTTCTTTAGAATCTTGGTCAGAGTGCTCTGTCGAAAGACCATTCTCCCCAGGGAAACTTATTTCTTTAGTTTCCCAGTTTATGACAGGATTCTGTGCTTGTAACCATGGTAGGCCTAAAATAACAGGAAAATGTGGAGACGAGATCAACAGGAATGAGAGGACTTCATGGTGCTGGGGTGTTATAATGATCTCAAGTGGTTCCGTCTCTTGATCCCCAGGCCCAGAGCTCAGTGTAGATCCATCTACGGTTTCCATTACCACGGGTGAGAGCTTTTTGTTAAATCTGACCCCATGCTTTTGGGCAAAAGAAAGGTCCATGAAATTGCCACTAGCCCCAGAGTCCACCATAGCAGAGGTGGAAATCCACTGAGAATTAGTCAGAAACTTAATAGGAAGAAGGCAGTAGGAATCTTTATTTTCTTTCTTAATATGAGGGGCCACCGATGAGATGGAATGGATAGCTGCTTTCTCTGATAATTCTGTTTCAGAAACAATTGATTCCCCGTCCACAAAGTCAGGATCCGTAATGGCTGCCACCAATCTCCGAGGACAGCTAGGGCAGTTGATAAGAAAGTGATCAGATTTTCCGCAGTAGAAGCATAAACTTTCCCGGAGTATATGCTCTCTTCTGACAATGCTTTCATGCCTTAGTATGGTATCTACTTACATCAGCTCACTTCCTGATTCCCTTTGAATCTTTCCTTGTGGTTCCTTAGAGATAGTGACGGGCAAAGAAGGGTACTGCTTAGTATCAAAATTCAAGGTAGCCCATTTCTCTTGTCGTCGTTCAGACAGTCGGGTGTCAATCCTAATACAATGGTTAATAAATGCGTCTAAGCCTAAAGGGGCCTCTGCACGGGCAAGTTCATCTTTTAATGCGCTGGAGAGTCCTTTCCTAAAAAAAGACATTTTCGCTGCGTCATTCCAATCAGTGTCGATAGCCCACCTCTTGAACTCCATCGCATACTCGGTGACAGGGCGTCTGCCTGGGCGCAATGCTAGTAGTGCTGCTTCAGCCGTAGCACCTCGATTAGGGTCATCAAACATTTGACTCATGGCGTCGATGAAATCTTCAAGGTTGTTCAGCCGGGGGTCTTGGGTCTCAATCAGTGGACTAGCCCAGGCAATGGCTTTATGTGTCAGCAGCATAATGATACACAGGACTTTAGACCGGTCAGTAGGAAACTGGGTTGAATTTGCAACAAAGTATAGCCTACATTGATTGAGGAATCCCCGGAATTTGTCACGGTCTCCGCCAAATCTGAACGGCGGCAACTTAGGACTCATGACAGGCACGGAAATAGATGGTACAGAAGCTTGAGCCTCCAAGTGGGCTATCCGGTCAGATAATGTCTGCACCATCCCACGTAGCTCTTGAATTGTCTGTCCATAAATGTGGACATTGTGAGAAGTCTGTCCTTCAAAGGCATCATATTTGTTTTTTAACACCTGCATCTCGGTGTGCATATTAGCCAGAGTAGTCTGCAGCTGCTTAATGCGAACCTCCGAACTGCCAGTCCCAGCGGACTCCATTTTAGGCTTGAGTATCCTGTCACGATACTGGTGGATACTGCTGGAGACCAATGGCAGAGACTAGGCCAAAATGCAGGAGACTTGCACAGGAGTAGCAGGAAGATAAGCAGAGATCCAGGCCAGGTATCAGGAGGAGACTTGATAATCCGGCATGCACGATAATAACCGAGTTATCTCAATGTGTAGAGCGTATATACAATGCCTATACGACAGAGCTCCAGCCTCTCTGTTCAATAGTTCATGATTAGACACACGTGAATAGGGCGCAACTCCAGCTGACACGCCAGCAACAAAGATTTAGGTGAGTGTACACATGAATGTTATGACTCACTGTTTAGTAGAAAGTTTCTTTCAGGTTTATTCAAGTGTATTCAGGTATTTCATTGTCTCGCAGGACATCAGGTTAGCAGCATAACTAAGGGGGCTTGCCCGTGAAATGTTGGGCCATGACTGAAGGGAGCACGGAGCTTGTATCCACCTTTGCTGCTTGCATATTATGCTGCTAACCTGATGTCCTGCGAGACAATGAAATACCTGAATACACTTGAATAAACCTGAAAGAAACTTTCTACTAAACAGTGAGTCATAAAATAAATGTGTACACTCACCTAAATCTTTGTTGCCGGCGTGTCAGCTGGAGTTGCGCCCTATACACGTGTGTCTAATGAGAGACTTGATAATCCGTCAGCAGGTACACAAGGTTAGCAGGGTAAACCACAAGTGGAGGAACAGACCAGAGAGCAAGTTCCAGGCTAGAGGAGTGTACAGGCAGGAACACAGACACAATACTCAAGCACTGAGCAACAGGCCTGAGGGCAGGGGCGGATCCAGAGTCGAGTCTCGGGAGGGGCACTATTAGAGTATTTGGTGTTGGAGGACAGAAAATAAGATGTTGCTTACGGAACTTACAATATTAAATGTATCATACAGTCCTAACCTTGTTTAAGACTCTTAGGCCATGTTCACATGTCAGAATAATTATCAAATATACCAATTGCCACAGAATGGGAAAGTGCTAAATAAGTTTTTACCATTTGAAACTACAGCTTCCAGTATGACATAAGTAGTGGTAAGGGGATGCTGGGAGTTGTTGTTTCACCCATCATTACTGCAGAACTTCTTCAGTGACTACAGCTCTGATGGGACACACACAGGAGGATACAGAATGACATCAGTGACTACAGGTGACGTCTTCTCTATAGTCTTTCCTTATCTAATTCAGATGTACATACCACCGGGACTTGTTTCAGCTAAATGTTCTCCCTGCAGAACTTGATGCCCAGACGTCTCCTCACTATGTCAGCGGATTCTGATCCTCTATATGAAAACAATAATTATTATAATACTGCCAAACACTGTATTCTTCGAATATAATACTGGCACATACCTTCTGAATATAATTCTGACACACTGTACCTCCTGAATGTACAACACACTGTACCCTCTGAATATAATACCGCCACTCACCGTACCCTCTGAATATAATACTATCACACACCGTACCCTCTGAATATAATACTACCACACACTGCGCTATCTAAATATAATACTACCACACACTGTGCCCTCTGAATATAACACTACAACACACTGTGCCCTCTAAATTTAATACTAACAAACACTGCACTCTCTGAATATAATACTACCACACACTGCACTCTCTGAATATAATACTATCACACTGTGCCCTCTAAATTTAATACTACCACACACTGCACTCTCTGAATAGAATACTACCACACACTGCACTCTCTGAATATAATACTACCACACACTGTGCCCTCTAAATTTAATACTACCACACACTGCACTCTCTGAATAGAATACTACCACACACTGTACCCTCTGTATATAATACTACCAAACACTGCACTCTCTGAATATAATACTACCACACACTGCACTCTCTGAATATACTACCACACACTGTGCCCTCTAAATTTAATACTACCACACACTGCACTCTCTGAATAGAATACTACCACACACTGTACCCTCTGTATATAATACTACCACACACTGCACTCTCTGAATATAATACTACCACACACTGTACCCTCTAAATTTAATACTACCACACACTGCACTCTCTGAATATAACTTGCTGTGCAGTGCACCCTCTGAATAAAATACCCAAATGTATTGTGGCCCATAAAAAAATGTACCACCCCAGAAATTGCTCATAATCTACAATATACTTCTGAAATGCAGAACACTCTGTGCCTTCACATACAGTAATAATGCCCCATCTTGTGCCCCTACATATAATTATGACCCGTCCTGTTCCCCCACATAATAATGCCCTGTGCCCCTAATATATATTGCCCCCTGTGCTGTGCCCTTCACATATAATTCCCCGCTCTTTGCCCCTCACATATAATGCCCCCATCATGCGTCCCTCACATATAATGCCCCCTGTGCTGTGCCCCTCACATATAATGCCCCCCATGCTGTGTCCATTACATATAATGCTCCTGTCATATGCCCCACACATATAATGCCCCCTGTGCTGTGCCCTTCACATATAATGCCCCCGTTCTTTGCCCCTCACATATAATGCCCCCATCATGCACCCCTCCCATATAATGCCCCGTGCTGTGCCCTTCACATATAATGCCCCCGTTCTTTGCCCCTCACATATAATGCCCTCATAATGCGCCCCTCACATATAATGCCCCCTGTCCTGTCCAGTCAGGGGGCATTATATGTGAGGGGCACAGCACAGGGGGAATTATATGTTTGGGGCACATGACAGAAGCATTATATGTGAGGGGCACAGGACAGGAGGCATTATATGTGAGGGGCGCTTGATGGCGCATTATATATGAGGGGCACAAGATGGGGGCATTATATATGAGTGGCGCATGATGAGGGCATTATTTGTGAGGGGCACAGCACAGGGGGCATTATATGTGTGGGGCACAGCACAGGGGGCATTATATGTGATGGGCACAGAACAAGGGGCATTATATGTGTGGGGCACAGCACAGACATTATATGTGTGGGGAACAGCACAGGGGACATTATGTGTGGGGCACAGCACAGGGGGCATTATATGTGTGGGGCACAGCACAGGGGGCATTATATGTGTGGGGCACAGCACAGGGAGCATTATGTGTGGGGCACAGCACAGGGGGCATTATATGATATAATGCCCCCTCTGCTGTGCCCCACACATAATGCCCCCTGTGCTGTGCCCCACACATATAATGCCCCCTGTGCTGTGCCCCTCACATATAATGCCCCCTGTGCTGTGCTCCACACATATAATGCCCCCTGTGCTGTGCCCCTCACATATAATGCCCCCTGTGCTGTGCCCACACATATAAATTATATGTGTGGGGGGCACAGCACAGGGGGCATTATATGTGTGGGGCACAGCACAGGGGGTATTATATGTGTGGGGCACAGCACAGGGGGCAATATATCATATAATGCCCCCTGTGCTGTGCCCCACACATATAATACCCCTGTGCTGTGCCCCACACATATAATACCCCTGTGCTGTGCCCCCCACACATATAATTTATATGTGTGGGCACAGCACAGGGGGCATTATATGTGAGGGGCACAGCACAGGGGGCCCCCCCTGTCATGTGCTCTTAACATATAGTGCCCCCAGTGCTTTGCCCTGCAGCACCTCACATTAAAAATTCCCCTTTCTCTCCCCCCCCCCTAAGTTTTTAAATCCCCCTCCCCCTCCGATACAGTGCCCTTAACAGTGGCACATATTCCAAATCCCAAATCCCCTGGGCCCTGAGCATACTCTTCTTACTTACTGTATGCTGGCCGCGGGGACGGGATTTCCGGGCGCCCGCGCGATGATGTGACGTCATCGCGCCGGCCTGCAGAGGATCGCGTCCCCGCAGCTCACACGCTTGTGAGACTGCCTAGGTTAGTGAATGGTGGAGTGGAAGCTTACAGCTTCGGCTCCACCATTCTAGAGGGCGGGGGACAGCAATCTCGGGGGGGGGGGGGGGGGGGCAATTGCCCCGTTGCCCCCCCCCCCCCTGGATCCGCCACTGCCTGAGGGGATTATATATCAGACAGGAAGTAAGATGGCACCCAGCTGAGACACAATCCACCATCTTGACTGAGGGAAAACTTAAGGGAAAACCAGTCCAGACTAAACAGGCATAGCAGAGCTATTCCTGACACTCCCCTGCATACGCAGTCTGGAGCTGCTAACCTGTTAGCAGCTCCAGACTGCGTTCCACACACCTCTTTCCCGGCTGTAAGCCGTACAACATATTTCTCACACCTCCGCAGCAATCTAACTCTGAGGAAGGTCCAGGGATTGGACCGAAACGTCTGATTCTTACTGATTGCAAAATAAAATACAAATAATACTCACTTCTGCTTGAGTGCCGAGTCATTTTATCTACTATTGATATCCTGGGAACCTACTTGTGCACCGAGAAAATAGGAGAGTGCCATATTTCTCACTACTCCACTGCATACTGCCATGGTGTATCTGGGTCCTCTGTCTCGCCTTCCTCATATCCCTCTAACTCCTCTGGATGCTCCTGCTCCTCCTCTCCTGTCAGATGAAGAGAAAAACCACCCATCTTGCGAAAAGTAAACTGTGCTCCACTGTGCCCTCCCCCTCCTTCTCCTCCTCCAGTTCAGTCCCCATAGGGCTCATGTGGCCGTGAGATGTAGGTGCCACGTCTCCACTGCCCTGACAAGCCATCGTTTCCAACACGTGTTGTAGGAAATGAAGCAGCGAAATAGCGACTGACTAATAATGTGGCTTCCTCAAAGGGCAGGTGATCAAACGGCAGGTGTCACATATGAGTTGCCACTGATTCACATTGAAGTTACACAGAGAAGTCCCCCTATCCGCTTGGATCATCAAGAAATCGGTGATGGCTTTTGTCGTATAGTCGGTCCAACATATGGAGGGTGGAATTCCAACGGGTTGCAACGTTGCAAATCAGACTATGTTGGGGGATACCGTTCTGACGCTGCAGCTAAAGGAGAGTGAGCTTTGCGGTGTATGAGTGGCTGAAGTGCATGCAAAGTTATCAGGAGGCAGAGTCGCACACTGTCACAGGACCAACGGCCTGAGAGCATGGAGGAGGAAGCGGCGTGACCTGTCCAAGTTGGTGTTGTGACTGTGCAGGAGCCACATTCACCCAGTGGGCCGTAAAGGACATGTATTGTCCCTGACCGTAGTTGCAGATCCAGACTTCAGCTCTGCCGTGCACTTTGGTTTGCACTGACATGTTCAAGGACTGGCCCAGCTTCTCTTCCACAAAATTGTGCAGGGCTGGTACTGCCTTCTTCGCAAAGAAATGACGGCTTGGCACATTCCATCTCAGCTTGGTACAAGCCATCAGCTCTCTGAAAGGTGCAGAGTCGACCACTTGAAAAAGGAGAGACTGCAGCACCAGCAACTTGGACAGGAGCAAGTTAGTTTCTGCGCCGTTGGATGAGTGGGCGCATACTGTTGTCTTTTGGACATGGCTTCGCGGATGGATTGTTGGCAGAATGACTGACTAAAAGTAGGAGGAGCAGGAGCATCTGGAGTGACAGAAGATGGGTATGACACACAGCTTCTTCGGCAGAGGTGGTGGAGACTTGGCAGGCAGAAAGAGTTAGCGGCGTGCCACTGGGTGATGCAGCAGGCTGGACTACTACATCGGTGGTTCTCCCAAGCCACTTTATGGGGGTGCGCATATGTTGACGCAGGGACGTGGTGCAAACTTTGGGACCCTGACCACGCTTCACCTTCTGCCGACACATCTTGCATATGGCTATGTTAACCTCCTCCGGATGCTTAAAGAAAAACTGCCACACCGCCGAATAGCTAATTTTCCCACCAACAGTCTGCACTAATTGACTGCTACTGGTGCCATCTCCAGGAACCCCTGTTCCACTACCTCCTGGAAAGGTAGGCTGCAGTGAAGTAGGTGGTCCCACCCTGGAATGTTTGGCTCCTGAATTTCCACTTCTGCCACCATGCTGACTGCCAACCATGCTACCACCTTAATAGCTCAGCTGCTGCCTCACGGGCAACCAGCAACGCTCTTCTCCTGATGCTGATGAAGCCCCTTCTGCTTCCGGGCCATGCCAACTGAGGGTTGTGTCTGAGGAACCCACCGATTGTTGACTGGGGGTATAAGATGCCACTTGTGATGAAGTGGATGACCCTGTTAACCAATCAATGACGACAGATGGGTTGCTGGTCGAAACACGACCGGTAGCTGATACCGGGAGATCAGGCCTCTCGCTGTGACTCCTGCTGCCACACGCCCATAGTCTGCTGCGACCTCTGCCTGCGCCTGATGAATTTAGGCCTCTACCAATCCTCTGTGCACATACTGGCACTTCTCTGCCTGACATGCTTAGTGCATAATATGAGGGGAGTACAATACGCTTCACTACTCTTAAAACAGTATTTGTCTAGAACAGCAGCAAGTGTGTACTTTTGGCTGTCCTCTAACAGTATCTAGGTCCTTGACAGATTAACAGGTACAAAATAGCACACTACTTAGATGTAGGTATGTGGTATGCACTTATGAGTGCAGAAAAATGCGCTACTGTACGCTTAACCTCTTGGGGAGGAAAGGTGTACAGTTAACCCCTCAAGGACCCACGGTGTATGGGTACACCCTGGCTCCCTGGTACTTAAGGACCCAGGGTGTACCTGTATGCCCATGGGAATTTCTGTCCCTGCCGCGCGCCGAACGGGGACCGGATCGGGAGGACTGCTGTTATCAGCAGGCATCCCGTGCAAATGCCCAGGGGGATCGCTGCAAATCATTGGTAAATTCACACCGCCAATTTGCGGCGATTCCGGGTCATACGGGTCTCTGGTGACCCAGAAAATGAGGGGGATCGGGGTTGTCCAAGACACCCATGATAGCGGAGGTCACTTACCATCGGCGGCAGCGGAGGCGATGATCGGCGGCGGTGATCCGCGGGCGGTGATGACGTGCGTCTGGCTCCCTGGTGCGGCGTGGTGCAGACTACAGAAGCCGGTGAGTTGCCTAGCAACATCTGGAGGGCTACAGTTTGGAGACCATTATACAGCTGTTTGCTGTTTAGGCATGCTGGGATTTGTAGTTTTACAACAGCTGGAGGGCCACAGTTTGGAGATCACTGTGCGGTGGTTTCTAAACTGTGGCCCTCTAAATCTTGCAAAACTACAACTCCCAGCATGCACGAATAGCAAATGCCCGTGCGGTGGTGTAAATGCTCACTACACCCCTTAAAAATTCTGTGAGGGGTGTAGTTTCCAAAATGGGGTCACATGTGGGGGGTCCACTGTTTTGGCACCACGGGGGGCTTTGTAAACGCACAAGGCCCCCCACTTCTATTCCAACCAAATTCTCTCTCCAAAAAATCAATGGTG